>NC_134269.1:191962186-192312186 GCF_031893055.1 Leptodactylus fuscus
AGCAAGCCATCTAAATGGTGGAGTACCCTTAGTCTAGAGACTCTAATGGCACCTCCGATTTATCATACAGAATCAATGTAGTTGGTGCTCTAAATCTACAAAAGTGACGTAACAGAGGTATATTATCTGTCATTGCAATTCGGCGATGGTAGCTGATTTTGCTTGGGGGAGGTGCGTACTGCATTTAAGAATCTGTAAACTATAAGAACTTCAGAGATTTTATATAATCATATAAAGCCATCAACAAGAATCACAGGACATCTGGAACCCCTTCCAAAATAATCTTGACCATACTATGTAAGACTGTCCTTTATTATTGATGGCCCCTTAATGGGTTGTTCTCAGAGGAGTGGGTTTATTATGTGCTCGTAGAAATGGATGTAGGAGCTGGAAGCGAGGCATATTAAACTGTTCACTGATCCAGTCCATCCAGATGTCACTCAATCCATCAAGGATGCTTTCTGCCATAGCATTATTTCTCATCCTTCTACGTCTGTTAAATAAACTTCAAGACATTTCTATTCTTAGTATAGTGTTCCATAAAAGTGTTTCAGATGTAATGGAATTCAAGAATTCAGTATTGCTTACTGCCCGCATATACCAAAGAAGGGCATTTTTCCTGTGTCCCTCTGACCTATACAGTACATTGAGAGGTTCAGCTCCTTTCCACTATACAGTACATTGAGAGGTTCAGCTCCTTTCCACTATACAGTGCATTGTACTGTTCCTTGCACTTTTCCAATAAATGTATTTTTAGTTTACATACATTATCCAAGTAATATAGTCTTATACCAGTAGTATAATAGTACTATAGTAGTAGTAGTACTACTATATATAGTCTATGACCTTATTATGCAGAGTCTTTAATATACATGTCATTGCCTTCATATATCTAACATATTTCTACATATGTGGTGCCCCAGAATACCACAGGATCCTCTTGTGGCCCCAGGTTCTAACACAGTAAATGTCCAATAGAAGACATCCAAATATGAAGAGTTTTATGGTCCAATTCCTACAGATTGTTGGGTCTATCTGGAGAGCCCACCTCAGCCCAACACTGTTTGGTTGTTATAAAAATTTAGATTTTATCACATCCAAAAACTGCGCTATTATTAATCTAATTGTTATTATTTTAGACAGTACTGCTTTAGACACCTACTCTCTATATATACTCTACTAGCTTCAACTAGGGCCCCCCACTATTAGGAAGAGAGAAGAGCCATTGCCTCCGGGGGCCAGTCTCACATGTGTATTACATATGGACGGACCTTTCATTTCAGTGGGTGGCATGTCTCTGGACAGCTGATGCCCCCATTAGCAGGGTTCTAGACATGTGAATAGTGAGTTGTGGAACCACTTTATTACAAAGAAGAATTCATGTTAAGTCACATTTTGACACTTGTCATCCATATCTGTAGTGTTCTTCAGAATGCTCTGCAGTCATGTCTGTTCATGATTTCTATGGCAGTATATACTTTTATTTCTTTACTAGTTACCTACCAAAGCAATGGTGCGCAAATCTACTCTTCATGATCTATGTTCTTGTCTCAGACTTCCAGCTCAAGTAACAGTTAGTGCACTTTTACTCTTTAAGGCTAAAGCCCAACGTTGTGGAAAATCTTTTTTTTTGTGCCATCAGAATTAGAGATGAGCGAGTACTGTTCGGATCAGCCGATCCGAACAGCACACTCCATAGAAATGAATGGATGCACCTGGTACTTCCGCTTTGACGTCAGCCGGCCGCTTAATCCCCCGCGTGCCGGCTACGTCCATTCATTTCTATGCGAGCGTGCTGTTCAGATCGGCTGATCCGAACAGTACTCGCTCATCTCTAATCAGAATATTATATTTTATATTAATTTGTGCAGATTGTATGGATGTACAAAGCTCTACTCCAACCGTATATACCTTGTATACAGTTTCCATGAGCTGACTCAACTGATGAGTGCAGGGTCTAGGTGTTGGACCTCCACTGATCTGATACTAATGACCTGTCCTGTGGATAAGTCCCCATTATGCTTTGGTTTTGGACAAGCCTTGTAAAAGGGTGCTCCAGGATTTAGATATTTATAACCTATAGAGATGGGTGAACCCATCCAAGATCCATTTAGTTTTGAGTTCAGGCTCCTGATTCATTTCAGGATGAAAAAGTTTGGATAGAATCGGAAGAGAAATTGTTATACTCTGGGGTATCTTCAGACCCCTGGGTATAATAAGTGAAGGCCGAAGGAAAGTGTAAAACAAAATAAAAAACATTCATCTCTTTTATGCAGTCTCGAGATGTCCGGTGCTCTCTCTTAGTCTCCTCGTAACATTATACACCCGGGGGGTCACTGCTGAGGCCTGTGGTAGGGCCACAGTGGAGACCTGGGCATGACGAGAGTAGTGACATCATGACATTTCATTTTTTTTCACCTCCCTGCGGCCATATTAGTTCATCTAATTGTTCAGTTTTGTTTGAGATATTCAGGTGGAATCCAGCTTGGGCAGAAGCAGTTCACCCATCTCTAATATCCCGCCGAGTCGGACTACTAAACAGAGGATGGAGCTGTGTACATCTGGCTTTGTACACTGTGCTATTCTGAGTGCCTTCTATCAGATGACCGGTTGGTATGTCGGACCCCATAGATTTAATGTTGGTGACCAATCATAAGGTTAAGTCACCAATATCTAAACATAGAACACCCCTTTAACGTATATTACAATTGCACAGCTAAAGTGAGTGTTTTACCCCATCTAAACCAGACCTAAATGTCCTTGTATACAGGTTTGTTCCCTTATGTTCTTTTAATCTTATTAGAACAATATCTCTCAGTTAAACTGTGCAATACAAAACACAAATGCATTATAAATTCCAGTAAAAATTAATAATACTAATAATAATAATTAAAATGTTTTTCCATTTAATGTGAAGCACTGTGTATCCATTATGTCTATTAACGTCTGTGGTCATACAGCTCGTATCTGCAGGGTACCATTACTACTAACATTTAAGTGACTGAGTAGCAGGGTGTTCTGTATTCAAAGACTTTTCAGACTGCGACATGTTAGCATAATGCTTTGTAGCAAAATTAGAAGTACACCCTGTTATATTGTAGCATGTGATTACTTAGAGGTTGGTACTCCCACAGCTAAGAGGAAATTTGTGATGAAAACCACAATGTGATGGTGACAGATTAACATATTGTTGTTTGATGATTTTCTTGTAAAATAAAAATAAATAATTAATTAAGAATAAGTTATCAAAAACTCCCATATAACGGATAGTGGACTGTAGACCCATTGTGCCACCTAACCGGTTTCACTTTGGGCTACTCCTGAGGCTGTGGTCTAAGTTGTCCCCCCAAGTTTTCACAAAGGGTTATGGCTACAGGGGACTACCAGGCTGCTACCTCTAGGTGTAGTCATGGAGCATGGGGCAACTGACCCAACGGCAAGAGAGGCACCACTGCAGATGACCAATTGGTCTGGCAAAAGCATGGTCAAATTTGGTCTGAGGAACCCCTCGCAGGAACTGGAACTGCTCGCAGCACTGGAATTCCGCACAAGCACTGGAACTCCTTGTAGGAACTGCAACTCCATGCAGGCAATGGAACTCATCACAGACACTGGAACTCATCACAGACACTGGAAACTATGAACCTGTGTTCCTCAGGTGCAGATCAAAGGACTGAAAAGGTTTAACTAGACATGGGCTGCTTGGGATTGGCTGGGCAGGGTTTACAGGTGTAATCTATCAACCTGGACCTCATCTATCCTATGGGCTGGACCAAGAACAGCAAAAGGAGCAAATATACAGCAGCCTGGAAAGTCAGGAATTGCACAATGTGAACTAGAGGTAAGCCAGCAGCTAAGTATGCAGGGAGAGATGGTGCCGGCATGAGGTTAGAGAACTTGGTCCCATTAAAGGATCTTTGGATATTCTGATAGGTCAGTTCAGTCCACTAGTAAATTTTACTAAAACGTCTGTATTACAGAGGACTCTATTAATCACTTGAATTTAAATCCCTTGTCCCTCATTTCTCTGCATGATTACAATAAGTGATGGTCATGTATGTTCCCTGAGACTCCTTTCACTTCTATAGGTCTGACGGAAACAGTCCAACTTTCTACTCTGACAATAGCCATCATCCCCTTAGAAATGGAATAGAAAAGCAGAACACATGTATGACCACACCTGCAAACTATTCCTCGGTGGAGTGATGCATTGAGGAGGAAAAGGGGCTTTAGACCCCCATTTTAGTTATCAGTCCAGATACAAGTGGCACCTTCATTACATCCTCATGTCACTGTCCGGACCATTTCCAGAAAGAAATTTTTTTGTCTTAGTGAATATGATATGTCCTGCCATTGACAGTCTGACACCATCACCTTCATTTGCAGTGGTGTCATGAACAAGAAAACTGGACTTCTACGGACTGGAACCATATTGTCTAAGGTGACGAATGCAGTTCCTATTTGGGATCTGGCAATGGTAAGCACTTAAATCCTGCCTTTTCTGTGAAGCGACACAATGCCCAAACTGGTGATGCATCGCATACCACAGTTAGTCACCTCTAGCAGTGATAGGGGGGAAACTAAGAGCTCAGTGATATGTACAGGAAAACCTAAAACCACATGTATTGTTTCTCATGGCAGGGCTTCCAATTAGCATTTCTCAGGAGGATAATGCTTGCCCACACACAGCAGGGATAACCCAGGAATGTCTACACCAGATTGTAACACTTCCTTGGCATGTTTGGTCACCAGATTTAATGCCAATTGAGAATTCATGGGACCAACTGGGATGCCAGCTTCAGCATCCTACGAGAACTGGTATTCTACGAGAACTGCTGTAGGATATCATACAGAACTGGTATGCTTACATCCTTACAACTTGTCCTTACGCTCTAATACTGGGATCACTTACATATATCATCATTACCTTAATCCTGAGTAAGTTTCATTCACTTCCAACAACTCTCACTGCATTTTTTTTTGTCAATGAGCATAGATAGCAGGTTCTAGGATAATTTCCTAGTAGTACAAATACTGTACCTTCTTATTTATAAATGTCACAGCAATCATTTTTATAAGTGATTTTTCTAGAAAATACATGCTGGAAAACATACACATAACAGACTGTGATTACAGGTCTTCTCTGAATACAAAGCTGGCAACATGGAATCATATATGTTTGTATGTACACATAAAACTGCAGCTAGGTATTTGTTGTACACAACAATAAGGCTGTAGACATAACATGGTAGACTGGATGAGGGCATAAAGCTCCAATGCCTTGACTACTTGCCTTTGGACGTGTTCACATGTAGGTATTTACATATATGCAGGAAGTTGAACCAAAAGTTTGACAAAAACCGATGCTGGATTTTGACATCTAATTTGAAGTGGCACTGTATTTTGCCTTTATTTGACAGGTCAAAATGCCAAATTTCTTGAGCAGATTTTAAAATTCTGCATCAAATTCTGTATCCAAATCTATGCCAACAAAAAAGGTATTTTTCGCCTCCTATTTATATCAATGGCCTATTTGTTTCAATGGGTGTTCTCAGGTGGATTCTGCCTAAGCGAGCAGAACGCTTAGGACCCCTTAAGCGCTCGGCTCATTCCGAGCCGTACACGCGAGCGCTTCTAAACACTTCCCATTCACTTTAATGGGAGCGCGTGTAAAGCCAGCTTTACGAGCGCTCCCATTGAAGTGAATGGGAAGTGTTTAGAAGCGCTCGCATGCACGGCTTGGAATGAGCCGAGCGCTTACGCCGTGTGAAGGGGCCCTTAGCTGATAAAAATCAACTACTGTCTCCTATCGAAATGAATGGGAGGCAGATTTCAGGCAGATTCCTACATGTCAGCATCCCTTTCCACATCTTATCTCCCTGGAGAACAAATGAATTGGGTGTTGAAATTCACCACCATTGATCCGTCTTTTCAACACCATTGTCAATCTGGGAAGAGTTAGGCACATCATAAACATAAGAAGATATAGATTGAAGGCTTTCACTAACTTTGATCTAACGGTATGTTGGAAATGGACACAACAAGCTTTGCAAAAAACAATAGTGCAACTTTATAATAAACTTTATAACTTTATAATACATTTTGTCAGGGAACATGCTTTTTATTGCTTATATCCGATTGTTGTCCTACCCCCTTTACCCCTGCTAACTAACTTTCATTATGAAAATCTCTGTTATATGTTTCTTGAGAGGGATTGAAGATAACATGACTGAGATTAAACATGTCTCTACGGAAATGGGTGGGGGAATAAACACAGAGAGGTAGCTGCAGACACCCTGGTTTAGTGCGATGATGGAGCTAACTAGGGGCTTTCTATTACATCCAAAGTACTTTATTTAATTACAGGTCAATAATTCTCTGTTTGTGTCCAGCATAAACCTGTGGATGTTTTTGAGTATGGGCGAGACATCTATGGAGCAGATTCCCCTCAAATTCCTATTTGCAGTTATGGCTGGTAGTCTCCACCAACTCAAAATCTGCAGAGGGGAAAGTACTACATATTTCAAAATCTATATATACATATATAATGGTTAGAAATAATGTTATTTCTCATAGACACACACTGTACTATTGTTTTATTCAAATTGTTTGAAAGGTTAGGCACAACTTAAGGACAGGCCATCATTTAACTTACTTTAAGGGATCAGATTGTCTAGGTAAAGAGATGTTTATGAAGTGAGTCCAGGGAAAAAAGTTATGTGGAATATTCACAAACCAAGAGGATGATGAAGTAACTTCTTGCCCATGAAATGGGGCAATTGGCATGAGCCTCATGGTTTTTTTTGCCTTCCCCTGGATCAACACTGTAGGGATTGTAGAGTTATAGGTTGGACTTGATGAACTGATGTCTTTATCCAACCTCATCTACTATGTAACTATGTAACGTACTGGATCTTCTCGTGAAGGCAGCCATAAAATTTCTGTTTTGTGTCCATAACTAATTCATCTAAATATATCTACATTATCTCATTGTTAAGAAAGTTTAACATTGTTCCAGTTTTGCTTTATGTTATCCTTAGTTTACATAGTCATCTGTTTCAATTTCATGAAAATCCATGAGTAACATTGTCTGGTGAGTCACCTTCTATCCATGTTTAACCACTTCTGGACTATCCATAGACTATATATGTCCGGGCGGTCCACTTCTACCTGTATGTTCTTGCAAGGTTAGCCTACTACCAAAATTGTTCAGCAGTGGAATTAGGATGCCTCCTATTACTACAGCTGGACGTCCCATAGGGAAGGCAGGGACAGTTTATTAATGTCCCTGTCTTCCCGATCGCTGTGAGTCTACTGTAGGACTGCCTTCTGGACTCCAATGGTCAAAACGAGCACAGATTTAGATTAATGAAATACAAGTAATTTCTAATGTGCAGATTCTCTTTAAGGTAACCAAAATCAATGGACAAGCCATGGCTAAACACACAATACCCATTCATTTTATATTCATCAACCAGCCCTACCTCTTCATAAGGTCCTATTAGATGGCAGATATTCAGGACTATTATCAAAAATGCTCTTTCTGATAATACCCATAATAGTGCTGCCAATGCGCTGATCGGCACTTCAGTTGTATGAAATCTGGTTGCATAATAAAGCCTCAACTGTCCTCAAAGCCTGCCTGAAGAAACAAAATTTCAACAGACAGTATATTAACATTTTAGATAAATACAAATGCCTTTTAAATAATTCCTTTTTTACAAGGGTTTCCTGACAAGACTCTAAACATAAAGAACTCCATAGACAAACTGTAATCTGTAAGAGAATTTAGCAACAAGTATTTAGTTCCCCTACAGCTCCCCTGCAGGGTAAAGAAAGTATTACTCTTCCGCCACATACATAGGTGGCAACACAATTGATCTTGTCTTCCATCGACTCCTCACAGTTTCTAAATTTATTAACTCTTCTCTGCTGCTCTCTTATCATAGCCTTCTGTCTCTCACCATCAGTGCCCTCTCGCCTACACAGAATACACCTACCCATCATACATATAGGAATTTACAGTCCTATGAAAAAGTTTGGGCACCCCTATTAATCTTAATCATTTTTAGTTCTAAATATTTTGGTATTTGCAACAGCCATTTCAGTTTGATATATCTAATAACTGATGGACACAGTAATATTTCAGGATTGAAATGAGGTTTATTGTACTAACAGAAAATGCGCAATATGCATTAAACCAAAATTTGACCGGTGCAAAAGTATGGGCACCTCAACAGAAAAGTGACATTAATATTTAGTACATCCTCCTTTTGCAAAGATAACAGCCTCTAGTCGCTTCCTGTAGCTTTTAATCAGTTCCTGGATCCTGGATAAAGGTATTTTGGACAAACAATTCAAGTTCAGTTAAGTTAGATGGTCGCCGAGCATGGACAGCCCGCTTCAAATCATCCCACAGATGTTCAATGATATTCAGGTCTGGGGACTGGGATGGCCATTCCAGAACATTGTAATTGTTCCTCTGCATGAATGCCTGAGGATTTGGAGCGGTGTTTTGGATCATTGTCTTGCTGAAATATCCATCCCCGGCGTAACTTCAACTTCGTCACTGATTCTTGAACATTATTCTCAAGAATCTGCGGATGCTGAGTGGAATCCATGCGACCCTCAACTTTAACAAGATTCCCGATGCCGGCATTGGCCACACAGCCCCAAAGCATGATGGAACCTCCACCAAATTTTACAGTGGGTAGCATGTGTTTTTCTTGGAATGCTGTTTCTTTTTGGACGCCATGCATAACGCCTTTTTTTTATAACCAAACAACTCAATTTTTGTTTCCAAAATGAAGCTGCCTTGTCCAAATGTGCTTTTTCATACCTCAGGCAACTCTATTTGTGGCGTACGTGCAGAAACGGCTTCTTTCTCATCACTCTCCCATACAGCTTCTATTTGTGCAAAGTGCGCTGTATAGTTGACCGATGCACAGTGACACCATCTGCAGCAAGATGATGCTGCAGCTCTTTGGAGGTGGTCTGTGGATTGTCCTTGACTCTTCTCACCATTCTTCTTCTCTGCCTTTCTGATATTTTTCTTGGCCTGCCACTTCTGGGCTTAACAAGAACTGTCCCTGTGGTCTTCCATTTCCTTACTATGTTCCTCACAGTGGAAACTGACAGGTTAAATCTCTGAGACAACGTTTTGTATCCTTCCCCTGAACAACTATGTTGAACAATCTTTGTTTTCAGATCATTTGAGAGCGGGCTGTCCATGTTCGGCGACCATCAAACTTAACTGAACTTGAATTGTTTTGTAGAAAGAAATGGTCCAAAATACCTTCATCCAGGATCCAGGAACTGATTAAAAGCTACAGGAAGCGACTAGAGGCTGTTATCTTTGCAAAAGGAGGATGTACTAAATATTAATGTCACTTTTCTGTTGAGGTGCCCATATTTTTGCACCGGTCAAATTTTGGTTTAATGCATATTGCGCATTTTCTGTTAGTACAATAAACCTCATTTCAATCCTGAAATATTACTGTGTCCATCAGTTATTAGATATATCAAACTGAAATGGCTGTTGCAAACACCAAAATATTTAGAACTAAAAATGATTAAGATTAATAGGGGTGCCCAAACTTTTTCATAGGACTGTATGTGCTATAAACACCCAACACCTCTCAGGTACTCTACATTCCTCTCTGTCCCCCATCTCCTCAATCTCCTGTCCAAATCTGGAAACCAGTCACTATAATGAAACCCTTAAAAGTGCATTGGATGAGGTGGCACCCCCTCCACTTGAAAGGTTCGACGTAGGAGACTCTGCTGCATCTCTCTGCAGCTTTTGACACTGTTGACCATCAACTCATCCTCACTCTGCTCCGCTCATTCGACCTCAAGGATACCGCACTCTCCTGGTATCTCTCAGACCGCATTTTCAGTGTATCATTTGCGGGCTCTGTTTCATCCCCTCTTCCCATTGCAGTTGGGGTTCCTCAGGGCTCGGTCCTAGGCTTCCTGCTCTCCTCTCTCTACACAGCCCATATTGGACAAATCATCACCAGATTTGGCATCTGGTACCATCTTTATGGAGTTGACACCTAATTATACACATCTTCCCATGACATCACCCCTGCACTAATACAGAACACCAGTGACTGTCTCTCTGCTGTCTCAAATATCATGTCTTTGGTGTATCTGAAACTGAATGTCTCAAAGACGGAACCACTACTGTTTCCACCATCTAATAGATCTGTCCCTGATATATCCATTGCAGTCTCAGGCATTACTATAACTCCTAGGCAGCATGGTCGCTCCCTCGGTGTTGTGTTTGACTCAGACATTTCCTTCACCCCCATATCCAATCACTCGCACACTCATGTCACTTCCATGTCAAAAACATCTTCAGAATACACCCTTTCCTTACCAGAGATACATTAAAGACACTTATTGTCGCTCTGATTCACTCTCTCCTTCATTATTGTAACTCCTTACTAATCGGTCTTCCCCTCACTAAACTCTCCCCTCTACAATCTATTCTGAATGCTACGGCCAGGCTCATCTATCAGTCTAGACGCTGCAGCGATGCCTCCGGTCTGTGTCAGTTACTACATTGACTGCCTATTCATTACAGGATAGAATATAAACTTATCACCCTCATCCACAAGGCTCTCCATAATGCCGCACCTCCCTACATTTCCTCCCTCATCTCTGTCTACCGCCCAACCCATGCTCTCTGTTCACTCAATGACCTAACACTTACATCCTCTATTATCAGAACCTCCCACGCTCGTATACAAGACTTCTCCTGAGTTGCACCACTTCTCTGGAATGCTCTATCCCGGACAATCAGATTAACTCCCAATTTCTACAGATGCAAGCACAAACTAAAGACACATCTTTTCAGACAGGCCTATCACAATTTCTAACGTAAACCCTTCTGTACCGTAATTAGAATCCCTAAAATGAACCCTCCTCTGTTCCCGCTCCCACATTACGCTACATGATATGATGCCGTTTCAGGCTAACTTCATATTTCCAGGCACCCTCTGCACTTTAAAGGACACGACTGGTGACGGCTCATACAGTTTTATATTTTTATAATGACAGTAACCTCTATTACAAAACTGTCTGACCATTGTATAAACAATGCTACCTCCGATGCCGCCCCTGCTACCTCTTATGTCACCCCCTCTACCTCATGGATTGTAAGCTCTTGCGAGCAGGGCCCTCAGTCCCATTGTGTGAAGTGGCTATTTCCTTGTGATGTATCTTTTTGTCTGTATTTGAACCCCACTAATTTTACAGTGCTTCGGAATATATTGGCACTATATAAATAAAATGTATTTATTATTATTATTATTATTATTATTATTATTATTATTATTATTAATAATAATAATAATAATAATAATAAATGTATTACATGATTACTATTGAAAAAATAAATATTCTAAAATTTGTAAAAAAAAATCTTAGAAGCTGTTTAATTGGAGCATGTCCTAGAGTAAAAAGGAAAATGTATTTTTTGAAAATAATCTTAATCTCATATAGTCAATTTATTACATGTTCATGAAATGTTTGCAGAGAGGGTATTAAGATATGTACCAATTCATAAATGATAGCTGCCAAGTGTTGCAATGAAGTATCTGAGTGATTCCAGTCATTAGTCTTTGAAGGCAGTCCAATCTTCAATGGAGACACTTCCAGTATATGCAAAGCAACCTTTTAATGAAGAATCCTGCCTCCACTCTTCTACATACCCACCAGTCAGCCGCCTGCACACCAATACGCAGTGCTGCAAGCTGTAACAGAGCAATGCAAATGACTTAGTCACCAGCAGCCTCTACAGGGACATATAAAACAGAGAGCTCGCGTAGGTGGAGAGAGCATAGCTGATGGTAGTGGGTGAAATGTATTGTATGAGAGTCAGTTAGTAGTGGGAAAATCAGTATTGTAGACACAGCGTACTAAAAGGCAATCTCTGGGGAATTGCTAGGTGTCCTGTCCATGTCACTGATTTGTAATGGTTAATGTGATGTTGAACAACCTATATGATACTTAGTTAAGTGCCGTCATTTTTTTTGTGACCATAACATTGACCATCAGAAGCAAGTGATTTGTGGCTCTTGTGTGCAATCGTAACAAAGCTTGGACAGGAAAAGTGCCTATTGACATTATAACATTTTTTTTTTTTTAACCCCAAACATATACTCCAGCAATCAGGAGAATGGGGAAGAATAAATCCCCCTGAATCCTCCTAGTGAACTAATTTGGCACACATTCCTCTGTCTCATCTGTCACTTGTGCACAGTCCGGGCTGGCTGCAACTGGGGTCCTGTCTCAGTTTCCATTCTCTCTCTCTTGACACTTGCTCACTCCCATGACTAGGCATTGCAGATTACGGGGGACCCCTACGTTAACCCCCATGTAGTGCTGCTATCGCCAACAACCCCCCCGGATACCTTTTCTAAACCATCCTCAAACCAGTAGCCCCCTTTTCTGGGAATCAAGACACACACTCAGGTTGGATTTAATCGGCCACAGCAGCTGTATTTATTAACAAACAACATAAATGAACATTTTAATACTGTTAACATTTACTATAAAATTCACATAAATTAACCTGAGAAACCTGGGTAAGAGTCCTTGTGCCACAAAGATCACACATCACTGGCTTGGCGCTACCATAATCGTGTATCCAATTACTTACCAGCCGCGACCACCGGCTCAGTGGCACCAGGAATAAAGATGAACCCGTTCCCCTGTACCCACTCACAGGGTTACACCCTGTAACCGTTTTCGAAAAACGTCAGGCCAGCCACCACCAATGAACTACAGAATGATGAAGGTGGAGCCTACTGATGACTCTACCTCTTATTCTCTCCCAATTTACCTCCAACACCAAGGACTCCAACCGCCACAGCGAACACGCCTTAAAACCTTAAGCGTAAGAGACCTGCCACACTTCCAAGGCCCTCTCAATACCCTCTTGAATACCCGATGCCCACAGCATTCAAAAGCACCCCATCTCTCAACCAAAATTCCAGGTTCAAACTCCAAGTGCCTAACATAAACCCCTCAATTTCCTAGTAATGAAACACGCAACTGCCCTATTAACCTTGATACGAGCCTTATTAAGTTTTTGCACAGACCGGGCCGCTCATCAAGTCTGCCTGGGCACGATATCTGACCACACAATTATAAGCTCGGGGAACAACGATCAAAGTCTCAATAGATTGTACTTTATGTCTCTAATAAGGTCCCTAAACAGACGAACCCCCAAATCGTTGCCACCTGTGTGTATCACCACAATATCAGGCGTTATACTTTTCCCATGTGCCGGGGGCCAATGATGACCGGATCAACTGCCCCGCTCCTTGCAGACCAGCTCCCATAATTCCGGAAGACAAGGGTTGCCCACCTTGGAGCCAAGAATCGAAACTGCTCCCACTGAAAACAAGACAGAGAATCGGCAATATCATTTTTTACCCCCAGCACATGCACAGCCACCACCCAAGCATTGAGACACAAACACCAAAGCACCAGACGTTGCAACAGTTTGATAACCGGAGGTGACAATGCAGAAGTGTTATTGATAGCCGACACTACTGACATGTTGTCACAATGAAACCTGACTTTCTTATCTCTAGATGCCTCCCCCCAAACGGACACCGCCACTACAATTGGAAACAATTCAAGGAGAGTCAAGTTACGAGTCAGCCCCATCTCTTGCCACACCTGAGGCCAAGGAGCAGCACACCATTGCCCACTGTAATAGGCCCCAAAGCCCCATTCCCCCGCAGCATCGGTATAAAGCTCACAATCAAAAACATCAACTACTGCAACAATGATCGACCATTGTATTGGTCCAAGAACGTACCCCAGACAATCAAATCATCTCTCTGAACCCTCCCCAGTCTCATAAAATGGCGTGAATTAGACACACCCTTCATGGCCCCGTCTAAGCGGCAACTAAACACCTTACCCATTGGCATGATGTGGCAGGCAAAGTTTAGCTTACCCAGTAACGATTGGAGGTCCCTAAGCATCATCTTCTGCAAACAAGTTGTACGTTGCACTGACCTCCTCAAGTCTTCAACTTGTCACTAGGCAACCTAAACTCCATTGCTACAGTGTCTATTTTGATCCATAGGAAACTCAATCTCGTACACAGGCCCTCCATTTTTTCTGGCGACAATGGCACCCCGAATTTATCAGCGACCCAGCAAATGGTCGCCAACAATGTGGAGCAAACAGTCGACTCTGCCGGGCCCACACACAAAAAATCATCCAGGTAATGGACCACAGAATCCACCCCTGACACTTCCCTAACCAGACTCCAAAAATGTGCTGAAAGCCTCAAAATACGCGCACGAGATGGAGCAACCCATAGGAAGGCAGCGGTCAACATAGAAACCCCTGTCAAAATAACAACCCAAAAGTCGAACACTGTCCAGGTGAACCGGTAAAAGCCTGAACACCGCTTCAACATCAGTTTTTGTCAACAACGCTCCCGGCCCAACGCGGCATACCCAGTGGACTGCCGCATCAAACGATGTATATACCACCGAACAAAATTCTGGTACTATTCCATCATTCACCAACGAACCCTTTGGGTAGGAGAGGTGGTGAATGAGCCAAAACTTATTCGGCTCCTCCTTGGGCACAACTCCCAACGGGGACACAACCAACACATGGGTGTTGCAGGAAAGGGAACAGCCATCCTACCCAAAGCTACCTCCTTCTGGAGTTTCTTAGACACCACAGCTCGATGTTCCAGCGCCGATTTAAGATTCTTAGTAGAAAAGGGGACCTCATGTTGCGGCATAGGAATTTTGAACCCATCTCTGAATCCTTCCAACAGCAATAGATCAACGTATCTATTTAGATAGGGAAGCATGGCCTCCAGCCTCACCGATGTCTGACCCTTGTCCACCTCCTGGATTAGCCCTGGCCCTTTGTTTACGCAAGCAGCAGGCTGCCCCGTGCAATATGCACCTGCAGAACGAACAGGCAGGTTTACATGTGGGGCCAAATTTACATTGGCCTTCGTTAAACTGCCAACACATCCCGTATCTCTCCTGAGACTGTGTGCCTGTTCCTGACGTACTCGCTCCACTCCCGCTCTGGCTGGTTCCACCGGCCGTCCTGGGAAAAGGCTGACCATACCTAGATGGCACCATCACCCGCAACCACAGCCCAATATCCTTCTGATCCCACCTTATACTTGGACGCACTGCTTTTCTCTGGCGAAACTGCTCGTCATACATGAGCCAAGTTTGTCCGCCGTATACCCTGTACGCCTCGCTAATAGAATACAAATAGCAAAAAAGGGACGAACAATTGTCCTTCGCTTTTTCACTGATGACACTAGCTAGGATGTAAAAAGCCTGCATCTAGTCTGCAAAAGTTTGCGGGATCAGCCTCGATCTGCGCTTCTCCTCTTCCTCTTTTTTACTGTCCTCCTTCTTACTCTTATCTAAGTTAAACCTAACCAAAGGGAGCAAGGAAAACATCTCCGCATATTCATCCTTCCAGATCTTTTCCACAACTTCCTTCTTTAAATGAGCGCCCAGAGGTCCCTCAAAGCACAAATATACCTCGTCATGCACCCGATCGTCGATGCGCACCAAATCTACCTTATCCTTTTCTGCTTGAACCGACACTGTCATGCCCGCTGCCTCTGACGCCACCTTTAAACCTTGACTCTGCACTGATGCTGACGCCGGGGGAACCAATGACGTGACCAGGGAACCCGAAATATTCTGCTCACAACACGCCAAGAGCTCTCTAACACTACCCAAGAGTTCTCTCAAACCCTCATTACCTGCACTACCCACCAGGGAACCCGACTCCACTACCCCTGAACCCTGGGACATCAAGATAGGGGGAAACGGACAAGACAAAGAGGGGTACTCACCCGACTGCGTAGGAACTGTAGATAAATGCTGCTGCACACCAATAACGTGAAAAGGTGAACAATTTATTGAAGCATAAACGCCATGAACAAGTTTGTAAAGCATACAAGAATACAGTAGTCACTAGATCATTGTAATAAACATGACGTTTCGGTCACAGACCTTCATCAGATAAGATCTAGAGTACTGCAGTGTGCACATTGGAGTCATGCCATGACTCCAATATATTTATCAATATATCAATATATTTTTCTCCCTGTGTTTGCATGGGTTTCCTCCAGGTATTCTGGTTTCCTCCCACACTTTAAAAACATACTGATAGGGAATATAGATTGTGAGCCCTATATGAGACAGTGTATATATTATATATATAAGCAAGACTTGTGTTTGCCGCGATAGTGAAGATGAATGCACACTGTTATGAAGCAGCTATGTATTAGTAGCATGGGTATAGGCTTCACAAAATACTCCTAAGAATTGTCATATGAGAACAGTAGTCAGACTAGCTGGAGGTTTGCTGCTCTGTAAACTACAGTCAGTAATTGGTGTCTCCACTGGCATGGGAATACGACTGTCATAGCAGTGATCATACAGACAGTGGCTCACCATGTGTCAGCAGACGCATTCCTAGATCACAAATGATGACAAAGTCATGGACAGGCAGAGCATTTCATCCATGGTTTATAGGAAGGATCAGCAAGGGCTACTTGTCTCCCTCCAGAATAACATACTGGTGACATGAGTGACTGTGATAGCCGCCAAACAGACTCTGACAATGCTAATGTAACTGTTTTCTATGGATGACAGTAAATTTCTCCCTAAAATACAAAAGTAACGCTGAGCTTTTCTATTTTATATATTTCTTAAAGCTTGTGAGCTTTTTTTTACAGGTTTTGTTCATAAAATGCAGCCAAGAGATTAGGTTCAATGGTTTAAGCTGTACATACAATACAGCTTCCCTGTATTAGAGGGCCATATGGAGAATAGAGGCTGAATTCTAGCCTGTTTGGTCCCATTAGTTACTAGGCGGTAAGTTAAGAGGGTACTATTTCTCCTTTCTGGGCTTTCCTGGGAATTACATATTAACAGCCTATCCTTTGGATAGGTCATCAATATGTGGTCTACTTTTCTGTCCGCATGTTCCATGCAGACACCGCATGGAGAGCACACGGACCCCATTATAGTCTTTAGGGTCCATGTGCTTTCACTGTACACCGCTTGCCAATGCGTTTGGTATTCTGTTCAAGGGTGTCCCCATGCGGACTCCCCGAACGGATTACCAAACACAGATGTGAACTTACCCTTACAGGGACGTAGGTGCTACAGTTGACTAGGGTTGAATGTTCTTCTATTAGTTTCCTATTGTTAGCTTTCTTAAAATTCTTCTGGACAACCTTTCTTACCATAAACCAAGGGAAGACAAACTTTGAAGTTTTATTAACCAAACCTCCAGGCTGCTTGGTTGTTCCTATAAATGCCTCACCTATACCACTGACTCTCAAAAATTGCAGGTGGGCTGTTCTAGCAACAACACTAGTGGGCAAGCTACCTTACCGCCTCTTCCTATCAAAGGCACAGACTATACTTCTCTCTACTCCTACTATATCCACCCCCTCACATTTCCTAACCCACTCTGCAATCCATTATTTAACCCTTATCTGCCTAAGGCTTCTCTCTATTCCTTGCCAGATTCTCAAGTGCCTCATCTTTGTAAAGACCTGTTTGGAATGGTAGGTGGTTCTGATGGGATAATACCTTCATTGGAAACGCAGAACACATGAAACATCACCCGAGCAGTAACGTGACGGTGGGAGGAAGCTGGCTACAGAATTGTTCTGAGTGCAGACTGCATTCAGTCATTGGAATACCCCTTGGCATATGGATTTAATGCTGGTATCAACAAACATATTAAC
This sequence comes from Leptodactylus fuscus, assembly GCF_031893055.1. Taxonomy (NCBI): domain Eukaryota; kingdom Metazoa; phylum Chordata; class Amphibia; order Anura; family Leptodactylidae; genus Leptodactylus; species Leptodactylus fuscus. Next base: position 191,979,978 of record NC_134269.1, read on the forward strand.
AGGGAGATGCATCTCATCACGGATATCTGCAGCTGCCATCAGACACAGGGAATCATAGATGATCAAAGGAATTCCATCACTGCCTTTCAAGCTGTATGCCAAGCACATAATGCGTTTCCTCCTCTGTTATATGATAGTGGCCAAATGGTTGCAGCAGTAAATAGCACGGGTAGATGGGCTCGGAAATCAAGGAAAAAAAACATTGATACCTGGTTAAACAGCTTTCACCCTAGAAATATAGTACAAATATTGTCACCTCATTAGTGTATCCAAGGTCATTAACCATTTCCCGACACAGCAAAAGATTTTTTTTCTTTGAGAGTTTTTTATTTTAACCAGTGGACTTGAGGTTAAAGAAGCATAGGAAGGGTGGCATGTCATTTCCTACAGCCTTCAAATAAATATGGACACTCTGCTGAGCTGAGCATGCATACTTATGGAGGGGTCTGGACAAAAGTAAAACTGAGACAACATTCTAATTGTGTAGAGAAATTCCGATTTTTCATGTTGTAGTAACTAGACCATGGACAACTGGTGCACAAGGGATTAGGTCTTCAAACTCTTAGGGTAAGTTCACACGGGGTTTTTTGGTCAGGCTTTTTAGGCCGTATCCGCCTCAAAACCCTGACCAAAAAGATGGCTCCCATTGAAATCAATGGGAGCCGCTAAGGTTCAGGCCGAGTCGCCTCGTGATTCGGCCTGAAGACACTCCCTCTTCCGGACTAGGCCTAATCTGGAGCAGAGTGTGCGGCTGGATGCCAGTGCAGTGCACCAGCTTTCATTCGCGACTACCCGGTTTTTGGATCGGAATCAGGTTCTGATCCAAAAAGCCCTGTGTGAACTTACCTGTAGGGGTAGTTTACACGGGGCAAAATGGTCAGGATTTTGACGCAGAATCCGCGTCAAAATCCTGCTAAAGAAAACGCCTCCCATTGAAATCAATGGGAGCCAGTCATTTCCTTTTTCTGCGAGTGGTTTGTTCCCACTCGTGGAAAAAAACGAAGCGAGCTGCTGTAAGGGAATTGCTAGGACAGCAATTCCCCAGTAACTGTTTAAACCCTGGGATGGGACACAAGAGACAGTGAGCCCTAAGCTGAAGCCCCCAACTTTCCCTTCCTATTGCCAGACCCTATCCTATGTAAGAGGCGTCAACCACGAATATGGTCCCTTCCTGTATAGGTGAGACACAAAACGCATACAAGAAGGACAACAACAAAGAGAGGTCAGCTAGCCAAGGGTCAGTAACAGTCGAGCGATGCAGTGCCAAAACGGAGTCCAAAGAATAGTCAGTGAGGAAAGCCAAAGGTCAAGGATAAGAATGCAAGCAGAATAGGGACAGTAAGGCGCAAGTATGCAAGGCAATAGCAAGCACTGGTGTGAATGGGAACCAAGATCAAATAGGAGAGGAAGAACCCGCTCCTGGAGCTGACAGGAAGGCAGGCTGTCAATCACACGAATTAACACTTAATGAACAGAGGCAACCAAGGGCAGAAGATGGGTGTGGTGCAAATTCAATCACAGAACTAGAGCCGTTTTCACACAGTGCGACCAAGAACTCTAAGCCAAGAACCAAACTGCACACGCCTCCTGCACTGCCGCATGCAAGCAGAGGGTGGTGCAGTGACCTGAACAGGCAGAGATGTTACAGCTGCCCTTTCTTCAGGCGGATTCCGTGGCTGATTCAGCTGTGGACGCCCGCCTCGTGACACCACCCTCCCAACTAGGCCCATTTGTTTGGGCCTAATCCAGAGCCATCCCTTTAATAGAACAGGATTTTGAGACAGACTTCTCCAAAACTTTCTGACTTTTATTTTATTGGCCGTGAATGGGGCTAATCCCATTATGCAGTGGCCGCAGCTTAGGATCTATGACTGAATCAGCTGCAGGTGCTACGGCAAGATCATGCTTCAATCCCTTCTACCCATGGAAACAATTGGAGACAGATTCAGTATGAAATTTGGAATTTAAGGTGAAATCTTCCTCAAAATCAGAGCCAAATTATTCCATGTGAACACACTCTTGCCAATTAATTTCAACAAAAAAAGCCCAGATCTGCATCTTCCTATTAAAGATCAAAGAGACAGAAATGGCAATGTAGACCGAACATAAGAGTACACAACAACACTGGTAATTTTAATGAAGGAGAGCTCTCTCCTCATAGAGAGGCACTATACATGTTATCGTAGATGTCAGCGACTCATACTTCTCATGGCTGGTTCTTCTCCATAAATGAGATTAGATTTAACACGATTTACTGCTTGAAGAGCTTTTAGTTTTTGGCTCGCCAAGCAAATTGTTCAACTCTGGCCTAACATCGGATGCTTCAGTACGTCCAAATTTATAAGGGATTTGAAGCAGAGATCAGGGGAATAGGAAAAATTGAGACGCGTTACTATAGATATAATTAAAATATTCTTATTGTTAATCTTCATCCTAATTATTCATAATAATAGCTCCCAAGGCGATGCCTGCTGTGATTAGAAGGATCATTTCAATCTACTTGCCTGGGATTGTTTAACAGTCTCTATTTTTACTGCTATTAAAGTGACATGACAATAATATAACAGGTGAATGTGAAGGAAATATTGGTAATACTTCATATTGGTGTCGGTAAACAGTTGTAAGAAATTAGAATAGGGTGTATTCAGTGAAAATGATATGAAGACGTGTGCGCTACAACAATCCGTCAGTGCTCATGTATTATCAGTATGAGACAACGAGTCATCACACCGCTACGTCTTAGACATGCTATCCAAGTATGGAGATATTTGGCTTTTAGTACTGGACATTTATGAGAAAGAGGGCCATGTTGACGTTGGGTGGATAATGTCATCTCAGTGAGTGTGTTATCCACAGGATATGCCACAACTGCAGGTCCCACCTTGTAGGATCATCATCTATTGGGAGAGTCCTTTGCCAATTCCAGGATGCCGTATTTATTGTAGATACGTGACCATGCTTGTATGCGGCCCTATCCATTGCAATATACAGTATGGTGGTTATAGAAAACGTTAAATGGAACCTAAGGCAACCAGATCCTGTACTGAAAAGCGAGGGTCCCTGAGTTATGAGACACAACTATTGTGGATATACTGTAAATACGTAGGGGTTGACCACTTTCAGACTAATATTGAGAGACAAAGGTTATTGTCTGTATAATAGAAAGTTCTACAATTCTTCAATATACACATTCTTAATTAGTGTGCATTACATGTTGATCCACGATGACATGCTCTATGAAAAGAGACTACGTTGTCTGACCGTGTAAACTACATCTGTTAACAATCCAGTGGGTTTTTGCCTCCCATTGGCTGCATTATGGACAAGATTTTGTCTATAGATTTCAAGGACTACTTAGTTGTATCTTGATTTCTGTAGTTATAAGACATTACTTGTATGTTGTTCTTTAATAGAGATGAGCGAACACTGTTCGGATCAGCCGATCCGAACAGCACGCACCCATAGAAATGAATGGAAGCACCTGTGACGCTGACTTTGCCGGCGTCTGGCCGGCGTCACAGTTGCTTCCATTCATTTCTATGGGTGCCTGCTGTTCGGATCGGCTGATCCGAACAGTGTTCGCTCATCTCTATTCTTTAACTCTATTTTCAGAATTTCCAATAAAGATCCTCGTTGAGGACACTATTAGTGGTCATGGGTCATGGTGGTCAGGGTTTTTTGAGAACAAGTACGAGCTGCAGGTTCACAGCATGCATGACTGTCTTCGGTCCCCAATTGTCTGACAATCAGCCAAGATAGGAAATGTAGTGGCTGGAGATCTCTCTCTATAGGACCTGCTTCTTGATTCTTTTATTGCGGAATGAATAGACACTAACTATTCTTTAGCGCGAGATGTCATTCAGTGATAAGAACTTCATTCCATGTTGAAATGAGTCACTCTCTAAATGGCAGATGACAAAGAAACAGAGATCGGTATTGCAAAGAACAAGATAGTTTAATAGACCTGTTTTGTGTTAGACTGGCCACACAAATTAGAAAACAGCTTGAGCTCTCAGTTGACTAACAGCTATCTCACCCCTAACTAAGGTGCAAAATGACTGTAAAAAAACATCCATTTTTGTACCCACAAGGCACCCATTTTCATGTATCCTCCATACATTTGAGTGTATGGAGGATCCATGAAAACAGACAAAATTAGGAAATAACCTTTATTTTGGCAGTCTGTGTCAATAGGCCCCATTAATTGAAATTAAATTCAATGCTGCCATCTGACATCTTTTAAAAAAAATGGCCGTCACACAGCCATTTATCAGTGTCGTGTGAATGTAGCTTTAGTGTGCATATGTTTTTAATGGGAAAAGGGAGGTAAACTGCTACAAGACACCCAACAGCCCAATCCTTCTCTCTCCTTTTTGGGAGACAATCATCAAAGTAGTAATGTCCCGTCACTTGGCGTATTAGCAGAAAGGCTTCTCACAGCTGTGAGAGCAACTATGGCTGTATAAGTCTCCACACACCTAATAGGTATAATGTCCATAAGGATGGACATTATACACATAATCTGGTCTCTCAGCTTATCACTTCTACCAAGTCAGTTTTCTCTACGCTGCGCTGACGAGGTCCAACCTGACCGAAACGGCCGTCCCTAGCTGAGAAACTGTCTTGGTATAAAACCCACATTATGCAGTAAAGGCTTCTGGGAAAGTCGGGCATGATGTTGAGGGTGCTTCCTATAGAGGGCAGCATAACAGAGGCACTGACTCACTATTTACATCTTGGGAGACAGATTTGCATATTCCTCCCATAATCCCTTTCAGTGGAGCAACTATGGCTGTATAAGTCTCCACACACCTAATAGGCGGTCTCTCCATAAGGATGGATATCCCCATAAGCTGTGAGATAGTAAACAAAAATTCTGGAACTCAAAATAGCTTCCAAAACGCAACCAATTTATGTCATCCACAAAAGAAAAACGTTTCGGTCCCGGCCCGGACCTTTATCAGTTTATGAAGAGAAGATGAGCAGGCATAGTGTGGAAGCCGTGTGGTGAAGATCAGGAAGGATATCCTTTCGATAAACTGATGTAGGTCCGTGCCGAGACTGAAACGTTTTTCTTTTGTGGATATATTAATTGGTTGCATTTTGGGAGCTATTTTGAGTGCCAGAATTTTTGTCTCCTTTTAGGGAGAGTCAGGAGACTCCATACACAACCATACAAATGGTCGGATAGTCCTTCTGCAAACTGTAAGTTTAATGTATAGATGTAAAAAAAACTTTAACGTTGCATGGTAAATGAAATCTCTTTTAGACAACTACCCAACATAACTTTGAAAATGGTGTTCTAGTGGGGATCCTATTAAAGATAAATGTCAATGTACAAAGATAACAGGGAATTGAAAATTGGTACAAAAATTCTGGGTCTGCTAAAGGAATAGCTTTCTCAAAGAGCTGGGAGAGGTTTCACCATTTCACCACGCTAGAGCAAGAAGGATCTATCTTCACTTTTTGTTAAAAATGAGTTAATAGCGATACGCAGTTCTTTATAAATCAATCTACATGCTGTCTGAGCGGTATAGCATTATCTGTAATATTAACTGAAAAAACATGAATGCAAAATGGTTCCATCTCCAAATTTCTTTTTCGTTCAGAGCAAAAAGGTTCCATCTTCTTCCGCCAATAAAGCAGCTGTCTGAATCGGCGTGGACATGCGCAGATTCAGAAATCCGCTTTGGCGGAAGGATTCTGTTGAAGAGGCCAACATGGCGTTTCATAGGTGTACACATGATGCTGCTGAAATAATTGAGTACTTGGAAGAATTCTCTGATCTTAGTGGCACATCTAGATCTGAATATTGCCCATCAATAGATGAAAACACTGAGAGCTGTTCTTCATAAGAGGAATTTTCTTCCAATGTTACAGTTGTGATCCAACCACCGGGTGCCAACTCTTCTAAGAGATTGTAAGTACTGCAGTATTAGGCCTGGTTCACATCAGCGTTTGGTATTCCATTTGGGGAGTCCACATGGGGTCCCCCGAACAGAATACCGAACGCATTGACAAGCAGTGAGCAATGAAAGCACAAGGACCCCATAGACTATAATGGAGTCCATGTGTTTTCCACGCAGTCTCCGCATGAGTCATGTGGACAGGAAAGTAGTTCATGATGCACTTTTCTGTCCGCATAACTCCTGCGGACACCGCACGGAAAACGCACGGACCCCATTATAGTCTATAGGGGCCATTATAGTCTATAGGGTCCATGTGCTTTCATTGCTCACCGCTTGAAACATTTCATGCAATTATATGATATATGCTTTTTTGCAGTTTTATAGATTTCCCAAAAGTCATGAACGCAACTGTAGTGCCAGATGCAAAAAAGAATGGCATCAAATCGATGTTCAAGTGGATGCCAGCAGTTGATGTTGTTTATTACAAAACTGCATTGGAGATCAAATAATTTGTTATATGATTTCCAGTTTCAGAAAAACAGGTTGCGTGGAGATAGTTACACACACAACCGCTGTTGTAACAGTTTGGCGCTCCGTTGTTTGAGTCCCCAACAGATCCAAACAATAGAGAGCCCAGCACTAGCGTCAGTCTGAGTAACCTTATATTCAAAAGGCTGCATTCATTTCTCACAATGTGAATGGGTTCTAACTGTTGTATTGGACTGTCAAAATATAGCTTATAACTACAGGATAAGGAAGGTATAAAGGAGCAGCCAATGCATTCACACAAAGGCAATGTGTCTTGTTTTAAAACAAGTTTTTATGAAAATCATATTTTTAAATCACATTTTCCATGTAAATATTGATATTTTTTTAAAAGTCCTATATGCTGCAATTTGCACACAGGCCACTAGGCCTAATATTAGATTGACATTTGGCAATTTTATAGGGGATTTCATTACAGCAGTCACCTCTTTAACATCACAGACTAGGTTGAAATAGTAGCATACACCTCTATAAATAACACCACTTTACACCCATCATTGGATCCACTACTGACAATAGACTTAGTGTTGCAGCTTATCTACCCTACACAGAGCAGTTCTAAAAAAACTCATCCCTAGCCCTCAATGTGTCAGTTCCCGCCTATTGTTGCATATAGCCATGGCTGTGCTGTAAAGCATATCACTAAATGCTGTTACTAAAAGCAGGGGAGATGCTCAGGAAAGATGGCCGTCCCCATAGCCATAGAACAGGTGATATTTTTCCACTTTTTTCAGCTCACTCCTGGTTTGTCTTCAATCAGAACTGCATAAATAAATCTTAACACATCTCCTTACTCCTATCAAGGGAACATATGATATATTCCAGTTGTAATCCTATCACAAGATTCCAGTCCAAATCCTTCCTAATTCCTTCCGAGGATAAATGGTGTGTTGTGAATGGCTGTCACATTCCTGGGGTTTGTGCGGTTTTCTTCATGGACAGTGTTTTATTTCTTGAGCTAAGATGTTAGCGGCTCAGAAAAGGAAAAGTATTAAGAGTGGAAATGGTATAATGAGATAAAAATCACTTTGTGTTAGTGTTGGGTTCATCTTCCCTCCTCTTCTCTATTATGTCTTTACTCTTTCTCCTGCTCTCTCATCCCTCTCTCAATCTCGCACCTTTTTTGCACTTATTTCCTTCCCCCTTCCTTCTTTCACCTTCTTATTAACGTCTTCACTACTGGTGAGGCTGAAGAAAACACATTAAACTATTTCTTAAGTAAGATTACTCACATTCCACAGAAAGCTTTAAAGTGCAATCTTTATTTTCTGCTTTTACACTACTACAGTCATGGCCAAAAGTTTTCAGAATGACACAAATCTTATATTTTCACATGATCTGCTGCCCTCTGGTTTTTATGTGTGTTTGTCAGATGTTTTTATCACATACAGAAATAGAATTGCAATCATATTATGAGTAACAAAAGCTTATATTGACAGTTAGAATGAGTTAATGCAGCAAGTCAATATTTGCAGTGTTGACCCTTCTTCTTCAGGACCTCTGCAATTCTCCCTGGCATGCTCTCAATCAACTTCTGGACCAAATCCTGACTGATAGCAGTCCATTCTTGCACAATCAATGCTTGCATATTTTCAGAATTTGTAGTTTTTTGTTTGTCCACCCGTCTCTTGATGATTGACCACAAGTTCTCAATGGGATTAAGATCTGGGGAGTTTCCAGGCCATGGACCCAAAATCTCTATGTTTTGTTCCCTGAGCCATTTAGTTATCACCTTTGCTTTATGGCAAGGTGCTCCATCATGCTGGAAAAGGCATTGTTGATCGCCAAACTGCTCTTGGACGGTTGGGAGAAGTTGATCTTGGAGGACATTTTGGTACCATTCTTTATTCATGGCTGTGTTTTTAGGCAAGACTGTGAGAGAGCCGATTCCCTTGGCTGAGAAGCAACCCCACACATGAATGGTTTCAGGATGCTTTACAGTTGGCATGAGACAAGACTGGTGGTAGCGCTCACCTCGTCTTCTCCGAATAAGCTGTTTTCCAGATGTCCCAAACAATCGAAAAGGGGATTCATCAGAGAAAATGACTTTACCCCAGTCCTCAGCAGTCCACTCCCTGTACCTTTAACAGAATATCAGTCTGTCCCTGATGTTTTTCTGGAGAGAAGTGGCTTCTTTGCTGCCCTCCTTGAGACCAGGCCGTGCTAGAAGAGTCTCTGCCTCACAGTGCGTGCAGATGCACTCACACCTGCCTACTGCCATTCCTGAGCAAGCTCTGCACTGCTGGTAGCCCGATCCCGCAGCTGAAACACTTTTAAGAGACGGTCCTGGCGCTTGCTGGTCTTTCTTGGGTGCCCTGGAGCCTTTTTACCAACAATGGAACCTCTCTCCTTGAAGTTCTTGATGCAATAGATTGTTGACTGAGGTGCAATCTTTCTAGCTGCGATGCTCTTCCCTGTTAGGCCATTTTTGTGCAGTGCAATGATGACTGCATGTGTTTCTTTAGAGATAACCATGGTTAACAGAAGAGAAACAATGATGCCAAGCACCAGCCTCCTTTTAAAGTGTCCAGTGGTGTCATTCTTACTTAATCATGACAGATTGATCTCCAGCCCTGTCCTCATCAACACCCACACCTGTGTTAATGGAGCAATCACTGAAACAATGTTTGCTGGTCCATTTAAGGCAGGGCTGCAATGATGTTGAAATGTGTTTTGGGGAATAAAGTTCATTTTCTAGGCAAATATTGACTTTGCAAGTAAATGCTGTTAAGCTGATCACTCTTTATAACATTCTGGAATATATGCAAATTACCATTAGAAAAACTGAAGCAGTAGACTTTGTAAAAATTTATATTTGTATCATTCTCAAAACTTTTGGCCATGACTGTAGTAATGTATACTTTGCACTAATATATGGAGACGTTGTAAATTGTATTTTTCTGCTCAAATAAGAAGAGTTGGCCCATCGTGAAGATTTTTTTTTTTTTTTAAATGTAGATTGTGAGCCCTATATAGAGCTCACAATGTACAATATGTCTTTGTAGTATGGGAAGAAATCCATGCAAACACTGGGAGAACATACAAACTCTTTGCAGATGTTGTTCCTGGCAGGATTCAAACCCAGGACTCCAGTGCTACAAGGCTGCAGTGCTAACCATTGAGCCATCATGTTGCCCTATCATGAAGATTCTTGATCAGGTGATCGCTACAGCTGCATATTTCTCCTACGGTGGCCATTGCATGGTACCTAATCAGATTGAAGAAAAAAACTTTTTTTATAACAGGTATTTTAGCACTATTAATAAGATAAGATAATCCTTTAATAGTCCCACAATGGGGAGATTTCAGTGATACAGTTTCATAGATGGTACAGTAGTATATAACAAGAGAGAAAACACATACAAGCTTATGGCAGATAGAGAAATCCTAGGAATCATAGCAACTAAAAAAGAAAGAAACACAGACACACTGCAGGATCATTTACAGTCCTATGAAAAAGTTTGGGCACCCCTATTAATCTTAATCATTTTTAGTTCTAAATATTTTGGTGTTTGCAACAGCCATTTCAGTTTGATATATCTAATAACTGATGGACACAGTAATATTTCAGGATTGGAATGAGGTTTATTGTACTAACAGAAAATGTGCAATATGCATTAATCCAAAATTTGACTGGTGCAAAAGTATGGGCACCTCAACAGAAAAGTGACATTAATATTTAGTACATCCTCCTTTTGCAAAGATAACAGCCTCTAGTCGCTTCCTGTAGCTTTTCATCAGTTCCTGGATCCTGGATGAAGGTATTTTGGACCATTCCTCTTTACAAAACAATTCAAGTTTAGTTAAGTTTGATGGTCGCCGAGCATGGACAGCCCGCTACAAATCATCCCACAGATGTTCAATGATATTCAGGTCTGGGGACTGGGATGGCCATTCCAGAACATTGTAATTGTTCCTCTGCATGAATGCAGAGTCGATTTGGAGCAGTGTTTTGGATCATTGTCTTGCTGAAATATCCATCCCCGGCGTAACTTCAACTTCGTCACTGATTTTTGAACATTATTCTCAAGAATCTGCTGATACTGAGTGGAATCCATGCGACCCTCAACTTTAACAAGATTCCCGGTGCCGGCATTGGCCACACAGCCCCAAAGCATGATGGAACCTCCACCAAATTTTACAGTGGGTAGCAAGTGTTTTTCTTGGAATGCTGTTTTTTTTGGACACCATGCTTAACGCCTTTTTGTATGACCAAACAACTCAATCTTTGTTTTATCAGTCCACAGGACCTTCTTCCAAAATGAAGCTGGCTTGTCCAAATGTGCTTTTGCATACCTCAGGCGACTCTGTTTGTGGTGTGCTTGCAGAAACGGCTTCTTTCTCATCACTCTCCCATACAGCTTCTCCTTGTGCAAAGTGCGCTGTATTGTTGACTGATGCACAGTGACACCATCTGCAGCAAGATGATGCTGCAGCTCTTTGGAGGTGGTCTGTGGATTGTCCTTGACTGTTCTCACCATTCTTCTTCTCTGCCTTTCTGATATTTTTCTTGGCCTGCCACTTCTGGGCTTAACAAGAACTGTCCCTTTGGTCTTCCATTTCCTTACTATGTTCCTCACAGTGGAAACTGACAGGTTAAATCTCTGAGACAACTTTTTGTATCCTTCCCCTGAACAACTATGTTGAACAATCTTTATTTTCAGATCATTTGAGAGCAGGCTGTCCATGCTCGGCGACCATCAAACTTAACTAAACTTGAATTGTTTTGTAAAGAGGAATGGTCCAAAATCCCTTCATCCAGGATCCAGGAACTGATTAAAAGCTACAGGAAGCGACTAGAGGCTGTTATCTTTGTAAAAGGAGGATCTACTAAATATTAATGTCACTTTTCTGTTGAGGTGCCCATACTTTTGCACCGGTCAAATTTTGGATTAATGCATATTGTACATTTTCTGTTAGTACAATAAACCTCATTTCAATCCTGAAATATTACTGTGTTCATCAGTTATTAGATATATCAAACTGAAAAGGCTGTTGCAAACACCAAAATGTTTAGAACTAAAAATGATTAAGATTAATAGGGGTGCCCAAACTTTTTCATAGGACTGTAGTTCTCTGTGTGGAGTGATGTTAATAATACAGCCCAACCATGGTTGTAGGACACGAGGAGGGGGGTCACAGCATGTGGATATAACAGGCAGAAACGTTTTTGCAGAGGTGGGGACATAGGCAGCTATCATGATAACATGTGGCAGTTCCTTTGGTAGGTAGTGAGATCTCATGCTCACAGCTGATAGTTCGGTATCTTGCATCAGCGCTATTGTCCATTAACCACAAAAAAATGCCCCAAATGTCCTTCATCACAAGACCTCCTCCTTTCTTTTTATCACTGTGTTCTACTGCCCAAAGCAGTCTGAAGCCATCCAGGTAGACAGGGTGCTGCTCTCTTGCCAAGCTTCCATAAACTCATGGGGTAAGTGGGTGATGGTAGGTTCCCAGGCTGTAACAGAGTCCCACGTGTCCACAGTAAAAGAAAGAAATACCAGTCAGCTGTAGCATCTTCACACATCAGTAATAGATGCCAAAAATCATCTCCTTGAAAAGAAGAAGTCCACACTTCCATGCAGGTTTCTCCTCCATGCTGCATGGTGTCCATGCTGTCCTTAGCTCCTGGGGGGATGGTAACAGGCACATTCCATTCGCAAACAGGAAAACTCCAGCTGAGTCAGGTCTTGAGTCTTGGTCATGCTTTAACAATAGAAACAAAAGGAAAAAAAAATACTCCACAAGGTCTTCCATTTGATTTATAGTTGCTAATTCATAGTGCTAGTTTGCTTGGTTAGAAGATTCTTAAAGATACAGACAAAAAGAGTGAAAAGGAAGATAAAGGTTGCTCTCAGCTTGGAGCTCTGTATCGAAGCAGCCACTTGGGTTAAGGTCTGCACCAAAATATCTTTAGCAGTGCTCTGAATGATTTCTGCGCATCTGGCATCCTCTAGATTTGTTTACATGGCATCTTCTTCTGTGGACTTCTTGCGCATGTGTAGTATACACTCTTCACTTCTACTGGTGACTGTACAATAACACTCTATTGCACAGGTGTCAGCAGAAGCGGAGGAAGTGACGTTGATCCAGAGATTTATTCTGGTTGCCATATTTGGAGTTTTACCAGGAATTTTTCTCTTACTATGGGTTAGTTAATATTTGCCTCGTAGAGGATTTTTTTTCTGGATCAACAGAAAAGAGAAGAACACAGGTATAGGATGGGACTTTCAGGCAGTGAATATGCAGTATGCTCAGACAGACTGGAGTGTACTCCGCCTGCTCAGGATTTCGCAGCAGCTTCAGTGACGTCAGAGCAGTTGGAAGATTGGTTTCCACTGCTCATAGGGATGTACTACATCCAGGATGGATGTGTTTTAATGATGATGTGGCTGAAGTCAGTAATTGAAGTAACACCTCTGATGCGCCAAGACCCTCATTTGCATAAATAATAAAACTGCTTTTTAGACCCATTCCTGGGGCTCTGTAACACTACAAAGCTATGGTTTTAATTGTGATCACAGCATTTACAGCACTATGGCAGTAGTTCATAGTGGCTGGTGGAGGTGATAGACTCCATTTAAGCTCTGTAATGTCAGGCGGGGGAGAGGTTGTGTGGTTCAGATCTGCAATTGGAGGCAGTCAGTGTCAGAGCTCAGAATCACACCCCTTGTCTGCTCCTGCCTGACACCGCCCTCCTAACAGGACAGAGTCTTAATAGGATATCAGATACCAAAACTAACAGCATTGAATGCTTGGGAATGGTCAGGACTACAGAGAAAATTCCCACTGTGCCAGTGTTAGGATTGGGTCACGCAGGGTTCTCTCTCAGCGCACTGCGCCACCTTTGGGTCAATCTAACTCTGGCCCTTGGCATTGTGCAGTGAAGTGTCTGGAGTGTAAGTCCAGCTTTCGGCCCACTGAGCATGCTCAGACATTTTGGAGCCGCTCAGAGGCTGCCATTCTTTCCCTACCGAGCATGCTCAGACATTTTGGAGCCGCTCAGAGGCTAAGTCCCGTTTTGCCCATACTGAGTATGATCAGTGACATCATGGCCACCGCCCTGTTGGGCGGGGACTAGCCTTTATCTGGTGTGAGCCGACGCCCGCCTGGTGCTCACACTTTGACTAAGTACCTTGAGACAGAAGGTTAGGGCTAGGTTCCAGTTAAAGGCAGGAGCAGTCTCTGGGGATCTAGGTAGGATTCCTTGGCCCTGCCAGTGGGAATCAGTAGCCATTTAACTGTCTCTTCACTTAGTAGCTCCTAGCTATTGCAGGAGCATGTTTTGTTGCTGACCTGGGGTGAAGCTTAACCCTTGGCAGCCTTGCTGTTTCATCTGTACTGTGCACCTGTCCAGTGAGGTTAACTGGCAGGGTTTTGTTGCAGCTTGTTCACATTGTTGTACCGCGCCACATGACTGCCAGTGCAGTTTAACTGGTAGCACACTGTTCAGACCTTACAGCCGCCCATCTGGGCCTGTGGAACTCGCTGCAGTGCCTTGCAGACTAGCGGGTCTGTCGTTTAAAAATATTATTTTTAAATATATACACAGAACCGTAACAGCCAGAATCGGTGGATCAACAGCTATTAAATGATCTGTACTTGATGTTGGAGGGAGTGAAAGGTCCTCTGTATGAAGTCCGCATTGTGGACAGTGGTTGAGTGCTAAGCGAAATAAGCTGCTGTTTAGGGTGCCATTAAGCAGGGGTTGCACATTTAAGTACACCAGCCATCTTAGCATAAATCGACTACAGGGATTATGGAAGGGTGAGTGATGGAAAAATTTATTGAATAATTTCCATCCCATAGATATCATGTTGAACCTCAGGGTCTGAGTATAGTGAGGTATGTTTTGAAATCCCTGTCTTGTGCACCAAGGGAGCTTGTCCCGCCCCTGCTTTAATCTCTCTCTAATTTTACATTTCTTCACTTCTATGTTTCTTTATCATCCTTTACTTTCCATACCACCAACCCCCTTCCTCTGAATAAAGTACAACATTCTTTTCTTTCCACCCTACTCGACACCACCCACTATACTGATTCCTCTTTATTGTGCAATAACTAATCATACACGGCCGCAATGTAAGGGATTATTACGTTGCTAATTACTTGTACGGCATGTATGCAGCTGTTTAATTATCCACACAAGTGCGGTCTATTCATGTATCACCGCCATCATTTGTATGAATATTAACCTTTTCTTGTACCAATGTTAATTAACACAATAGAAGCTGAACATTTCATAGAAAACCATATATGATTATGGTCACTTCATAGTGGTGGCAAGAAATGTGAAAAAAAAAACATTTTTAGGTCATTAAATAGCTCAAGATCAGTCACAGTGATGCAAAGGATATGTGAGTGATCACCAAATACAAGGTCTAAGACCTACAAAGTGCAGAATACTATATTTACCCTAATTTTCTGGAATTTCTCATTTTGGAGTAAAGACATTGCAGTATAAGCATCAAACCTTGTCTGGTCAAAAACCTATGAAGCAGGGGTATAACTAGCAAAGAATGGGCTCATAGCAAAATTTTGACTTGAGGCTTCCCACTACCATACGGCATAATGACCCTCCTTTCTTGGCACCCTTTTTACTGGTCTCCATTCAGTAAAACACTCCTTTTTCTGGCCCGTACATGGTATAACACTGCATGTACACACATTATAATGAATGCCTCACAGTGGCCTCCATACACTTAAATGAGATGTAATAAGTGTGGATTGATCCTTTTAGAGATTGGGATCTAGGCATAATCAAAACCCATGGGCAAAATTGTGTGATCCAGGGGGAGAGCATTGGCCAGAAGAAGAATTTCAGATACCCAGAGAGGATTCTTAGGAGTCCGAGTGTGCCATTCGAGGGGGCGTTCGATGGTCTGTTCGATTTAGAGAAAAATACATTGTCCTATCCTGCTCTGTTTCTTCAGAATAGAGTGGATCGGAAGTCACCATTGAGTCACCATATGATAAGATCATAGTCGCGTTTATGACTAAATGACCAATAATCTTGGGTAACTGTCGTCGTCCTACTTAATTAGGCTGAGTGCCAGACGGTATAGAAATCACACCACTCTATATTGGAATTCGTTCTTTTCTCCAACAAAGAATGTATGCTGACACATCTTTATTCAAGACCAGGGGGTTAAATAGTAGCAGAGAAAGGAAGTGATATAACAACAACGTAAGATTTCATATTCATTCCTGATTGGTATGATACATCTCAATCAAACAAAGTTTAATCAGTGCCATATATAGCCAGCTGATCCTGCGTGGTAATCTTGGGGAGCTGATTGTGGCAGCAAGCCAAGCATTTGTTTTTCTTGCACCCATCTTGGATACAGGCGCCATCTTATTATATAACATTATACCAGTTTCAAGCATAAGCAAAAAAAAAAAAAAAACATAAGCAACTATATCTAGCATTCAACTTTTAAGGATAGCAATGTTTTTTCATACATTACATGATTATAAACTTCACAAATACATAACGGAATTTACTTGGTTGTCACTCCGAGAGTCATCCGACTGCTGTCCGCTGCAAAAATGGCTCCAACTCGGATGCACACTCAGTTGTTTGCATAAGGTCTTATTGTGTGACATTCCAACTAACAAACTAAAGCACAAGTACACCTTGGTTAATCCATTTCCGGTTAGATATCTGTTGGATCATCTAGGTGTTAGTCTAACCGTCTAGCATTCACCTTACTGAGCATGCTGAGACCTATTGGAGCTGCTCACAAGCTAAGTGCCATTTCTCCCCTAGTGAGCATGAGCGGTGAGGTCATCACCACCGCCCCTATTGGGCGGGGACTTCCCTTTAAATAGTGTGAGCCGACGCCCACCGGGTGCTGAAACTTCCACTAAAATTTCCTCAAAGTCCACAGAGTGAATGACAGTAGTTTTCAGGGATAAGCTCCAGTACTCAGGCAGTTTCAGACTAGGCCTCTGTGTGGGGTTTCTCTGCTTCTCCTGGGTGATGTTAGGTAGGACCTGTAAACCCTGAACCATTAGATCTACACCATGGCTAGGAGCAGTAGACGCCGTTCCAGCTTGTAGATCTGTGGCAGGTATGATCTCTGAGATAGTCTATGTGTACTGTCTGACTTCATGTATGGCTCCTAGCTGTGTGGGGGAGCATGCAAACTCCCCTGGTAACTCCAAGCTGTGTGCAGGAGAATGTTCTAAAACTTCCGTGGTGGACCCTAGCTGTCGCAGGGTTAAGTGTGTGTGTTTGCTGGCCTGGGGTGAGTGTTAACCCTTGGCAGCCGTGTGTGTTTCACTTGTACTGGTGCACTTGGCCAGTGAGCTAAACTAGCAGGGTTTTAGTTGCACCTATGTTCACAGTGAGTGTCTCACAGTATACACTGTTCACATTAAGTATCGCGCTGCAGTGTCTTTGCAGCTGTTCACATTAATTATCGCGCTGCAGTGTCTTTGCAGTAGTTCACATTAATTATCGCGCTGCAGTGTCTTTGCAGTAGTTCACATTTAGTCCAGGCTGCAGTGTCTTTGCAGTAATTAACATTGATTTTCATGCTGCAGTGTCATTGCAGTAATCAGATTGAGTTCAGACGTATAGCCACCCACCATTGGGCCTCTGGACCTCGCTGTAGTGTTCTACAGCTAAGAGGTTCTGTTGTTCAAAAAGAATATATATATATATATATATATATATATACACATACACAGAACCGTAATACTAGGTCATATGAGTCACCCCGGTTCGGCCACTGTGGATTCAGGGTGCGAGCAGGCCTGACACCAGGGGTGGCAGTGCCTTGAAAAAGGGGAGTTTTAAGCAACAAAAATGGATTAAAGAAAAATAAGTTTGTCGTGACGTCAGTTGGGTTTTCGGCTTGGAGTGAAGCTGGGCACTGTAGACAGGGCCTCTGGGAATAGATGATGACGGAGTGCCAGATGTTATACCCTCCCCAACTAGGGCAGGTCCCAGGGCCAGATGATATAGGTGAGGAAGGGGTGATTTCCAGGAGGAATAACAGAGGGTCAATGACCAATAAAGGAATACAGTCCAGACAGGGGTTAACCAAACACTTAAGATTTACATCTGTAGTCAGCAGGAGATAACATGTTACAGGAGGATTCACCTTGCTCCAGTATAGTGAGATGCCAGTCCTCCCTTTTACCACCAGTATGATTCAGCCTTCCTCTGCTGCTCAAACTCTCTAATAGATTTCCTCTGGTCCTGGGTTCCAGGAGCTCAGGGGTTAAGTACAACTGGGTAGATCCCCCTTCTGGACAGCAGGTAACACGAGTTCTTTGGGATGCTGGATGCAGACACTCACCCCCAACTCTGTATGTTACTGAGCCTCCAGGAATCTTGCATTCACTAGGCCTCGGTCCAGTGAGTTTCTCAATGTTCTAAGTGTTTCACACACTAGTTAGGAATTGATGGTCCTATGACTGCAGCTCCGTCCCTGCAAGGTCTAACCTCTGCTGGGCACCGGCCTACTCACTGCTGCTTCTCACACACCATGCGGCTGGAGCACACACTGCACCTCCACACTCCTCTCCTCTCTCTTACAGACTCTTGCACTGTAATCTTGAACTCCAAGAAAGACCCTCTTCCAGTCTGTAGCTCCACTCCTCTTACTAAAGAGGCAATGTCTATGGAACTTTGTGCGTACTAACAGGTTGACTGGATCTCACTATATCTTCACAGTACAGAAGTGTAGATCACGTAAGATGACATTTGGAGTGACCCACTCTGTGGGGCGCTACACATATATTACCTTGTCATTGGCCAAAACCATTTAGCCATTTAGGGTTTACACTTATTTTAAAAAGTCTCAACAACAACAACCCCCTTTTATAAAACTGGAGAGCAAACTGGAGGGACTTTCTTTGCACTCGAGAAACAGAGGGGGGTCTGTAGAGAGGAAATCCCTGTTATGTTATAAAACCATAAAGGAGAATCCATTATACTGTCATGTACAGCTTTTATCTGGGCTAAAGCAGAGCTGTACCTAGACTTTTCTTTATTTGAGGCAAAGGCTCAGTTCACTACTCTTACTTTGTATGTAAATACATAAAATTTGCTTTTTGGCACCCCTCCAACCACCAGCACCACATGCCCCATTTGCACTTCCCCAGTTATGACCCTGGTGGCTACCAGCCTTATTTAATGTGCATGTTTTTCATACTTTAGAATATATTTGAGGAAAGTGACATCTTCCTCACCATTAACCTGTAGCTCTCTGTTGGCCACCTACCAACTCTCTTTAGATGTTAAGAAAACTCCACAGTCACTGTGAAATTCATCTAGTATGAAACAGTAAGTGCAAGACAAGCAAGAAAAGGAAGAAGCTGCAACAGTATTTCTCTCAGTATCAGTGTGAACTTCATGTAGTGAGAGCGGACAGAGGAGAAGAGGTGATCATGTTACAGTCTCTCTTTCACAGTTTGTCTATGAGATTCATGCTGTGAGAGGGGAGAGGGAGCAGCAGGGAAGAGACACACAGCAAAACTTTCTATCACTACACTGCAAAATAAGTTTCCTTATGATTTTTATGAAAATAAAGTGTAATATATATATATATATATATATATATATATATATATATATATATTGCATTTGACATTATATAATAAGATGAAGGTATACACTTTATTACCACACGGACGTAGCCATAATCTATTCATTCAAGACTATAAAGCAAGAGGGCGCTGTTCTAATTACCATCATCATCACCTAATAATGTGCCACATGGTGGAGTTGGGAATCTGTGGTTCTGGACTATCCAGCATGAAAAATCCCAGAATTCACTTTTACCCTGATATGAAATCCTATGAATAAATTATGGTTATGAAATAGATATGAAGTAACTAAAATAAAATCTGCCTGACTAAAATGAGCTCTGGTCAAGTGGATATTTAGAGCTTCATCAGTGTCAATCTCTGGCATTAGTAATACCTGTGAAATCGGGGAAGGAGGTGGTGTAGCAACGCAGGGGGCAGAGCAAGCTGGGGGCAGAATACTGCTTCAGATCAAATGATCTGGGGATCATGATGTCACCCAACTCCAGATCCATCATCAGCAATCTCCAGATCAGGTAAGTAAATTATAATAGTCACACACATTGGCACACTGAACACTTCTGCATTTGCACCACTTACATATACTGTTGGACAGATGGTAAATTTTGCATATCCAACATATGCCCCGCACACATGCTTTGAATTTAGTGTAAGACTTTAAAGTTTTCAAGAAGCCAGTTTAACCCCTTCCTCACATCCGCCATACTATTACGGCGTATGCCGAGTGTTTAAACATTGAAGGCCCCCCGGCCTGTCATTCACTGGCTTCTATTGCAGTCTACTCTATGTAGCCTGCAATAGAAGCCCTGGTATTTCTCAATGCATTAGCATTGCAATGCATTGCATTAGTGATCATACCCCTCGGGGGTCTAATGAATGCATTATTTTTTTATTTTTTTTTAAAGTATAAAAATAATAAAAATTTAAATCACCCCCCTTTCCCTAGAACACATGTAAAAATACTGAAATACTGGGAAACACATACACATTAGGTATCCCTGTGTCTGAAAACGTCCGCTACATATCTATAAAAATATTTTTCCTGTACGGTAAACGTCATAGAAGGAAAAAAAGTAAAAAGTGCCAAACTGTGGTTTTTTTCACTGGTTTGCCTGTGATCAAAATTTTAATAAAAAGTGATCAAAGCAATAGCAATTCCCCAAAAAGGTATAACTGAAAATTACACCAGGCCCTGCAAAAAAAGACGCCCTGTACATCCCCGTACACTGAAATATAAAAAAATATAAAATATAAAAAAGTTACGGGTGTCAGAATATGGCGACTTTTAGAAAAAATAATTTTTTGGCACAGTTTTGGATTTTTGTTAAGGAGTTAAATACAACCATATAAATTATGTAATCCTGGAATCGTACTGAAACATAGAATATAGTTGACGTGTCATTCTAGCTGCACAGTGAACGCCGTAAAAACGAAGCCCGTAAGAAAATCGGACAAATGCACTTTTGCTTCAAATCCAACCCATTCTGAATTTTTTTCCAGCTTCCCAGTGCATTGTATAGAATATATAATGATAGCATCATGAAGAAAAATTTGTCCCGCAAACATTAAGACCTCATAAGGCTCTGAAAGCGATGGAATAAAAAGGTTTATGGGGTTTGGAAGGGGGGGGGGGAGTCAAAAACGAAAATCAAAAAAGGGGAATGGGTTAATACAATATCTCAACATGTTAGCAAAACCCTTGACAGACTGCAGTTCACAACATAACCACAGATTGGCTGCACATAGACACATATGACAAATCACTTTGTGACGCAATATCATGAAATCAGATTGTTTCTAAAAACAATTAATCTTGTGTCATATACGTATTGACATGTCCAGCAAAAAGGAAAGGTAAGGAAAGATATATCTGTGTGCCAATTACAGGCTGGACTCGTGCCACGCCAGTGCCCATCACCAGTGCCCATCACCAGTGCCCATCACATACTATCACACGGAGGTTATGACTGTTCCTTCCTAATTTGTGAGATACCTTTGTGTGTAGGTATGACGCCTATTGGTGTATAGGTATGACGTTCAGGTAATTAGGCCTGCTGGGAATTAGTGACTTACAATAGTTAATTCATGGAATATTGATGACCTACTTACTAGACACGAGACATGAATCTTACCAGACATGTGGATCCAATCAATGTTTTTTTTCAGATTTTTATTTATTTCTTAATTTTTTTTGTCCTTCATAACATGATTTTATAACAGCGATACGAGAATCATGTTCAGTAATTCAGATAAATGTTTGTATCGGACGGAGTCGATCATATGCCTTGAGATATAAATCATGTTTATTGATATAGTGGCTGAACTAAATGTTTTTTATTGAAAGCCATTCATCACCATTCCTGTAGAGAACACGTACCGCGCATATAGGCAGAATGGCCGTGCGGCTGAGCATCAGTGTAATTTATAGTCCGGGTAATTCTGAGTGTCTTGAAGAATAGACTAGTAGTAGTTAGAACTGGTGTTCTCACTTTATCAGACTCAGATTCTGCAATAATGGGCAAATATCATCACTCATCTGTAATAATATATGTTTTTTTCAATTCCTCCAATATGGACGCATGCAAATCATGGCTGTTTCTTCTAAAAACAGCGCCACACCTGTCCATGGTTGGTGTCTGGTTTTGCAGCTCAAGTCCTATGAAATAAAAAGGTCTTTGCTCCACTACCAGATCCAACCTGTGGTCAGGTGTGGTGCTGTTTTTAGAAGAAAAAGTTCTATTTTCTAAGGCTAAGGCCACATATTGTGGAAAAGCTGCTTTTTTTTTTTTTTTGCAGATTTTTGCTGCAGTGTTTTTCAGCCAAAGTGAGAAGTGGCTTCAAAAGGAATATATAAAAGAAACTCTTACACAAGCCCTTCTACTCAATCTCCTCCTGACTTTGGCTCAAAAAAACAGAGTGGCGTGCATTAAAAGTTATGTTTTATTGATTATTCTTATTTGGATTTCTAAATTATTGGTGAATAATCTTATATTCAAATTATACATTAGGATCTTACACAACCAGGATGAGGAAGAAGATTCAGAAATGACATTGAGAATGTGCAATGAGTAGACCCTTCCACCCTGTCTCTATTCGCTGCTTTAGTGCATATTAAAATGAAGATGCCGCGTATTCGGCCATAGAAAAGGACTTTCTCCACAGCCCAGTGTATACCAAAGGGTCATCTTTTTTGATTTCGCCTTTTGAAGCATCCATGAGAATGACCTGGAAAATCATGTTTTGTGTTAATACATTAGTTACTGTTTATGGGACCATGTGCATGGTTTTATTATAATGGCTAGTGCAGAGCTGGGGAAATCTGTTGTGTGAATAAGTGCCATATTTTTCAGACTATAACACACACTTTTTTCCCCTCAAATTTAGGCGGAAAATGGGGGTGCGTCTTATAGTCTGAATGTGGCGAAGGATTCAAAGGAGCAGATTTGCAGCATTGCCACACTCCTGCCACCATCCGCGCTAAACCTCCCGGGGGAATTTTTGCTTACCTAAGCCAGTCCACTTACCCTAAAACATTCCAGATGAAATTCTTCTTCATTCCAATACAGCTAGAATAACCATTCCCACTGGTATGTTGCAACTGCTATGTACCGCACCTCACTAACGTTGTCAGTGGTTTTGGGAAGCCAAATCGAAGGACATACTGCCTTTAACATTGCTTTGACCGGCAATGTGACTGTTTGGAGTGATGATGGATCTTCAGCTCTCAGCCGCTGGCCACCATTCATTAACAACCAAATGACTTGACGACAGATATTGAGATCTTTGCCCTGCTCATATTTTCTACCTTTCAACCATGTACAGAAGATGCCCATGGGAGGCAAAGCGCACCAAAGCAAAATTTAGGAAAGTCAGAGAAATGATATATTGATATAGCACAGTGTTACCTCATGTGAACCTTTTCCTATTTTTTTTCTCTGAAATCTCTGCACTTTACAGAACAATGCTTCTCCTCCTTGTACCGCACTTCAATAGCGTTTATTTTCAGTGAATCGTGGGATGAGGATCTTCAGTCTCTTTAGTGGTCTGTCATTAGACTGGAATCACTTAGGGAGCCAAACTAGTAGGTACTAGCTAGAGGAGGCACTTGTGACTGAAGTGGAGAGCAGAATAATACAGCATGAGGAGAAACGTGTGCGTCAGCAATTCTCTTTTAGAAGCCTCCAGTTTGGAGGATTATCTAGGGGGTGCTATAAGCTTCCAAAGCAACAACATGAGCTCCTTCCCACTCACTTTCACCAGCTAGGTTAGCAGTAAGACATGAGAGTTTGAACAGGTAAAACAGGCTATCGTGAAACTTTCAATAATATTTCTCCACGAACCCTCAACCTTATCCAAGCTTGTGAGGCCCAAATTTTAGTCCAGGTTTTGCAAAATGCAATGCAGAAACTATAAGACAGTATTTGCAGTGAGGCAGAGACTCCGAGCATTATAGATAACTACTGCACGGTGTCTGCGTAGTGTTCAGGTCGGTAAATCATGTTCATATGGGACAAGTTTCATGGCCAAAATTCGGTTGTGTGGCAGCAGCTTAAGAACTTATTCACAAAACACTGTTTCACAGACGTTTTTTTATGGTCAGAATACAGCCCCAAAGTAAAGGCAGGATCAATTCACACGTTGGTTTAATGGTACGTGTAACCGATCCATGGAGTAACATAACTTCCCTCAATAGATTCAAATCTATGATGGATCCGTGAAAACGGGCTATCCTTGGCACTTGACTTACCCTTGGCACTTAAGGGAGATTTATCAAGACTGAAATTTCTCTTGCTAGTTTTGGCCCCTAGGTGTTGGGGACTCCACAGAGACTGCTGAAAATCAGCGGAGAGAAAAATCCTGCATGAAGGACTTTTATCTCTGCTGCTCTCTGTTTGAAAATGGTGGACCCCATTATAGTCAATGGGGTCCACCAGTGTCAGTGTGTAACAGCTACTTTAGCGGTCTGCCAGTGGACCAAAGGAAGGCAAGCACTACACTAGTGTGAACCTAGCATAACATGCAGCACGGACAATACGCTGTTGGTAAATGCCGTACAATAAAGGAAATGGTTCCCAATTGTGAAGTCTCCACCTAGAGCAGTGGTTCTAAACCTTGTTTGAGGTCCCGAACCCTCCAGTTTCATCTGCACATTCACCGAACCCATCTTTAGTGATAAATCAAATATGATTTTTTTCCAAATTCAAGACATAGGTATATGTTTTCTTACTGGTACACAAAATGAACCGTGCATAGGGCCTAGGGTTCGATCTAACCCCGGTTAAGAACCACTGACCTAGAGGCACTTAAACCACTGAAGTCCCTATATTACCCACTAAAGATTTAACCCTTTCTTGCCATTTACACAAACCAACAGCCCTCCTCCTCCCCAAAGCTAAGCCCCTCGGTTGCACCATACATGACTTGATCTAATTACCATATTCTAGAAGGGTTTTACATCCATTTCTGGGGTAAATCATGATAAATATGTCATATTGTCAATTGTCAAGACCCACCGACTTTCCAGAAAAGCAGCATAAGGCTGAGGCCCCACATTGCGGAAACGCAGCTTTTTTTGTTGCAGATTTTGTTGAGCCAATTATGTTGGTAAGAATCTATGGATTTGTATAATGAATGGTTCTTATTGGTCAGATCAGCCATGGCGAAGGGGGGTAGTTATCTATGTCCCCAGCTGGTGGTATATATTATATAAATGTTTGTAAACTATGAAGGAAAGCCTGTATTAATTATCACAACAACCATCCGTCATGCTGAAATCTAGTTAAAGCGTTGTATAAAATTGTAAGATAATCAACATAATTTGGAATGCAGATCATATGGGATTGATATGTACCATCTGGAAAGACACTACATGGCAGGTCACTCCACGAGCGGCTTGATTGGGATTCAATTATTTCTAGTGGTGTAGTTGGGTAGTATGACAGCTCCATGGTATAGCACAGCACTAGCAGCTCATAATCATTGCCAGCAGTTCACAGGTTATTAGGGGAGTTTTAATGTTATTCCGGTTTATAACAAAATAATAAGCTTTTAGCACACTGAGAATAGCACACTGTGAATGTGTGGGTGTGGGGCTCTATTATGCTTAGTATGTTCTGCATAGCGCTGCTATTAAGCTGCTTCACATCGCTGACATTGTGCCTGTTATCATAATGAAGATTTTGGAGGAAGGTGCTACAGACTCTATGGACAGCGGCTGACAAGATGACACTGACCCAGGGCCCACAGTGCCATTGTTCATAACAACCATCCATGCCGAGAATGTCATTTTGCAAGTCATGATAAGAAATAAAAGCAATAATCAATGGCATACAGAGACGAAAAATGAGGTCCCTTTCAGTAGCTGCTTCACGACACTTTAGTACCCACACTAGAGGTGAAGCTATCTTTGTAGCACCTGTTGAGATAATACTCCTGTATAGTGATGAACAAACCTCATGAGAATTGTTTCTCTGTGGACTTTCTGTGAAAAGCAGTGGTGGAAAAAAAACACGATTTGCTTCCGTGGCGGTTTTTCCGCAGTGCTTTTTGCTGTGGCTCGCTACTTGGGGCCTTAGCCTAAAGGAGTTTTCCAGGCTAAAACTATTGATACCCTATCCTAATGATAGGGTATCAATATACGATACAATATACAAGCACCTCCACCCATCAGCTGTTCTCAGCAATTGATACACAGAGAATGGGGCAGCAAGCAGACAGCACTGTTCTCTATGTAGTAGCTAGGCAAGGGAATTCCAGATCAGCTCTCATTCACTTGAATGGAAATTAAGCTGCAATGACTTAGTTCAGCCACAACACAGAGAACAGCGCTGTCTGTTTCCTGCTCTAATCTTTGTGTATCAGCTGCTTATAACATCTGATCAGTGGGATGTGTGGATATTGGATCCTCAACACTTTATTGCTCTGATATTGATGACCTTACCCTTAGGATACATCAGCACTAATTGTAGAATTGTAGAAAAACACCTTTAATTCCTCTATAGGACTAATTACATGGTCATACCATGCTCTGATATCTTTGATGCTTCGTGAGAAGTTCGCTACTGCGTTGCCTTCTCAGTGGCGCCTAAACAAATACATTTTGGACCACTCCTCCTAATGTGAACGTCTCAGTAAAGTGTTGTTGGAGTACTTTTCTCTTAACGCCCCCACCGCCACTGACCCGCACATCTTTTGTAATGCCCATAAGGTATACAACGGGAGATTCTCATTCAGGCGTGCGCATGCGTCAAGAAAGAATGCTCTAGGGAAATTGATGCGGTTCTTCGATCCCTGACCTCTTTGTCTGCGGCCAACAAACTTAACCCTAACCCTGTACTGTCTGCCGAGATTAGGAATCTTCAACTCAAGCTGCAGGATTTGCTGGCGTATCAGCAGGATTTGGCCCTCAAAAGGTTCCAGTGAAAGGCGTACGTACACAGTAACAAGGTAAGAGCCTTCCTAGCCAGAAAAATTAAACAGGCCAGGGCTAAGTCTCGCATAACCTTTTTAATTATCAGCCAAGGGGGTAAAATAGTTGATCCACGCCATATAGCCGATCAGTTCCGTTCTTACTATAGCTCTTTATACAACCTTAAGGATCCGGGAACATACCAGCCCACTAGGGATGAGATTAATCAATTCCTGTATTCGGTGTCTCTCCCCGCCTCACCCCTGCCCAATCCTGGTCTTTAGCCACCCCTTTTACTCTACTGGAGGTTCAAGAAGCCATCTCTGCATTAAAGCCACTTAAATCCCCCGGCTTGGATGGCTTCTCCAGTGCATAGGAAATTCATGGAGATTTTGTCCCCACATCTTTTGGCAGTGTTCAGGAAAGCTGCGAAGGACCAGAGGTTCCCTGAGGAGATCTTCGCTGCTACTATTGTTACCCTTCCTAAACCTAGCAAGCCCCCCACAATACCGGCCAATTTCAGGCCCATCTCACTTTTAAATGTAAATGTTAAATTATATGCCAAAATTGTAGCCGAGTGACTCTTGAGTTAGTTAAACCTGATCAGGTGGGGTTTGTTTTGGGTAGGCAGGCCCCGGTTGGAACTCACTGGTTTATCAACCTTGTCCAAAAGGCTGAGTGGAATAGAGCACCATCATTACTGTTAGCTTTGGATGCTGAAAAAGCCTTAGACAGAGTCCACTGGAGCTACCTTGGCAGCCTTTTAGATAGGTTTGGTATGGATCCTGTCTTCAAAGCCACTATTCTGGCCTTATATTCCTGTCCCTCGGCTCGCGTGCTCTCCTCGGGGTTCCTTTCCGAGCCTTTTCTCATCTCTAATGGCACTCACCAGGGCTGCCCCCTATCTCCTATCATATTCGCTTTGGTGATGGAACCACTGGCTGAGTATATTAGATCTGATAATCGCATTGAGGGTGTCTCTGTTGGCCGCAGGCAACACAAAATTGGTTTGTACACGGATGACGTCATTTTAGCGTTGTCCTCTCCTCGTCCCTCCCTGCATGCTGCTACGAACGCCCTGGAACTTTTTGCGAGAATATCCTATTAAAAGGTGAACCCCACTAAATCCCAGATCCTGCCTATTGTAGTGCCCCCCCCCCTACGGGAGGACCTCCGCCGCGATTTTCCCTATCAATGGAAAGGAGACAGTGTTACATATTTGGGTATTGCTCTGACTGTCCCGAGCTCTCATTTGTACTCTATGAATTATGTCCCACTTTTGAATAAGGTATCTTCCCTTCTGGTATCACTCCCCAAATCCATGTTGACTTGGGCAAGCCAAATAGCCATTGTCAAAATGATGGGGTTGTCACTGATATTGTGCATGTTTCGAACGGTGGCAATCCCCCTTCCTGACTCCTACTTAACAAAACTCCAGTGTATTTTATCTCACTTTATTTGGGAGGGTAAAAGGTCCACAATCCGCCTCCATGTCATGCACAATCCCTGGTCTTGTGGGGCAGCGGGAGTCCCGGATCTTAAAAAATATTATGCAGCAACGGTCCTGGAACAGCTCAAAGTTAGCTGGGCTGAGTCGTCTGATTGGAGATGGGCAGAAATAGAGGAAACGTTGTTGGAAGCCCAGCTCATGAGTCGTCTTCACTCCAGGGACTCCGATCCTTCCTGTATCCAGGCCCCCCTGTTGAGCATTAAAGCCTCTACTTGGGCTTGGAGATATCTCCTGTCACACACTGCCATTGAGGACCTGGTCCTCTTGATAAAAATGCCTCTGCTTTACATGACCGCATTCCTTCCCCAACCAAAAGTCCGTGGTTGGATTGATAGAAGTCTCTATAGGATTTCATAATTATATGATAATGACTACCTCAAATCTTTCGCTATGTTGCATACTGAGTTTGATCTCCCTAGCAACGATTGGAGCCTCGAGACTTGTTTTTCCAAGACTAGCCTTTCGGTTATGAAGACAGTCTCCTCCTGCCCGAGGTGGCACCTCTGCATTCTATAGTGTTCTCTCGACTCCATGTGCGCAGGTCAAACCCCTTTGCCTATTGCGTTGGGAAGCTGACCTAGCCAGAGCCATTCCGCTGACAGAGTGGCATGAGGCCTTTGGATTTGTTAAGAAGGTGTCCAGGGGTGCTTCCCATTGGGAGACGGCGCAAAAAATTATGCTGCGCTGGTATACGACTCCCGTTCAATTGGCTCATATGAATTCCTATTTTTCCTTTCTTGTATTTGAAAAAAAAAATTCTCAATAAAAACTAAATATAAATAAAAAACCCCTTTAATATACTCTGACCCTCTTCAGGCCCCAAAGTATAATAATCAGAAGCCAGGGAAGGTGCGTAAAATCAAAAAAGCCCACAATATTCACCCTTCTTGGGCTCTGCTGTGGAATCCTTTGTCGCTTTAATTAAGATGTGTCTCTACTACTACTCTTTCACCTTGCTCCTTCTCCCTCTTCCCTCTCCATAGATTTCTATGGGCAGTGGTAATTTGATACTGTAACATCTCTGCCTGTTCAGGTCACTGCGCCACCCTCTGCTCGCATGTGGCGGTGCAGGAGGCGTGTGCAGTTTAGTTCCTTGCTTAAAGTTTTTGGTTGCATTGTGTGAACACGGCTCTAGTTCTGTAATTGAATTTGCACCACACCCGTCTTCTGCCCTTGTCTGCCTCAGTCCATGAAGTAGCTAAATTTGGTCTTGCCCTGTGATTGACAGCCTGCCTTCCTGTCAGGTCCAGGGCGGGTTCATCCTCCCCTATTTAGTCTTGGCTCACGTTCACACTGGTGCCTGTTATTGCCTCGTGCTTGCTGGCGTTTTCTCTTGCTGTTTTTTTACTTGTATTCTTTATCCTGACCTCTGGCTTTTCCTATTGACTATTCTTTTGGACTTCGATTTGACACTGCATCGCTCGACTGTTACCATACCCTGGCTAGCTCACCTCCCTTTGTTGTTGTTTGTCTTGTCTGTGTTTTGTGTGTCACATATATAAGAAGGGAACGTCTTCAAGTTGCTGCCTATTACATAGGATAGGGCCTGGCAAGAGGAAGGGACAGTGGGGGCTTCAGCTTAGGGCTCACTGTCTCTTGTGCCCCTTCCTCCAGGGTTCTCCAGCAGCTACTGGGGAATTGTCATCTAAGCAATTCCGTAACAGATACCTTTGTGAACTGTAGTCTTCATCAGATATTTCAGAATGAATGTTAATTTCGCAGAGAGTTGGAGCAAGTATGATGAGCACAGACGTGGCACATTTTTTTGCACCGAAGATGAGCCACATTGTTGTTTCTGCCCAATGTTTTAAAGTAGGTGAAGATCAAGGCGGATGAAACCTCGGACTGACAAATTTACTATAATTCACTCCAGAAAACCGACATGAGGTCTACAGATACATCAGTATATGACGGACATAAATTACACTTCTGGCACTCTGGACCACCCGGGGTGCACCTGAATTATTAAGAGGTTGGAGACTCTTAATAATTCAGACGCGTCTCGTACCAGCGGTGCAATCGTTTAAGACTGGCGTGGTAAACGCCAATCTTAGTGCTAGTTCACACGGAGTTAACGCGCGCGCATTCTGACATGTATACACGTGTCAGAATGTGAGCGATCAAAACAGATCCCATTCATTTCAATGTGTCGTTACGGGCGTATAATGCACATAATTTTGCGCGTGTAATTTTGCGACCGCAAAATTACGCGCCTTATACACCCGTAACGACACATTGAAATGAATGGGATCTGTTTTGAGCGCTCACATTCTGACATGTGTATACGTGCCAGAATGCGCGCACATTAAACTCCATGTGACCTAGCCCTTAATAAATTTTTCCCATTCATTTTTATGATTGACCTTAGATAAGCAGAAGAAGAGGATAACGGACATGTGCAGGACAATATGGTATTAGAAGAGTTAAAGCTACATAGTTACTTAGGTTAAAAAGCCACATGAAGCGCCATCAAGATCACCTTTGCAAAAAACTGTGTCACGTTAACTCATTTTTCATAAGTCCTGCAAAGGCCTGGTTATAGGGGTGGAGAGGCCGGGGTGTCAGGGTGTCCAAAGACCTTGCTACACTATAAAAGGACACCAGTATTATAGATAGAACTTGATATGCAAAGGCCCCATTAAAGACTTTTCATTGAGGCCCAGAGATTCCAAGTTCTGCCTTTGTCACAATAGGGTATTTGAGCACTTAGGACCATGACTGTTAGCTAGAGAGTCACTAAGAGAAATGATCCCAATTAGAGATGAGCGAACAGTGTTCTATCGAACACATGTTCGATCGGATATCAGGGTGTTCGCCATGTTCGAATCGAATCGAACACCGCGTGGTAAAGTGCGCCAAAATTCGATTCCCCTCCCACCTTCCCTGGCGCCTTTTTTGCACCAATAACAGCGCAGGGGAGGTGGGACAGGAACTACGACACCGGGGGCATTGAAAAAAATTGGAAAAAGTCATTAGCTGCCGAAATCAGGTGACCTCCATTTTAGACGAATAGTGGATTTCAAATCCGAGTCATATGAGAATGTGAACTTTGTGACTATGAGACAGGGATAGCTGTACAGGCAGGGATAGCTAGGGATAACCTTTATTTAGGGGGGAATGTTATTAAAAATAACTTTTTGGGGCTCTATCGGGTGTGTAATTGTGATTTTTGTGAGATAAACTTTTTCCCATAGGGATGCATTGGCCAGCGCTGATTGAAGCAGAGCTGAATCTGTGTGCTTAGCTCAACTACTCCACTGGTGTAGTTGAGCTAAACACACACATTCAGCACTGCTTCATCACGCCAATAGAATGCATTGGCCAGCACTGATTGGCCAGAGTACGGAATTCGGCCAATCAGCGCTGGCTCTGCTGGAGGAGGCGGAGTCTAAGGTCGGACCAGAATGGAGACTGGTGTGGAGCGATCTTAGACTCCGCCTCCTCCAGCAGAGCCAGCGCTAATTGGCCAAAGTACGGAATTCGGCCAATCAGCGCTGTCCAATGCATTCCTATGGGAAAAAGTTAGCTTGCGACAATCGCAAGCTGACAGGGATTTCCATGTAATAAAGTGATTTATATGCCCCCAGACATGCTTCCCCTGCTGTCCCAGTGTCATTCCAGGGTGTTGGCATCATTTCCTGGGGTATCATAGTGGACTTGGTGACCCTCCAGAGACGGATTTGGGTTTCCCCCTTAACGAGTATCTGTTCCCCATAGACTATAATGGGGTTCGAAACCCGTTCGAACAGTCGAACAGTAAGCGACTGTTCGAATCGGATTTCGAATCTCGAACATTTTGGTGTTCGCTCATCTCTAATCCCAATAAGTCCATCTTTTACATAGTTGGCAAACGATTTAGAGGTGGAAATATTGTACAACTAAGAAAGTTCCACAGGGGCCCACTTGTGTATAAGTATCCTAGTTTCAACCATGGACCTTACCCAGGGTAAAGACTATCTCTTCCATGGAGGGCTCAGCCGGTGTGTGCATTAACCAAGCTATCTATTGACTTCACTGGGTACCGTGTAATGAAGACTAAGTGGCAACTCCTCCCACAGATAGTAGGTGGTTCCTGGCCATGAGTTCTGTGAGCCACTTGAAAGGAAAAGTGAAGGGTTGGGTCGTGTCCTGCTACACTACGATTCACATATGTACATTAATATTCTGGTATATGTGCTGTCAGTATGCAATGAATAATGAAACTGTTCCAAATATGATCTATAATAAAAGGCACAAGGTAGATAGCAAACATATGAGTACATGGAAAACACATCCAAAAACCTGGCAACTCCAGCATATGGTGCTTTCACTGTAACAAGAGTTTCTGGAAACAGGCATATAAATGAGAAAATTATAATATCTGACTCTGAACAGTCAGTGAAACGTGAGATAGAAATGCAATGGCAATGTAAGAACTGGTGTACGGCACTATGGAAGGTGTGGATGTCACTGACCAGGGTGACCAGTGTGAGAACCTAGTAGCATATGATAAGATTTGGCTACATTGGTGTATCTGCCTCTGATATGCTGTGTTAACTCTGCCATCAAAAATGAAATCATGAATAATGGATTTTTTTGGCCCAAAACGATCTTGTCAATACATATTTTAATATAAGATAATCCTTTAATAGTCCCAGCATGTTACAGCAGCATAGTAATACAGATACAGGATAATACAGTAATATATTACAGACGTAGACACACACAAACTGAGAAGAGAAGATATACCAGGAGTCCATAGCAGCTAAGGGAGAGAAGAAAGAAGGAAGACTTCAGGATCATTTAGTTCTCTGTGCGGAGTGAAATTTATTAAAATTTTAGGAATTAAATTAGAACTGCGGTTGTCTCTGAGCTAAGTAAAAAATGTTCAATGAAGAACGATCATAACAATGAAGGAAAAATTTAACAAAACTGAAGGAAACCAGAAGGAGAGCAGTTACCCATAGCAACCAGTCAGATAACATGTTCAACCATTCCTGCACTGAGCCATTTTCCCTGGTTCAGGATCAGACATATTTTTGGGTTTTTCGTACATGCGGCTTATAACAGTTTTTTTGTTCTGATCACTCAAATATTTTCAGCGTCTTTTTTTGGTGACACATAGGACTTTATTTTTAGGTAACTTCTATTTTTGCATTTTTCCTTTTATTATACAAAAATCAAAAAAGAGGAAATGTCTGTTTTCACGTTTCAGGGTTTGTTCGTTTGTTTGTTAATAGCACAAAAGGCTACTCTAAAACTTTTTGAGGCTGAGGCCCCATGTTCCGGAAACGCAGCTTTGCAGCCAAAGCCAAGAATGTCTACAATAGAAATAGGAAACATATAGCAAGTTCTTATATTTCTACCTTCTGTACAATCCACTCCTGGCTTTGGCTCAAATAACCACAGAAAGATCCGCAACAAAAAAGTTGTGTGTCTGCAATGTGAGTCTTAGGCTAAGGCCCCACGGGCCGGAACCGCCGCGCTAAAGTTCTGCAGAATCAATTGCGGCGTGAACGCATTGCGGTTCTTTCCTCAGCGCTTTTAACAGTTCACAGAGTTTTCCTCCCCGTACTTTGTTTCTATGATATCTATGGGAAAGCCGCCAGCCTTTCCGTAGATATAATTGACATTCTGCGATTTTGAAAACTGCAATGGTTTTGGAAATCGCAATGTGTCCGCGCTGCGATTTTTTCCACAAAGTGGGCACGGGATTCGCCTGAATCCCATACACTTTGCAAGTACAGTAAGACGCCACAATTTTTCCCGCGGTGTTTTCTCTGCGGCCAAACCGCCTCATGGCCCCGGCCTAAAATAGTTTTCCCTCTCCATTATAGTAATTGTTATAATTGTGTTATTGTCAATGTTGTATCACCAGAGGTGGGGCTAGAACCTGAGATGCGGGTGTGGTATTTGCATTTTTATTTTAAATTATATTTGAAATTTTTTATTTGTCTTTTTATTTCATCTTTGTGTTCCACATAAGATAACAAAAGTCATTGGAGGACATTTCAACACATATTTTTTGTCATTGGGCTGATTTCTCCCTGAATTGTGGCTATTGTAGCCTCAATTATAGGAGGAATACAGGGGCCAAGTGCACACCCTTTGTCTGCTTCGGGCCTGACACCGCCCTTCTGACACTACAGAGCCTAAATAGTATATCAGGCACCAAAACTAACAGCATCGATTGCTCTGGAAAGGTGGGGGCTAGAGAGAAAATTCCAACTGTGCTGGACTCGGTGAAGTGACACCTAATAAATAATGTAAAAAACTGGAGTTGTTGAACCACAGATAAATATCTGGCCATTGGCCAGCCCTATACAACCTATAAATTATCAGCCATTTCAAGAGGGGGGAAACGGATTGTTCACAAAACCAATAAAACTGTGTTGGTGAATGATAACTTCCTTATCTCACATATTGCTTGGGAATTCATAGGGGGATTGTATTGGGGGGCACATTTGGAGTGTCCACTTTACTTTTTTACCCTTGTGCCAGATTAGTAGCCAAGTGTTAATTTCCCATAATGCAAGTGACCTGGAAGATAAAATACACTCTCTTTGACCATGAACTGAGGCTTTGAATGTCCCCTGAGCCGCCAAATTGTATTTACAGGAAAAAAGTATGAGCAAAAGTATCAGGCAAAGGTGCCGTAGTGAGAAGATGCGAAAATGAAACACTTGTAACAAGGCGACATTCCTTTATTGTGATTGACTACAAAATGACTGCAGTGGATAGAAGTGTACAGTGTGACATCTGAAGAAGAAATTAGCAGTTTCTGAACTTGCTTCTTAGATTGCACATGGCTGGATTTAATCTTACGGTGCCATTGGGCAGGTGCGAGTCTCCTAAGGCAGTTATCACAGTATTTTAAAGGGAACATCTGGGTTTTACAAAAAATTTAGCAGACAGTAAAAAGTTGATCAAATAAAAATCTCAATCTTAAATCTTCTACCTCTCTAGTGAGTAGTAGTTTCTACCAGTCTCCAGTTAGTTGTCCTGGAGAGACGTCACGTAGGTCAATTTTCCTGATCCTTTCTGATTTTCTATAATCCTGGACATATTCTTCTTTTACAAATACATACAATTATCAACTGTGGTAGCCTGCTGTATAATTCCAGGGCAAAGGTGACCCATGGTTTCACAACTTTTTTGTATGGTATGTGTAAACCTACACAGAGACCCCCAATCGAATAGTGGTGCCGAGGGGAAAAGAAGGACTTGATGCCATGAGCTATGATTAGGAGAAGAACACCATTGTGACTGTCACCTATGGGTAGGCTTAGGGTTAGTTCACACGTGAGTTTTTTGGACCAGAATTTGACGTGGAGGCCGCCTCAGATTCTGGTCCAAAAAACGGCTAGCCGTGACTGGATGCTGGTGCAGTGCATCGCCATCCAGTCGCGGCATTCCGCTCCGAATTAGGCCCAAATGAGTGGGCCTAGTCGAGAGAGAAGTGTCACGAGGCAGACGTCCGTGGCTGAATGAGCCGCGGAATCCGCCTGAAGAAAGGCAATGTTTGCTTCTTTTTTTGTTCCCGCTCGCGGAAAAAGGAAATGACCGTCTCCCATTGATTTTCGCGTCAAAATCCGGCCCAAAATCCCCCGTGTGAACTAGCCCTCAAGGAGAAAGATTTAAAGATTAGGATTGAATAGGACATTTTGGGTTGGGTTCTTGACTCATTTTCAAGGTATTTTTTACAAAGTTTTCGCCATTAGGAGGTGAAGAGATGCCTATAAGTGATCGTATCTCTAAGCTGATAGGTGAGAGAGTGAAGGTATGGATTGATCTATTTAAAAAAGGTTGTCCAAGCTAAAATATTAATTAATTAGGCCGGTGGTGGTGAAAAACAAAACAAAACATCATCTGCTGTCCTCAGTGCTCCGGTGTCCTCCCATCGTGATCCGCTCCTTCTGCTCAGCTGACTTCTTGCAGAGGAATTCCTCCGGACTGTGAAATCCCGGGTCCCTTCTGCTCAGCAGTCACGTGCGGCGGGCACTTCTGCCGGAACACAACGGAGCCACAGGACTGGAACACGTTGGGAGGCACCGGAGCACTGGGTACAGAAGACTGTTTTATATTTTATTTTTTTTACCCACCTCCGACCTCATTATAAAATAAAAATTTAGCCCTGAGAGCAAAAAGTAACTAAGTTATGGGTCTTGGAAACTGATGATGGAAAAAATATATTATTACAAATATTATTGCAAAAATATTAATATTTTTAAAAAATCTAATCTGGTAACAATTTAATTGTATCAACCCAGTAAAAAAAAAATCAGGTTATTTAACCCCTAAGTACTATCATAGTTTCTATCCTAATGATATGTCTATGGTAGTGGTGTATGATAGACACCATCATAGCACTTAAGGGTTAAGTTTCGCAGTGAATAGTGCTAAATTTATAAAAAGGCAATACAAAAATTGCTGCGACTCCTTCCAGGAAAGAGTTAATAAAGTTAAATGATGAGATTTATCCACTCCAAAATAGCACCATTACTCCCTATTACTTGTCCCGCAAATATCCATGCCCTCATACAGCTACGTTGACAGAAAAATAAATAAGATATGGGTCTTCGCATGTGTCGACGGAAAAATGTAATAAATGGTTTGGTCATCAAGGCCCCAAAAAGGCTGGTCACTAAAGGGTTAAGAGCAACTCTAGATAATTCTGATGTACTTTGTACCAGCCAATGGACTGATTTGTACAGATGAATTGCATATACATGTGTATATAGACAGCAGCTGCCTGCTCTCTCTTTCTTGCTGCTCTATGTGTCAGTGTTTACTGCAGCTCTGGAATTCCATTCATGAACTTGATTGAAAATTCCTATAGATCACAGACCATTCTAAAGTGCAGTGCATAGATTTGTGGAAGGACAATGAAAAAATATGAATTTATTCTATATGATACATTTTTAGATATATAAAATCTGATCTTTATAAACAAACAAAACAGCTTTTGGCTGAGCAATCATATTTTGTGTCGAACAGGAAGCATTGGTGGAAGATTGGTAAGATGAGCATTATTTCTTTTAATTAAAGTCACCAGATAACGCCTTTAAGACTTAAAGGACTTCTGCAGAATACTAAATAAGTGTCTGCTTTGATGTACTATTCCTTGTGTCCAAGTGCTGCGTCTGGTGTTGTCACTAACTCATATTTAAGTGAATCAGTCAGAGCTGTAATACCAGGCACTGCCTGTGGACAGGAACGGCGCTGTTATAAACACACACTTTGCTTAGTCCTGCGATATGATACATGTAACTATTATCATTGCAGAAGTAAAGGATTCCCTATCTCCTTAGTTATGACATAGTGGCTGCAGTCCTGACGCATGCGATGTGTCCCTATAGTAATGGCAGCCATATAAGTATGTATTATAATAGGCTGCTATGGATGTAAAGTGCGATGGCGCGTAGGAAAGACGCAGGAATGTTTCATTTCTTTCCCATAATGGGGCAGAAATTTCTCTCCTTTTGGGCAATTAACTTGGCAGTGAAACCATTGGGTACCTGTCTATTGTAAGGTATCCATCATGGTCGCCATGGTAACAACATCCTGTCTTCCTGGGGACCAACTCTGAAGCTGTTGTTACCATAGTGATGTATCTGCTAGTACGGAACAGGGTCGCTGTCCACGGATATCATCATCATCAGGACGGATACAAGGTGTCACTGTCACACCCCTGTCATCTGTCCAGCACTTATTGAGTGTTGTCCATTATACAGGATTTTACGACAAGTCAGGAGCGGTGTGCGAGGAAGAAGGGGGGGAGGGGGGGGCAGATGTTTGGGAAGCAGTTGCCCTGGCAACAGAGTTAGGGCGTTTCAGAGGGTGGTTGCTATGGAGATGTGGATGCTGACGAGGGCTGGTACGGTTGGGAGGACAGATCGGCTTCATGCTTATCTGCAGGCTTGTCAGTCAGTCAGTCAGTCAGTCAGAGCCGCTGCCTCCCTCACCTTCAAGATAGCAGCAGGGAGCGAGCAGAACAAGAGTCAGCTACAGTGCAAGTATTAGCCAGTGCCAAGCAGGCAGCACATAGAGCAGGAGAGGGCTAGTCAGCTCGGAGAAGGATCCAGCCTGAGAAGGAGACCGTGAGGGATAGCAAAAGATCACTTCACACATAGACACCAATATTCATGGAAACCTACCTGTAAGTCTATAGCTCACACACTGGCGGAGCACATGCCCAAGTGCTAACGGTGCAGGAAGACGTATACCAAGAAGGCGAAGAAGAGGGCGACAGGCTTAGTCAGTGACAAGAACAGAGGGGGAGTATAGTGACATCTCAACACTTCCAAGCAGAAGAAGAGGAGATAAACCCTGCTCGTCTGCCCTAAAGATTGTACTTGGCTCTCGTCTGCCCCTGACATCTCCATCCGACTACCAGCTACTCATCATCTCCAGGTCACTGAGGCGTGATTGAAGCATGGCTACCATCACCTGCACACGCTTCAGCGAGGAGTACCAACTGTTTGAGGAACTGGGAAAGTAAGTCTTATATTCTTATGAGGATGTCCAAGGGTTTGGGGTCACGATTGAGTCTTTGGAAGTCTTCTGATATTTCAGACTCAGGAACTTTGAAGGTTCTTGAGCCTAGAAAGTTTGGTGGGAAGTGTCTTGGGCTAGGAAATATCCATTCCTTGTAGTAGAATAGGTTCCCATGGTTGGGTAAAGATGTGGAAGTCTTTGATTTAGGTTGGCAACTTCATTGAGGGTCTACAAGATCCAAACCTGTAGGACCATATCTACAAAGGTCTACCAAGGTGTCCAAACTTAGAAATCAACAGCATTCTTGTCCAGTGTGAATTTGTATTCAATAGGCTTTGGATACTTACAGTAGGGTGTAACCTTTAAGTAGCCTTGGCATATTGATGTGCCGTCTCGGAGGTGACTATAAACCCGTCATGTTAGCCATTTAAAGAAATCAATCTGGTAATAAATGACTAGCAGTCACTGCTATCTGGTAATAGCCTCTGGGGTCATCTTGTACAGGTTCTTTTAGGAAATTCATGGTGACATACGGCTGCTACCATGCATGAGGAATAGGAGTGGTTTACAAAAATCAAGGGCATCTTACACCTTCCAGCTGGCATAGTGTCAAGAAAGCCAAGCCATGCGATGGATGTAAGGAGTGATAGTGTTTCCTGATATTGTGTCTGCGATCACAGTCACGGCCAGTAGTATCCCGAAAGGAATTCAGCTAATCCCGATCCATATTAGATTAATTACACTCAGCGCTTATTGAATCAGATAGGATCACAGTATCTGGAGCCGGAGGATAATGTACGCTAACGCCTATTTGTGTGTGATAATAAACTGATCTACATCTATAGGCTGAGGCAACGTTTCGGGTTCTTATTGCATGCGGCGTCAATTATGATATGCAACGCTCAGACTAAGAGACGGGGAAGATGATAAGGTTTACATGGGAGAATTTTTGTATCTGCTGTTTTACGCTGTTTGTTTTTTGCTTACTTATGTACCCGTTTGGCTACACGTAGATGTTGCATGCAAAACAGCAACATATTGCAGAGCGCTGCTCATTTGCTTGCACATGTAGCATACTCAAATTTGCTGCTTAACTATTTCTTCCCATACCTAGAACCCTATGGACAAAAACACCACACTAAGCTCTGCCAAATGACAAATTTATCTCAACTACACCGTCTAACTTAGTCGTTCTGCATCTGCATGTGCATATTTTCTTCCATATGTTTTCTTATCATGCATTACCAAAGCACAGAGATTCGCTAACGTTTTTTACCCCCCCCCCCCCCAAACACACGTTTTTTTTTTTTTTTTTTTTAAGCAACGAGAACCCTGTTGCGTTTAACACTTTCACTGCTGAGGAGATCCCTGGAATGTGGGTGTTATGATTGCCACCCATAAAGCCAGCTGCTATTGGGTAACTAGTAGTTTGAGAATTTTGTAATTGCGAGGGTTAACTTCCCAGTGTGAGAGAGAGGCTAAAGAAGATATAGGCGGAAAACTGAATTTGATACACCCCCAGCTAGAATGGATGTTCCTGACAGCTTTTTCCCACCCACTGCAGTGTAATGACATCCAGCACAGAGAGGCTTAATGGGGGACCCCACGCTGCTCCCTGAAGCAGTCCCCTGTGCCTTTACATAGAGCTAGATTGTACTTCGCAGGTAGGAGAATCTATAGGACCATTTCATAGAATGACGTGTATTCGTTCCAAAAATTGACATCAAGAGCCTTGAAAGTTTGGGCCCCTTTGTGCGGATTTATTTGCATTAAATTGGATAACCGTGTAGCTGGAAGCTGAAGTACAGATTTTATTTGTCTGGTAGAAGGAAGAAGAAAATTGTCCCAGCGTGGGTCCATTCACCAAACTGTACTTCAACCACTGAGATGTTTATAGTGTTCCTATTCCCTAGCCAATGTCTTACACAAAAACAAACAAATCTTTTGCGTACAACACTCCAAATAAGACTGTGGACAAGGAACAAGACGCATTTGTACTCCAATGTCTTGAGAATTGACCAAAAAGAGCTATTATAAGAAAAACAAAGATGTGAGCAATGAACATACAATTACATGTAGAGGTAAAGAAAGCACAATCGGGGCCCCCTGGGTGTTAAAGGTCATGGGTCAGCTACCAACCTCTACAGCTGTGATATATATGTCAACTGGGTTAATAAAATACATTTCAGGCGCACTTAGCACTTGGATTTTTTATATGCCCTATTCTAACTGCCAAGGGGTTGCCGGGCTCCTCTGGCCGTGGGCATAGTAGAATGGATAGCCTGCCTGTGTGATAAATGCCTAAATGTGTTACATCGATGTTAGAACTGTGTGGTTGCTTAGAATCCATTACTGGCCTCTGGTGTGGATTTCATGGACACTTAAAGTTGACACCACAGTTTCCTACTTATGGCCCTCAGTTTATTGGTGCAATTTGGGTACCATATGGCAATCTTATTCGTGGTGATCATTCAGTGTATGGCATATTTAATTGTAATATATGCTGTGGATATTATATAATATACCATAAGGAAGATGTCAACTGAAGATATTGTAAAGGACAGAAAATGGTATACAGGCATGCTAGGGTGCATATGCTATAACTTCTGTATCTCTCATGTGTGCACACTATGGGCTCATGTAACTGCAGGGAGAACACTGCACAGATTACATATAACCGTCTCTCAGCCCTCGTGCACCAAGGCCCATACTAAAATCTCAGGCTTAATAGTTAGTTAGATGTGAATCTTGTAAGTCACAAGTGTGTAAGGCGGATACTGACAGTGCTATATTGTTACCATCACATAATACTTGCACTTTCAATCGGTAAATAGGTATGTTTTTTATACACCTGGCGTCAATTGGTGCTTCCTGGCCCCTCCGCAAGCTTATCTTGTTTTATTTTGGATGCGTACTAGGGGAGTATTAGGATCAGCCTCCTAGGAAGCCTTGCACAGTCTACAGGATCTAAAATGTCAGCCAATGGTTAATATAAAATTCCCATTCACACAGTACTAGTGCCCCTGCTGCATTACATAACAATCTCCACAGGCCCCTCGCCCTGTCAGTAGTACTGTGTTGCTTCGTTCTCGACTGGTAAGATACCAATGTAAATCATGATGTAAAACATTAATTAACACAAATTAATTCCGTTAGAAAATTCTAGAGGGAATTTATTAAGGCTGACGATTCTTATGCCAGTCTTAATTCAATCTCCGCCGTGTGCAAGGCATGCAGGAAATATTAAGAGGCTCTCATCTCTTAGTAATTCTTGCACATGTAGGTGCACCTGATATGGTGTGAGTTATAGCAAATATGGCAGACCAAGATGTCCCAGTCCCAAATGGGCCTCTGGATATTCTGAGGCAGACTGGTTGCTGTGAACTAAAAATGCAGTGTTTTCATACCAGATGTTCATAGATGACTCACTAAAAGTATGCAGATAGCAACAAAATGGAAAGTTTCTCCTGGCATTCTACTGGTCTATTTGGGACACCACACCACCAACAGGTCCTTATGGACCTTGTTGGAAAAGTGGAAAAGTATATCGTGGCTTCGTGGCACATGTGGATGAGGTTGCTAAATTATCAGTGCATAAGAACCTGTGGATGGTTTAGTATCCCAAATAGATGTAACAGATTCCCATTAAAACTCACGTGTGAACTCTCCTGAAACATCCAGGAGACTTCGCCAAAAAGGGGTGGCCTCCCAATGTCCTGCAAGAGTGGACAAATCTCCAGACATGGCAGAACCCACCGAGCTCTTGATCAA
Organism: Leptodactylus fuscus; assembly: GCF_031893055.1. Lineage (NCBI taxonomy): Eukaryota > Metazoa > Chordata > Amphibia > Anura > Leptodactylidae > Leptodactylus > Leptodactylus fuscus. The sequence goes on from NC_134269.1 coordinate 192,022,162, forward strand.
TATGATCAAGAGCTTGGCAGGGGAAATACAGAAATTTTTTGCAAGAGTCTTCTGGTCATTTCATGTCGGTCATGTCATGTGTCCTTCTCATTACGAAAAAGGGGGTGTGACATGCCATACAAAGGGGATGGGGCTTTAGCAAAAAGGGAGTGAATCCATGCAAAATTTTAACACACTTAGTTCAAGGGTTCCCTGGGAACGAACATCTAAATGTTGGCAAGTAAGCTTTAGAAGGAAGTTGTCAAATTAAAAATACAATCCAATCTGTGGCAGCAGATTGTACAGTACAATGAGCTGAGCAGATTGATATACATATTTTTGGGAAGGATTCAACAAAACTAATAATCTATCAATTTAATAATCTCATTCTGGGCTCAGGAGTCCAGTGGGCGGTCCTACTGACTGATTCTTCTTAATCTTCCCTGAGTCCGTAAAGAGATTAATGTTAGTCATTGAGTAGAATCACCCACTGGACTTCTATGCTCTAGAAAAGCAGAGATTTGGTGAGAGGTGTGTTTGGTACTCCATCTCACCTCCATTGAAGTGAATACCAGTCAAAACCAATGGACAGGTATAGCACTTCTTTTGGAAGACACAAACTCTTGAGACGCTATGAAAGACCACAAAATCAGGACCTTAACCCCTTCCTGCATTTTCACCTACATGTATGTCATTGCATGTGCATTAGCGGATTCTGCAAGGTGATTTTACGGGCTCAGAAGCAGAGCCTATGTGATATCTGCGAGAGTGTGGCTGAGAAATTGGTGTCAACATCAGTCCTGTCTGTGTCAATGGGTTGTTAATACAACAAGTAGCCTAATAATATCCCTTGTGGTTTCCATCATTAGGCAAAGGCATGGCCTAATAGAATGCTTGTTACAATTCTGTAACAGGTACAATACACTGCAATACATACGTAGTATATTGTAGAAGTGATCAAGCCCCCTAGTGGTAAAGTATATTAGGAGGACTTAACAAAAAAAAAAAATCAATAAAATGTTTAAAAAATACATAAAAGATAAACAAAAACAAATCCTAAGTTCCCAAAATGTTTTAAAATTAAAAATAAAAAAAATCCTACACATATTTAGTAGCGCCATGTACTTTACAACATGATATTTAATATTATTATATTGTTTCAACCACAAGGCAAATGGCATGAAAAATAAAAATAGAATAAAATAAATAAAAAAATAGAAATAAAAATAGAAATGAATCCCAAAGTTGCCACATCCCACTTCCCAAAAAAGAGAATACATGACTGCTGTCTTAACAGGCAATGTGACCGATCTGTAAAAAAGTACATGTCATTTCCCAGGCCATTTTCACGGTTCCCTAAAGAGATAAAATCTATGATGGATCAGTAAAAATGAGTAACCCTTTTTCATGGCCAAGTGTACAATGAGGCTCATCGCTAGGTAAGTCTAAAGATTTTTTTTTTTTAATGCAGACATGGATAGCGTTCTAAAAGTGCAATTCGGGACACTGAACCACTGGTCCATAAGCACTTACCGTCCCAAATCAACCTGACGGGTTCCTTTTAAGACATGTAATAGAAAATGTGTAGAATAGCCACAGACTCATGCACCTTTTTATTTGTCGCTCCATATTTGATTAGGAAGTCTTCTCCAAGCATGAAATGACACGATTCTTCACTCCACGTAAAGTAATACAACTTTTGCTGCGGGGTTCTTTACACCTCTTCAACAGATTTTTACATTGCACATGGTGGTGTTTGATCATGGAAACTCAAACCTTGAACTTCAGAGAAACGGTTCTTATGTTTAGATTGTTTCTAGCGCTAATTTGTAACTAGACATTGAGTGCCCTAACCAAGGACACAATGTCACACTGGCCTAATACAGTACCAGAGGATCCTCCAGTAACACAATTATGGTCTAGCAGAAGACAACCAAATTTAAGAAGTACTAAGGTCTAGTTCCTACGGGTTGTTATAGGGTGGGCCCTAAAATCATTTTATCTAGTCGGCCCAAGGAATCTCAGTCTGACACTACAAGGACAGGTATTTTCTATGCACTTCAGCGCAGAGAACTTCTCTTCTGTGAGATTGTCTGACCTCCTGCTTCGCTGCGTTTTCTGAAATTTGACAAACTGACAGCTACAACTAGTTGGATTATTGCCTGCCTATGACAGTGCCACGTTAGGTATACAACAAGGTTAGGGTGAGGACACTGTCACATTGAAGGTCAATGAGTTCTTTAGTGCAATGAGGTGTGACCTGACTACTCTCCCATGTGGGCAAAGAACCTTTCTTTAGAAGCGGCCCACAATTCCTCAGCCAGATGTACAACTCTCAAAGTGCAGGACCTGCAGAAAAAAGAAGATACAATACATTAACCCATCTTGACTGTACTATGGTACAATGACAATGGTCGGTAAGAGGCCCATTATATCCATGACCGTTTTTTCTCTGGGCTTCAGACCACTGTCAGTCATTACTTATAGGTCTTGCTCTGGCTATGGTACTGATGAGTAGAGATGGGCAAACTTCATGAGATTCATTTTAATGAATGTTCATGTGGTTCAGCCCTTTGGTATCCACAGATCCCAGAGCATAGCAAATAGAGGTCCAGGGGAGGTGAGTGAAAAATAACAAACACTTATACTCACCTTGCCTCACCGATCCTGTGCATCCTTGTGGCATCCCTCAGCCTTCACATAAAGCCTCTTCAAAAAGCTAATGGCCGGGACTGGTTCCAGACAACAGATCTGATAATTGTGACAAATCCAAATAGGTCATCAGTATCGTAGTCCTGGAAAACCCCTTAAATACAAGTCATTTTGTTACTGGTGTCTCTATAGAGGTTGCACGTCTTCTTTTCACATCAAGAACAATGCCAACATATCTTTGGCTATGTAATGTGTAGCTGCGGCGAACACCAGAAATCACCAAGTATAATAACAATAATCCTTGCAGGTCTTTGTCATGATTGAGAGGAAAAAAGTTTAGGATAAACTTTGGGATCAGCACCCAACCCATGGATTTTCATTTTTGAGGTTCGATGGACCGTGCAAAACTGATAGATATCAGCTAGACCCATTGATCAGCCAACAATTTATTGTCTATGGGGCACTATTAGCTTGACCATTCTGGCCCCTACATTACTAAAGGGTTTCATGGTGGACTAAGACTCAACACAATAATGGTCCAGCACAAGACACCCAAATTTAAAGAGTATTATGGTCTATTGAGTGAATGACAAAAATAAATCTAAACCAGATCAATATATGGTGTGACCTTTGGAGGAGGAGTCCTGGAAGTGATGATCTGGCCCCCACAGAGCCCTGATCTCAACATCCAGTCTGTGTGGGATTGCATGAAGAAACAGAAGGATATGAGCAAGAAGATTTATAGAAGATGGCAGAGCAGACCCTGTCCCCACTGAAGTCATACATACTCAGCCAAGCCAGAGAAATAGAAAAGGCTGGTGGTGAATAGTCTTGTCCATGTGGCATAAGAAAGAATCACATACCAGCTTCTAATGCCAGTCTGAGCTCAACTTACCTCTGTATAAAATAATGATGAGTATAAGTGGTGTTACGCAACGTCATACAAAGAACATGGTCATTAGAGGTTGTTACATCAATTTGTCAGGTTGGAGAAGATTGGATTGCACTACCTTTAGGGAGATTTTGTTACGATGTGCTCATTTTTTGTGGCCACACTTAATCACAATGGTTTGTGCATAGCAATACAAGGGCTGTTAGACAGCATTAAAAAATAATGTACCCTCCACAGCTGAAATCCATAAGACCAGCTCTTGAGGATCAAATTTTAACTAATAGAAATCTGTGTGTTCTGAAGGCATTGTGTCTTGTGAATAGTGGGATAGGATCGAAAAGAAGGAGTGGAAGTCCAGAAGTGTTATATTAGGACATGTCTTAGGCCTATCTGAATAGATATGTTTATAGAATTCCCTTGAAGCTGTGGAAGTTGATTGTCTGAGATTCCAGAGCATTCCAGAAAACTGGTGCAACTTCAGAGAAGACTTGAAGATAGAATGCAAATTTGTAATTATAGGTGATATTAGTCTGAGGTCATTGGCAGAACAGAGAAAATGGGTAGGGTGGTAGACAGAGATGAGGGAGGAGATGTAGGGAGGTGCAATGCTGTCGAGAGTTTGTGGATGAGGGTGATAACGTTATATTGTATTCTATAATGAACAGGCAGTCAATGAAGTGATTGGCACAGACCGGAGGCATCTGTGTAACATTTAGACTGATAAATGAGCCTGGCTGATACACTTTGAACAATAAAGGGCTCTTTTAGAAGCAGATAATTGTGAGATTTCTGGGATAACAATACCTTACAAAGTTTCTCTTAGGCTAAGGCCCCACATTGCGGAAACGCAGTTTCTTTTGTTGCAGATTTTGTTGCGTTTTTTTTTTTAGCCAAACTTAGGAGTGGCTACAAAAGGAATGGGAAATATATAGGAGTACTTATACTTCTACCATCTGCTCAATCCACTCCTGACTTTGGCTCAAAAAACCGCAACAAAATCTGCAACAAAAAAGCTGTGTTTTCGCAACGTGGGGCTTCAGCCTAAAATAGATATTCAGTTTACTTATTGTTCTTTGTATGGCAGTACAACTCCTGTATACAGATCTGCTCTATAATACACTGTCTTCAAATCACACTTTGTATGTTCAAAAAAATGTCTAAAGACATATCAACCCTTTTGTGATCATCGCTCTACCTGCGGCACAATCAATCTTTCAATCAATTCTTATTATTCTTTTGTCATCAATGAAAATAACAAATCAGGGATCTGCTCGTTCTACCGCAACACTCTGATCAATTAGGTTATTGTGAGATGTATTGTCTTATGATCATACTTCCTTCTCTCTAATCACAAAATGTTGCTCACCTGGTGGCGCCCAGCACTAGTCCTCAATGGTCGATGTTCTACTTACTTGGTCAGCCCTTATGGAACAGCCGCCGCCGTCACACCACTCTCTCAAATTGCCTACTGGAGCTCTTCAATGGAGGAGTAAAAGAGAGACACAAACTGGAGACACACAGGCATTCGATGTAGGATTCTTTACCTGTTCACAGATGTAAATACAGTGGAGCAGTAATGAAAGCAGTAGCAAGCGGCACTCTAGGCCTCTGACAACAGTCATTGTGCTTCCGCTGTCGTGGTAGAGTCAATGTCTGCCTCCTAGAAGTTTTGTCACCAATAAGTAGAGTCTAGCTAGTGACTCCAATTCCAGGAGCAAACTACAAGGTCAGGGGTGCAAAGTTTCTCCGTGCCCAAGTTGGCAAAGCCTTCTGCAGACTGGTCAGTAAAATAATCCTCCCCCGACAGCTGCCCAAGCTATGCCTCCTCTACCAGCATGGGAACAGGTCAATAAATAGCATGCCCTTCCATGTGCCATAACCCACATGGAGGTGACCAGAGGATAGGAGTTGTAGTGGCAGATGATGTGCCACCTCCTAGACCTAGTACACTCCACCAAGCACTCCAGCCCCACTCCTGGGCTGGACACCCTTGAGGGAGGTCCTGCAGCACCACCTGATAGTGGTGGTAGTAATTCTCCTGGGGTGCTTCCAGTAGTAGCAGGGACATCTCTCTGAGCAGCAAAAAGTATATATACATGACATGGAACACAAAATATAGAGGACAGGACATACCAAAACAACCCAGAGGCACAATAGACAAATAGTTAAAGTAGTAGCACTCCGGGATGCTGCACATATACACACAGTCTAAACAGTGGCTAAACCCTCTCCCTGGCTATGTACAAAACTGCTTGTGCAGACCAAAAGGGAATGGCCAACTGTAAGTTATATGATCACACCACTGTACATAAAGTTTGCAAAAAGTTGTAGATGTGTAGAAAGCAGTTTGACTGCAAGATCAGTGTACATATGGCTCAATTTTTATCTGTAACACTGGAAATACACACTGTAGGTCTGCATAGGAGTTGTACTCAAAATGTAACCTCTTTAGTCAAGGCTATTTGCAAAGTAACTTTATTATATTTTTTTGCTTTAGATTTTCTATCCATAGTTACTAAGGTGGATATAACCTTTAAAGATTTTTAGAACTACATTTCGAGCTGATATTATTTATTCCTTTGGCTTCCCTGAGTTTATAGCTGTCTTTCTCAAAGTGGGCGATAACACCCCCTTGTGGGCGCTGGAGGCCTACAGGGGGGCGGTAAAGGACCCTGAGAAAGTTGTGTTTTATTGCTCTCATTAGAACAGTCTCATTTAAAATGTAAGTTTGAATTCGGAAACAGGATAAGACTCATACGGCCGCTATAATTAAATTAAAGTAATGATTGCGATTGTGATTTTTAAGATATTGTAAAGTTAAAAATTTTAGGGGGCGCTAGAAAATAATTGATTCTCAAAGTGGGCGGTAGATGAAATAAGTTTGAGAACCTCTGGATTATAGCATCTTCGCTGACTTGTTAAAAAATAATAGGAAATTGGAAATAGTATTAAAGGGGTTGTCCCATCACAAGGATCCTATCTATACTGCTTGTTAATGTGGATGTAAGACTTTTCCTAAATACACTGCTTCAGCAAAACTGCTTTGTTTGGCCACTATCTTACTTTATTCAATTCTTTGTGGCCACAGCCCTGACTTAGCTGCTCATGAGTCAAGTGATGTGTCAGCTTGCTCTGAGGGGGGAGGGAGGAGGGGCTAAGTGCACGGGAGCGAGCCTGTGTATCTAGCTATTCCTGTGTCTACACCACGTGACCTAGCTTCCTGCTATCAGATAGGGGAGAGGAGCTGCTTTCATTTCTTCTGTTCTCCCAGTTATCAGGCTAGCTAATTCAATTGTGTGCATTATGGCAGAGACAGGCAGTCTCTGTATGTAACACAGAATGGAGTTGCTGCTGCCTGTACTTCATAGTCCAATATGGGTGGGCGGAGCTACACACGAATTTGGGGGCAGAGCTAAACGGCAGGTTGCATGTGAAACCCTGCCCACCAAATGATGCAAGAAACCAGGAAGAAAGAAGATTTTACAGCAGTAAAGACTGATGAGTATGTGAGGTGGAAATACCCCTTTAATGTTTGTATTTCTAATAAGACATCAGAACATCATAAATGGGGGGAGTTGATAACAAACGGTGTCTTGTTTCCTTCATCTGAATGGCTAAGATTTAATACTGTATTTCAGATTTTCAGATGGCAACATCAAACAGGTGAAGTTCATATTGTTGGGGTTCTCAATAGTCGGACACACGATACCCACAGGAGCTGCCTGGGGTGAGATGACCCATGTCTTTTGTAAGCACTACTCTGTGCTCCAGGTTTATTTCTGATGTATGTACTGCTGGGTGCAGGTATAATAAAGATAGTATCACAGATTTATTTATTTTTTTTGGCTAGACACAGCTAGGACAGTAGTGGACCTCTGAAATATTTAATGAGTGCAAGTTCCAAGACCTTCAAGAAGACCTAAAACCCAAAAGGGTTTGTCGAGTAACATAAAAAGATATTTGGCTTTTATCTAAATATAAATAAATTATTAAATGAATAAAACTTATTAATGTAGTTCAGTTCTGAATACTGAACCATGATTTCAATTTCCAACCCCCTCTTGTGATACCAAGAGTGTAACTTCCATCGTTGTTGCTTCCTCCTCATTTCTGCCTCAGCTCCCTCTTTGACTTCATGGCTAAGGTGGAGAAGCTACACTTGCAGGACCACTACAGTGTGTAGGAAATCAGGCAGTCTTGCAGTATTCTGAATTAAAGTACCTTCATGTACATTTGGACAACAACCACTGTGTTTTTTTAATGTTAGCAGACAATACAATGTAGGGTGGTTAGGTTTTTTCAAGCAACAATATTAAAGGTAAACACATTGCTTGGAGATTGAGAAAGACTCATTCACTTTAAGGGAACATGGGAAGAATATGCAAATCTGTCTCCCAAGATGTAAACAGGGAGACAGTGCCTCTGTTATGCTACCCTCTATTGGGAAGCACCCTGAACCCTGTATAAGTCTCCACACACCAGAAAAGTTGGTCTCTCCCTAAGGAGTGACATTATTCCCATAATCTCACTTTAAGGGTTAAAGTATTGCTCAGAGCTTGGATAAGATCCAACCACCTTATGAGTCAAAATGTTGCTTGGAGCATTAGAAAAGCATTAGAAGTCATGGTAACTGCCCTGATACATACCCACATCATATTAGAAAGATGCAGGATTGGAGCTCATTTTGACTCTTCTCGTCATTTTTATATAAGACCCGTCCTGGTGGGATCCCTGCTGCTAGAGAGGACCTGGTTGTGGCAGATCTTAACACCCTTTATTACTTTAAGGCTGTATGCCAGTCCAAGATGCCTGCATCTTACTAAGAGGTTGCAGGTAGGCATCAAGGTAGGTGCCCTGACATTTTTTTTTAGTTTTTATTTGGTTAAATCTCGAAGAACTCCTTCAAAGGATGGAATTCAGCCTTGAAAAAAAAAGCTTACGTGTCAAAATGTGGTTTGGAGCTTTAGACCTTGAAGATTGCTTATCTGTATGCATTTGAGGAAACAACAAAAAAGTATTAATAAAGGATGTTTAGTAATCTTCATGCTTGAATATTTCTATACTTAGACTCATTCCCAGGAGGTTCTAAGACTATGTAGTGGGAGCATCTTCCACTTGGGTTTTCCCCTGTAAAGTAAATATGAATCTAACATTAATTCAAGCCATCCATTATGGCTAGTTATAAAGTTCATAAAATCATTTTTAGCAATACATAAATGATGTTCTCTTCATTGGAGGAGTAATAGGAAATGTGCATGAACTTTATACTACAGGGAGCCATCATAAAAATTGTGTAGCCTACAGCACAATAGGTGCAGCTCAAGTTCTAGGAAAATACAATGAAGATTACTTAAGCTATAATACACAACAGTGAATAGTTAAAAAGAAAAAAAAAAAAAAGGACATCACATGGCAGCATTAAAGGGGTTTCCCCGTCTCCTTGTCTCGGCTTTGCCTGTTGTCTCTTCTCACCTCCTGTGTTATTCAGCAAGTTGGGGGGAGGCGTATTTGACTGTTTTTTGAACAGGACACTATGAAGTATCACAATACTTGAAATTTCCCCAAGGTGGGACTATTAAAGGATTATCTTATCTTATCTTAATATAGACTTTGCCTTTACCATGAGAAATTAATTATTATGATTACTAGAAATCTAATATAAATGAAGATCATATAATATACACAGTTAATGTATATTACATTACACAGGTTTGTATAGAACAGTTACCATGCTTCTAGAGAACGGACTCAGTGTTATCTTTGTGTTTACAAAGAGAGAAAACCGACATGGCTCCCGAAGTCTTTATCCCAAAACTAAAATTAGGGGACTTGATTGTCCTGTCAGCAGAGCTGTAAATAACAGTGAGAGCACTCAGCTTCCCCAGAGAGCAGTGACTCATGTCATGTCAGTGACTTCATGGAAACGATGTTTAAACAATAGCATAAATAATTTCACATGGCAGGCAACCAAAGCAGCATTGCAAAAACAATGTATATAGGAAAATTCTTGAATTTACATAAGTTAGCATTATAGATAAGATCCATGAGATAGGAAAACCCCTTTATATTTAATGTCAGTGAATGGGGGTTATTCACATGACCATTGTAATGGACTGTCAGAATATGGGTCATGTGCTATTTTTGTCTGTTTTCATAGACTCCTCCATGCACACAAATTTATGAAGGATCTGTGAAAATGGGAGCCCTTTGGGTGCAAGACAGTGGTAAAAAAAATGTACGTTTTTCATAGCCGTTTTGCACCTTGGGTGTGTGAATGTATCCTTAGAGAAAGTTGTACTTCTACTTTTTAGTTAACCCTTTGTAGAACTTGTTGACTATATCCTGTGCATATCTATTGCTACAATAATTTTGTACTATGCTATTCTGCTGTACTACTTTTAGTGGTGTTTTTGTTATTTATCCTTCCAAATTCTCCTGTTGGCAATTGAATGAGATAAAACCCATTATCCTGGGCTTTATGGGTGATTATTTCAGCCTTTCTGTTTTCATATAATTGGGTAAAGAAGTTTTAATGTTAAAAATATTCCCCACTCGATTATGTAAATGTCAGCAAAAATGATACTTTAAGTCATACAGGCATCTTCATTGCTGCAAATCATTATCTCTAAGGGGGAGAGATTTCTACATAATTGCAATGTAATCGCATGTATGCTTTCTTGTTAGTGGGTCCTTTCTGCATATGATCTGATATTTCACACTGTATGTACTGTAAGACATTGGAGGAGGGTTGCTAATTAGAGATGAGCGAACAGTGTTCTATCGAACACATGTTCGATCGGATATCAGGCTGTTCGATGTGTTCGATTCGAATCGAACATCACGTGGCAAACTCCAAAAAAAATTTGATTCCCCTCCCACCTTCCCTGGCGCTTTTTTTGCACCAATAACAGCGCAGGGGAGGTGGGACAGGAACTACGACACCGGAGGCATCGAAAAAAATCGGAAAAAGTCATTGGCTGCCGAAATCAGGTGACCTCCATTTTAGACGAATAGTGGATTTCAAATCCGGGTCATATGAGAATGTGAACTTTGTGACTATGAGACAGGGATAGCTGTACAGGCAGGGATAGCTAGGGATAACCTTTATTTAGGGGGGAATGTTATTAAAAATAACTTTTTGGAGGGGGCCACACAGTGGCTCAGTGGTTAGCACTGCAGCCCTGCAGCACTGGAGTCCTGGTGTTCAAATCCCGCCAAGGGCATAAAACCATCTGTAAGGAGTTTGTATGTTCTCCCCGTGTTTGCATGGATTTCCATCCCATATTCCAAAAAAGACATACTGATAGGGAAAAATGTACATTGTGAGCTCTATGTGGGGCTCACAATCTACATTTAAAAAAAAATAAATAAAAAAATAACTTTTTGGGGCTCTATTGGGTGTGTAATTGTGATTTTTGTGACATAAACTTTTTCCAATAGGAATGCATTGGACAGCGCTGATTGGCCAGAGTACGGAACTCGACCAATCAGCGCTGGCTCTGCTGGAGGAGGCGGAGTCTAAGATCGTTCCACACCAGTCTCCATTCAGGTCTGACCTTAGACTCCGCCTCCTCCGGCAGAGCCAGCGCTGATTGGCCGAAGGCTGGCCAATGCATTCCTATGCGAATGCAGAGACTTAGCAGTGCTGAGCCAGTTCTGCTCAACTACACATCTGATTCACTCAGCTCTGCTACATCAGATGCACACTCGGCTCTGCTACATCAGATGATGTACATCTGATGTAGCAGAGCCGAGGGTGCACTAGAACCCCTGTGCAAACTCAGCTCACGCTAATAGAATGCATTGGCCAGCGCTGATTGGCCAATGCATTCTATTAGCCCGATGAAGTAGAGCTGAATGTGTGTGCTAAGCACACACATTCAGCTCTACTTCATCGTGCTAATAGAATGCATTGGCCAGCGCTGATTGGCCAGAGTACGGAATTCGACCAATCAGCGCTGGCTCTGCTGGAGGAGGCGGAGTCTAAGATCGCTCCACACCAGTCCCCATTCAGGTCCGACCTTAGACTCCGCCTCCTCCGGCAGAGCAGCGCTGATTGGTCGAATTCCGTACTCTGGCCAATCAGCGTTGGCCAATGCATTCTACATTCTGCACACACATTCAGCTCTACTTCATCGGGCTAATAGAATGCATTGGCCAATGAGCGCTGGCCAATGCATTCTATTAGCGTGAGCTGAGTTTGCACAGGGGTTCTAGTGCACCCTCGGCTCTGCTACATCAAATGTACATCATCTGATGTAGCAGAGCCGAGTGAGCATCAGATGTGTAGTTGAGCAGAACTGGCTCAGCACTGCTAAGTCTCTGCATTCGCATAGGAATGCATTGGCCAGCCTTCGGCCAATCAGCGCTGGCTCTGCCAGAGGAGGCGGAGTCTAAGGTCGGACCTGAATGGAGACTGGTGTGGAGCGATCTTAGACTCCACCTCCTCCAGCAGAGCCAGCGCTGATTGGTCGAATTCCGTACTCTGGCCAATCAGCACTGGCCAATGCATTTCTATGGGGAAAAGTTAGCTTGCGAAAATCGCAAACTGACAGGGATTTCCATGAAATAAAGTGACTTTTATGCCCCCAGACATGCTTCCCCTGCTGTCCCAGTGTCATTCCAGGGTGTTGGTATCATTTCCTGGGGTGTGATAGTGGACTGGTGACCCTCCAGACACGGATTTGGGTTTCCCCCTTAACGAGTTTATGTTCCCCATAGACTATAATGGGGTTCGAAACCCATTCGAACACTCGAACAGTGAGCGGCTGTTCGAATCGAATTTCGAACCTCGAACATTTTAGTGTTCGCTCATCTCTATTGCTAATGTTTATGAAGGCCGACTTGTTGCATATATTGCACCTACCACAAGTACCTATTGGAGGAGAATAGCAATAGTGTACAAAAATAAGTTGCAATAATGCTATAAGGGAATTGTGAGTGGATCTACCAGTTATGGGGACCAAGTTCTTAGATGGCACAGGCGGGCACTAAGACTAGTTCCAGCTGGTACAGGGGCCCATTACTTAAATGGCACTGGTGAGCTATATAGTTCTTTTGTATTCTAGATTTTGATGATAGTATGGCTATTTTACGTGGGTATCCCAGTAAGATGGCGTGACGGGTTGGCTATCTAGTTTTTCTTACTTGTCCCAAGATATATGCTTATATTAAATTGCTAGTATTTACTTTGAACTCAGTCATAAAGGGTACAAAGGTGAAATTAACAGGTCAAGTGACTGAGGGAGCCCAAGGATCTCATTGACACACGATAAGATAAGATTATCCTTTAATAGTCCCACCGTGGGGAAATTTCAGTATGTTACAGCAGCATGATACGGATACAGGATAATACACAGTAATATATTACAGATGGTGAAACAAATAAGCTGACGAAAAAATATTAGGAATCAATAGCTAAGGAAAAAAAAAAGAAAGAAGACTTCAGGATCATTTAGCTCTCTCTCTTGTCTTGGTCTGATGTAGATTATGTAGCCTGACTGCGGTTGGGAGGAAAGACCTCCGATAGCGCTCTTTCTCACACTTGGGGTGGAGCAGTTGGACACTGACAGTGCTGCCAAGTTCTGTCAAGGTCTCATACATGGCGTGGGATTTACCACGGACAGTATCCTTCTGTCACCCACCACCTGTACTGGGTCCAGGGGTCTCCTTAGGACAGAGCTGGCCCTTCAGATCACCCTGTCAAGTCTATTTCTGTCCCTGGCTGGTATGCTACTTCCCCCAGTAGGCCACTCCAAAGAAGATGAAGCAACCACAGAGTTGAAAAAGGCCTTGAGAAGTGACCCCTGGACTCCAAAGCCCCTCAGCCTCCTGAGCAGGTAGAGTCTGCTGTGACCCTTTCTGTGCAGCAAATCCAGATGATCAGCCCAGTCCAGTTTATTATTAAGGAGCACACCCAGGTACTTATAGGTCTTGACTATCTAAATGCCCGTTCCCTGAATATCCACTGGTTTTGGAGCACGTCTCCACTTACTGAAGTCCACCACCATCTCCTTGGTCTTCCCAGCATTAATCCTGAGGTGGTTCTGCTGGTACCATTCCACAAGATCCTGGTTTGTCTTTATATTCCCTATGTTCCCCCTGTACTTGCATGGATTTCCATCCCATATTCCAAAAAGCCCATCAGTGATAAGGCCGACTATAGCAAAGTCATCGGAGTACTTTTGTAAGTAACAGCTGGATGAGTTGTGCCTAAAGTCAGCAGTGTACAGTGTGAAAGAAAGCGGCAAGAACTGTACCTTGTGGTGCCCCGTACTACAGATCACAGTGTCTGACACACGGTCCCTGGCTCTCACATACTGAGGGCAGTTTGTGACGTAATATCAGTATTATGCATGACACATGGAAGATGAGGTGCCCTGTTAATGAATTTGTATTGACCCAGGCGCTTCAAGTCATGCCTGTATATTGAGCAATGTCATCAGTAGGCAGTTGTTGGGATGTGAACATTTCCGTTAAGATGTTTCTCATTAGTGACAAGGTTGTGATTTTCAGGGGCCACTCGGTGGCTCAGTGGTTAGCACTGTAGCCTTGCAGCGCTGGAGTCCTGGTGTTCAATTCCTGCCAAGGGCAAAAAAACATCTGCAAGGAGTTTGTATGTTCTCCCTGTATTTGCATGGATTTCCATCCCATATTTCAAAAAGACATACTGATAGGGAAAAATGTACATTGTGAGCTCTATGTGGGGCTCACAATCTACATTTAAAAAAAAAAAAAAAAAAAAGTTGTGATTTTCATTGGTATATATTACAACGGTCCTCATCTCTCAAACCTACCCCTGAGACAAAATGTCCTTCTTTCCAATGGCAGCCACATAGAGCACAGCTTCTATTCTTTAAAAAGTACCAGAAGTCTGTATTCTGATTGGCTGATATAGGGAACAAGGACACGTGTGTCCTTGCAGGTTTTGATACATGAGGTCCCACATCTCTTCAGTTCCTCAGGAACTGGATCAGACATGTTGTGAAACAACCAAAGATTAATGAGTAACCTACTTCTTTATGAGTAGCCTACTTTCTAACGTCTGATATGTGCAACTATAAGGTTTCTCTATAAGACACTGTAACATCCCGCATGGCCACTAACACAGTGTGATTTAATGAACTCCTTGGATTAGCAACGTGTAACACCACCAGCAAAAGACATGGCGCATGCTAACATCTCTACATGCCGCTATAACAAATGGTGCCAGACAAGTTTCAATAAAACTAAAGTCCCTGGATAGTCATAACTGGTGAACTATATTACAATGCTGTAATAATAATATATCCCTATGAAATTCCTCCCAGTCATTAGAGAGACCCTCCAGTTTATGATGGAAAGTTCACAATAAATTCATAATACAAAATACCTAGTACCCTTTCTGGTGTGGTTCACTTAATTCCCTCTCCTCTATTTCTGTATGATAACCAAGTTGAGTGCTCACCATAGGTTATGTTTATTTTCTTTGCAGGCTTCATGTGTATGGCAAATCCACATGCATGGATGGTGGCATGCATAGTCTCTGTAGTACAGTAATCCTTCTACAGGAAAATACCTTGATATTATGGTTTGCAAGTATATGATGGATTCAAATCAGAAAGAAACTTTCATATGCTTCCATATCAATTTAAAAGGGTTGTCCCATTACAGCCATTTATCCCGTCCACAGTGTCTGACTTCTTTGGGTATGACTGCTGGGACCTCCAAAGATCAGAAGAATTAGGGTTCTGAACGTCCCCTGAAGCTTCCCTGTGAATGAAGCGCCAATGCGATTGTATGACTGGTGATAGCAGTGAATGGTGCACCAGTCAAACAAGTCACCAGTCACTGACACTTTATTCACAGGGGATGTAGGGGGACTTATAGATCGACATTCTCCTGACTGCTGGGTAACATAGGAATCGGACCCCCAGCGATGCAGCACTTATCCCCTATCAAGTGGATAGGCGATAAGTGTTTGTATTGGGACATGCCCTATAAAGTGCACATACAACTTTTTCTATTGTCAGTTGATCACTTATTCTACTAACAGCTATTCCTCCTGAACCCATCATATACATATATGTTCGGTTCGACCAAGTCTGTATGTGTTTCAAATGGTAGAAGGGAGTAAGCCACTATCTCTCGTGGTTTATTTCCCCTAAGAGTACAATAACATGTGTGTTGAAATTCACTATAATTCACTTCTTTCCTCTGACAGAAGGCTCCCAAAAGTATAAGATAGTTGGCTAGTCCTACTGCTGTTAAACGACTATTCTCTCATGTGTATGGGGTTGTCATATTAGAACAATCCGTTTAAAGAGGACCTTTCACCTCCTGGGGCACATGCGGTGGAACACACCGCAAGAAAGCTGACAGTGCGCTGAATTCAGCGCACTATCGGCTTTCCCGTTCTCTGCCCCCAAGTGAAGACCTATTGGTGCCGGTACCGTAGCTCTTCACTGTCAGAAGGGCGTTTCTGACAGTCAGTCAGGAACGCCCCTCCTCACAGTAGCGTTTATTACCTCCCTCCCCTCCTGATAATAAATGAGTACTGGGGGGGGGGGGGCGTTACTCACCGCTGGGTGGTAAGCAATGCCCCCTCTCACAGTACAGCACTATAGACGCTGCTGTGAGGAAGGGCGTTCCTGATTGACTGTCAGAAATGCCCTTTTGACAGTGAAGAGCTACGGTACCGGCAACGATAGCTCTTCACCGGGGGTGCAGAACTGTAAAGCTGATAGTGCGCTGAATTGAGCGCACTGTCTACTATCTAGCGGTGTATTACACCGCATGTGCCCCAGGAGGTGAAAGGTCCTCTTTAATGCCAATATTAACATGGCAAACCAGGGAGGATGCTGAGGCCCACTGCTTTTCTGAGAACTGAACACATTGGTTTTCTTTCCAACCTTGGCGTCATCCCTCCTCGGTCACTGTATGCTAATGTGCCTTCTTTCTGACCTCTCACCTCTCTGTGGCCATTGTCTTCTCAGGTGAAATAGTACTTCTGTGACTAACCTGCACAGACACTGGACAGCTGGTATATGAGTGGCAGATAAGTGAAGGATAAGCAGTGAAAGTTTTAATAATTAATCATCATTAAGGGGGTTATCAGGTTTCTAAGATCCTCAGGATAGGCCATGAATATAAGACCTATGGGGGTCCAACACCCAGGACCCCATAGATCACAGGTTCGAGGCAGCACTGCTCACTCATCATACATACTATAGTGCCAAGTGTTCCATACACTGAGAATAGGCCACAATCTTAGAAACTGGAGAACCCCTTTAATTTGCAAAAGCTTATAAAAATAAGTCTACTGTACATTTTTTCTGCTCTGAAACTTGTAGCACCTCACCCTTGTAATACAGTTAGTTATACAATATTAGTTATTGTGTATATCTGTAGTTGTAATGAGGAATCATTGTAACAAATGGCTAGTGTAAAAGCATGCAATGATAAAACATAACCTCATTGTAAGTTGATGGGATATGTTAGGTAAAGGTGGTGTCTGCCATGAATATTTTGATTTGCATTTATATCAAAAAACATGATGTAGATCTGAACAAATCCTTAAGTTGTCTTTTAGATGTACGATAATTGAATTGATGTATACCGTACATCCAACCAATGCTTACGATAAGAGTAAGGCAGGGAATAAGTGTCCAATTGCCTGGTACGACTGCCAAGTACCCCAGTGATCAGGAAGATGAGGGACCAAAAGTCCCCCAAGGTCTCCTTGTGTGCCTGTGTAACCGGCACTCCATTCACTTCTATGGGGCTGCAGGTGCTGCCATAGATTACAGTGGGGGACTCAGTGATCGGACACTTATCCCCTCTCCTGTGATCAGTGTCCATAATGGGGCAACCCCTTTCAGTTTTATTCTGTGTCCTTTTAAGTTCTCTAGCCGGTGCAGGGAGGACATGAGCATTGCCGTCTCCCCTGCAGGCTCCCTCTTTTCCTTTGTCTCCAGTACAAGCCTCACATTTGATCAGTGCTTCTTTCAGATTGAGACTGCTGAGACTGACCGATCCCTTAGAGGTTACCCTTTAATACCGCCCCTTAGTGTAACTAAACAACAAAGACATACCAGACTCCGGCATGGTTTGAAAGTGGGTTGGCCACAGCTTTTATTTACAGATTTATTTAAAGTGCAAACGAAAGGAAACAAGACTTCCTCCATGACGGCTCTCCTATGGCCCGCAGGTGGACAGCGGGCCCCTCGTACTCGACCATCTCGCCACGGGACGTGGCAAACTCCCGCGTGCTGTGACAACTAAGACAATAAGAAACATAGTCAAAACAAACCGAAAAAACCGCGAGGGCAAGGGTGGGCGGGCGTTTCCTCACGTCAGACCAAGACGAAGGGTAAGAGGCCTATACCCACGTGCCCCCGAATTATATAAAGTATATTTCCAAAACAAATGACCTCATCAAAACAAGGGGCGGGTGTATTAATTCAAAAAACCGTAACCCAGCAACCCCAGCACAGCAGTCTTAGCCCCTTTTCCTTAAGCAGTGCAAGGGCCACTAGACTGCTGAGACTGACCGATCCCTTAGAGGTTACCCTTTAATACCGCCCCTTAGTGTAACTAAACAACAAAGACATACCAGACTCCGGCATGGTTTGAAAGTGGGTTGGCCACAGCTTTTATTTACAGATTTATTTAAAGTGCAAACGAAAGGAAACAAGACTTCCTCCATGACGGCTCTCCTATGGCCCGCAGGTGGACAGCGGGCCCCTCGTACTCGACCATCTCGCCACGGGACGTGGCAAACTCCCGCCACGGAGGGGACAGAGTAAAGAACCTACTACTGGCCCCGACCAACCCCACCAGCCAAAAGAAGGGCCCTATCAAGGCCGTCCTGCAGCCCGGACAGAAAAATGTCCAAACCTATGGGGTTCAAATGAACCCCATCAGAAAGAAGGAGATTGCTATTGTCTCCATCCAACTCCGAATGACGAATGGCCACCCCGCCCAGGGCCCGTACATGTTTCGCAACCCTCACATTTAAAAGCTTACGGGAGCGCTCCAAGGCCCTATGGGAACGAGCGCCTCGCCAGTGAGATCTAGGGATAATTTCCGACCAAACCGGGATCACACGTTCAAAATATTCAGCAATGCGAGTGAAATCCTGCTTGATTACCGAAATCAACTCACCAAGCTTGACTTTTCCCAAATCGTTACCCCCAGCATGGACTAATAGAATCAGCGTACCCGGCACTGACCTGCTTATCTTCGCTACCTCAGCCAGAACTCTAATCCACCGCATACCCCTGATCCCCAACCACTGTACCGAGACACCGGAAAACCCGAGTGACGGACCCACCGGACGCACAGCAGCCCTGCGCTCCGCCCAATAAATGAAGGAGTGGCCCAGAATCCACACCGACATCGGGGAAAAACCTGAAAGAAAACGGGACAGAAAGCAAGACATAAATAAACAAAATGGGGAAAAATTAAACAAGCAAAAGGTCAGGTCGCACATAACGCATAAAACAGTCGGATTTCCATCTCCCTAATTTTTTGATACACTCCGAGTCCAATCCGCACAGGTCGGCCGTAGTGGCCGCCCCGATGCGGAAGGAATGGGTGCCGAAATCACGGGGGTCCAAACCCAAAGACTGCAAAGAGGACTTAAAGACAGAGGAAAACTGGTAACGGGTGAGAGGCAAGCCAGAGCTATGTACTAAGAAAAACGGAGATGGAACCCTGCTACTGACGAATTCCCGAACCAACTGAACCGGACAGAACGGAGACCCAGTCGGACGAATCGGAACCCAACAACCCTGGCCATACACGTCAGTCTTGGACCGCCTAATACAAATCCGCACATCCGAGCTAGAAAGGACGACATCACCCACCTGTAAGCCCCCACCGGAAAATCTACTGGCCGGAAGGAGTTCGCCAATCCTCAAGGCACAGAAAAAAGCCAGGGAAAAGGCGACTCGAAAAAGAAGCACTTCGCTGTCGTCCCTGCACAACAAAGAGAGAGCAGACAACAATCTCTGCAGCAACGGAAAGGAAACAGGGCGGCGCATGTCACGCCGCCCCGCCTCCTTCCTCCAGCCCTTCAAAATTTGCCTAACCACAAAACGTTTGGTGACATCCACTCGACCCTGAAGCTTAAGCACAAATGCTAAACCGGTCAACCTACGCGCTGCCACAGCAGCAGAAACTCCCCCTTCCCGAAGAACCTCTAAAAAACTCAAAATAAGGCGAAACAAAGCATTATCCTCCGCGGGTACCAAACCGCCAGAGTGAGACAAAAACTCGTTCCACGCTGCAGTGTGACCCCGCCATGTGGCGGGGGTAACCGACCGCCGCACAAGCGCCATCAAACGGTCTCCAACAAATTCCACAAAGCTTCCGGACAAGGCTCCCCTTCCTCCTCCGCTGACGGGTGTAGCAAGCGAAACAGCTGAAAATTAGAACGAGACAGAGCATCAGCAATGTTGTTATCGGCGCCCGGAACATGCCGGGCGCGAAAAAAGATGTTGGCCTGCAGGCAGCGAAGAACCAAATGTCTCAAGAGCGCTAACACTTCCAAAGAGGAAGACGATAGGCTGTTCACCGCCTGCACGACCGCCATATTATCGGACCAGAAGCAGACACGGCAATTGCTGATGCTCTGGCCCCACAATTCTACAGCGACTATAATCGGAAAAAGCTCCAACAGCGTCAAGTTCCTAACTAACCCCCTATCGAACCAAGAGGGGGGCCACTCAGCCCTACACCACTTATTACCGAAAACCGCGCCAAAACCGTCGGACCCGGCCGCATCCGTAAAAAACGAGAGCTCCACACTGGACACTATGTCGGATTGGCATACGGCCCTACCGTTGAAGGATGCCAAAAAACGCCGCCACACCCTCAAATCTTCACGCAACGTTTTAGTAATCCGAATAAAATGATGAGGGAGAGAGACGCCCTTGGTCGCCAAGGACAGGCGGCGGCAAAAAGTCCGGCCCATCGGGATAACCTTGCACGCGAAGTTCAAAAGACCCAGGAGCACCTGCATCTGATGCAAGGTCACCTTCTTAGAGTTCACCGCCTTTTGAACCTCCTGGACCAGCCGGTCAAGCTTGTCATCTGGCAAGCGGAAGACCATGGCGACAGAGTCGATTTCGATTCCAAGAAAAGACAGGCAGGTCACAGGACCAACCGTCTTTTCTTCAGAAAGGGGAACACCGAATGAGCGCATCAAACACTTGAACGATCGTAACAAAAACTCGCAAACCGGGGAATCAGCCGGCCCTACGAAAAGGAAATCGTCCAAATAATGCAAAACTGACTGATATCCTGTTTCGAAGCGCACGACCCATTCCAAAAAAGACGAAAAAATTTCAAAATATGAACAAGAAATCGAACACCCCATTGGCAAGCACATGTCAACGAAAAACTTTTCGCGTAATGAACAGCCAAGGAGGTGAAAACAACTGGGGTGGATGGGGAGCAAACGAAAAGCGGATTCAATATCTGATTTAGCTAGAAAGGCCCCCTTACCCGCCCGGCGAACTAAATCAACCGCTTTGTCAAACGACGCGTAGGAAACAGCGGCCACCTCCTTGGAAATACCGTCGTTAACAGAATCCCCCCTGGGGTAGGACAGATGATGTATAAGGCGAAATTTACCCGGTTCCCGTTTGGGTACCAGACCCAGCGGGGAAACATGCAAATTGGAGAATGGGGGGTCGTCAAACGGGCCCGCCATCCTACCCAAAGAAACCTCCTTCATCACCTTATCCCACGCCAAAGGTTCATCAGCCAACACGGAACGTAAATTACCGGACAAGGAGGAGACCGGCGAATCCTCAAATGGGATGACAAAGCCTACACTAAACCCGTCCTCAAGCAAGTTTGCCTCCCGTCTCCGCGGGTACAGCTCTAGCCATGGGCGCAGAACTGGGCCTCTCACCGGGGTTCTCGCCTGAGCCGGGGGCACCCAACTTGGCCAGTTGTTTACCCCGACGTGAACATTTGAGCGCGGAATGGCTACCTCCGCAGATCGAACAATCATGTCGAAACTTGCAGGAGGAGAAGAAACGGCAGTGTCCTTCATTGTAAAGCCAACAGGACCCTGTCGGCTTGTGGGGAATGGATCCAGTACCGGAGGGAGAACCCCCGGCTCCGGACTGAAAAGACCTCTGCGACTTTTGACTAAGGATGAGCTGAATCCAGACGTCAGCCGCCTTCGACGCCCAGCCCAAGGCAGGGGTCAAAGCCAGCCGGCGCCTGAACTCCTCATCATAGCGCCACCAAGCCGCACCTCCGTGCAGCTTGTGGGCGCTATAGATAGAGTCTAGGTACACAAAGAGCTCAGGGCCTTTCTCAGGGCTATGCTGACATAATATGTGAGCCAGCACCGAGAAAGCCTGCAGCCAATTCCCGAAGGTCTTAGCAACCTTCGGCTTCCTTTCTGAACCACGCTCAAAGGACCTTTCCTTATCCACTGTCCCATGTTCAGTGGATAGCAAGGACCAAATCTCAATGTACTCACCCCTAATAATTTTATCGCGGGTCTCCGCAGGGACATGAGTGCCTAGCGGAGAGATTCCGCAGTATATTGAATCCTTGAAAGTGAGGCCAAGAGGTAGACTAGCCGGCGCAGGCGTAACCCCGCCAGCACCCACCCCGGGGACCACCATGTTATTGGAGCTATTTAAAGCTGGGGAAATGTGACTGGCTACTGAAGCTATGTTGCTGTGGGCCGGGTTGGTGAGGGCCGACCATGCGGGGAGGCAATGCAACTCACCTTCAGGCATGGGCCCCGTAACCGGTCTGTGCGGCGGAAGATGAGGCGGCTGGACATGGACGGCCAGAGGTGCTGCGGGGTGGTGGGACATCTCCGCAGGTTGCTGAGGGCTGGCATCAGAAACAATGGACGCAGGAAGGCGGCGGGCAGAAGTGCGCGGGCTACGGCATGGAGAGGAACAGCAGGAAAGGCGGGGAGAACCGCAGGCACGACTTCGGCAGTGTTCTCTTCGAGATCCCGAGGAACGATGACTACAGGCACGGTGCGAAGGAGATCTGCTACGGACGGAATGGTGACGAGAAAATTCCCTCCTACGGCGATCATGGCGACAATGACGGCTGCAATCTGAGGACAGAGAAGACTCGGAAGAGGTAAGCCTATCAAAACTGCGACGGGACTTCCGTGACCCCTGCCCGCGCGTACTACGTCCACTCATGCGCTGACCCCTGGGTTTCCGAGGCGACCGAGGTGAGGTGACTCTTGACCTGGGTGAGGGGGGTTGCTGGATCCCCTGGGGAGGCTGGCGAGCAAGCTGTCTGGGATTTGAAAGCCTCTGGTGCCCTCTAGTGGTGAGAGCCGGCAGTGCAGGCTGAGAAACAGATGGATAGCAGGACGGCACAGCCTGCTCTCCAGGGGCAGCATGCGACGCCAGTGATCCCAGGGGACCAGGTAGAACAACGGGGGGAGGGGTAGGGGGAACCATTACAGCACTATCCGAGTCACATGATGAAGCCCCGCCCCCTCCAACCCCCTCCGTGGTCAGTAAAACACTCGTAGCCGGTGACAGGGGCTGTAAGACTCCTGTCCCGGGTGTCAGCTCACCAGATCCTGCATCTTCACCCCTTGCTCCTGCAAGGGGCATGGAAGGCCGGCTGAATCCCCGGTGGCTGGAGGGAGCTGCATCCAGATGCCGGACAGCCACCCGATGGCTGCCGGGTGCAGTGCGTGTCATGGTGTTGGGTGGGGGTAGGCCTCCGGCTCCTGGAGGAGGCCTAGCTGTGGGATCAGGACTGCCGGCTGCAGGCCGCGGCCTAGCGGTGGGCGGGGCTTCGCCTCCCGCTCCGGCGGGAGGCCGATCCAGTGGAGGAGCAGCAGCCGCAAGCTTGCTCCGGACAGTCTGTCCTGGACTGCCGGGTGGAGGCTGCGGCCTAGCGGGGGGTGTGGCTTCACCTCCCGCTCCAGCGGGAGGCCGAGGCTGAAGGGCCCGGTGATCCGCCACGCTCAGGCCACTGGGTTGATGCCGGGAGCCAGGAGCGGGCGGAGCTTCGCCCCCTGCTCCAGCAGGGGGCCGGACTGCTGCAGCTCTGCTCCGGCGGCCGCCAGAGCCGGAAGTAGGCCGCGGCTGCGGCCTAGCTGTTTCAAGGGGAGACGGCGGGCTGAATCTTCTCCCAGCGTGGCGGCGGGAATCACCGTGAAGACCCCGACCAACCGCCGGCGCGCTTCGTTTGGCTCCACGCGACGGCGGGCTGGGGCTAAGACGGTTCGGCCTCCGGACCGTGCGGTGGGGCCTCCTGGAGGACCGGGCAGCAGCTACAGGAACATCAGGATCCTCTTCATCCCTGGACAGCTGAGCAGCAGCCCTCTGCAACATTTCTTGGATCCATCCGTGCCCTTCTTCTCTGGCTCTCTCCATGATGAGCATCTCCAGGTCAGCCATGATGGGTAACTGGGGAGCTGTTTCCTCACGTCAGACCAAGACGAAGGGTAAGAGGCCTATACCCACGTGCCCCCGAATTATATAAAGTATATTTCCAAAACAAATGACCTCATCAAAACAAGGGGCGGGTGTATTAATTCAAAAAATCGTAACCCAGCAACCCCAGCACAGCAGTCTTAGCCCCTTTTCCTTAAGCAGTGCAAGGGCCACTACAATTATGACTGCTGTGATGTTCTGGAAGACACTAGTTTGTGATAAACCTGAAGCCCAGTGGGTAGGCTTTAGTATTTCCAGGCACTAATGCTTCAAGGCCAGCATACTGTGACAATCTCATGCCATCTAAGGATGCTGCCATATGATACATCTCAGAGACTACTATTCTCAAATAGTTTATTGTTTGTTAGGGTTCGGAGGAGTCCCTTTATGATATTTGCCTGTGACACAAGGTATACACTGCCATCTATTGATCATGCATCAAGTATGTTAGCAATGCGTTTTACCTTGAAACTGAAATACTTTTATTACAAGAGCACCCTGATATTAGCCACATTCCCTCTTCACGTCCAAGATTTTGGTGTATGGTGTTGGATTAGACTATTCAACATACTACGAAATTGTGGAGTCCATGGGTGTGCAGCAGTGCATTGTGAGGAAGGACAGGAGGTTGGGAGTAGTATGTGGTCATGATGACAAGGAGCTCTACCAGATCCTCCGATGCCTCTCAAAGTTTGGTGCCAGGGGCGTAACTATCAGGGGGCCCTGCGGTAGCCGCTACAGCAGTGGATTTTTTTTTTTTTTTTTAAAATGGGTCGTTACCTGCTGGAGTAACTCCAGCAGGTAATGGGCGCTATGTACTTACCGATCGTGGCTCCTGCTCACTGCCGCTTGCGCTTCCCCATCTGTGGATGCCGGCTGTCAGAAGGAGCCGGGATTGGTAAGTGAAGCCACAAACACCGCTATTATTACACTCCGGGGTCTTTTCAGACCACAGAGTATAATGATCGGGCGCCCAGGAGAGGTGAGGGAACATAAAAAACACTGATACTTACCTCTCCTGGGTCCAGAAGGCTTCGGGTCTTATGCATCGTGACTCAAGCCCTGGGGCCCCGCCATTCCTATTTACGTCACTGGTTGGCGTAGTGCTAAGGGGTCCTACTAGGTGTATGATAGTGGTAGTAACGTTCCCCCACGGCTTATCCTACTGGTACGTCTCCTTGAGCCTGATGGTGGTTGGAGTGCCTGTGATGGTAAGAGGAACAAGATTTTGTTATAAAGAGATAGCAAACAGCTTCATTTAGAGACTGGAGATGCAGCACTTAGAAACATCCTTCCTGGCCAACCTATGTCTCCTTCACTGGGGTTGTCTCCCTCTCCATAGTGTGTTTTCAGACCCTTAATACTCAAAATTTCTGTAGTTCCCTGTGGGGTGCAGATCTCAAGTTGCCCTGCTTGCCCTAAGGCTAACAAACAGAGTTGCATCTATGAGGTCCATGTAAATTTACCCTCACAAGTCTTCCCCTCGTAATGAGGATGTCAAGCATAATTTCTAAGGTGACATACGGATGCAATACAGATGTGTTTTCTCCATACTACAGACTTCACTAAGTAACCTACAGAAAAAGAGAAGTTGTGACTTGATAGCTGCTTAGTCTTAAATTGACACTCTTGGACCACAATGCAAAATTTGTATCTTATGTGATATTTACTGTATAGTTCACTTCTTATCTCGCAAAGACTATAGTGCCCCTTAGGTACCAGGGCCAAGGTGCCCCTGTCACTTCTTTTTTTTTTTTTGTAATTGACAGGTGTATTGTGCAAATATTTCTGCCAATCCCATTGGGAACAGATTAAGGACATCTCAGATGTGTTTGTGAAGTCTTTTGCAGGATACTGACTGCCAATCATTGTGATGGGGTGACAGCTATTGGTTCACGGTGGTGCGCAGGCCACTGCGGCAGTGCTTCTTACTGCATGTCCGTACTGTATTATTTTCTAATATCATGCCAATACTGCAAGTTGGATGATAGCCATCTGTTGCTGAAAGAATAGGAGCAGCTGTCATTTGACAGCCTCTTCCTGTTTAGGGTTGGGAAGAGCATGGTATGCCTCCTGCCTTCTCCATTTTCTTGACTGCTAAACAGCTGCTGTATGCACATTGTGGTGAACTGTTAGGGAGAGTAAGGCTTTGTTCACATGAATGTCAAAAACATTTTGTAATGGCTGCCACATCATTGTTTTTGAAGCACTTTGGCCCGAATTAACTATTGTGGTTACGACTAGACACTGGCGTAAACATTGCGCATCTTTGGTTCACTGCAGAACCTCTTTGACACATTTTAGTGTATTTAGTTTGGGTTAAATTGGTATAAACGTAGACTAGTCTGGCTAGATATGGTAGCAGTGGTAGCGGCTGCCACAGAGCTCGGGACTATCATTATACTCGGTGGTGGGGGGTGTCTTTGTAGATCCCTAAGTATAATGATCGGAGGCCCGAGAGAGGTAAGAAACATAAAAAACACTGTTACTTACCTCTCCACGATCCGGGCAGGCTTCAGGCCTAGTTATCTGACGTCTCTGACAAGACCTGAAAAGACCCCAGAGTATAATACTGTGTGCAGGGGCCACTGGGGGACATAATACTGTGTGCAGGGGCCACTGAGGGACATAATACTGTGTGCAGGGGCCACTAGGGGCATAATGGAGCGCGCAGAAATGCGGAGGAGGGGGTCGGTCGAGGTCTTTGGCATCGTTGTGGGGGTGGGGTGGGGCATGTCAAAAGTTCGCCACGGGGCCCCGCCATTCCTAGTTACGCCACTAATATGATAGATTTATCATCCAGCATCAGCCACTGTGATAAAACTGATGTATTTTCAGGCTACCCGTCTACATTTGCACTGTCTAATTAATAGTAAATTTAGGTTCCTGATTTTAGCTCAGCCATTTACCTGTCCATTTTCTTGACAGTCCTCATTTTGACCAATTTTCACAAATCCCTCGTAGATGCAAACCCATGAGTAATCCATGAAAATGAGTGCCCAATGGATTAATGAAAAATTGTCTACAAACCAAATATAATTTTTTTTGTAAATGGGGTTAATCAGTTTAGCTAGTTATAGGGGATGTCCAGGCTAAACTTTTAAAGTTTAAATAAGATGGGGGCACTGAAAATAATAATAATAAAAAAAAAAATATTCACCTGTCCCAGTTGCTCTGTTGTCGTCCTGCGGGTCCTGGTTCATTCGCTCTCCCGAGTCTCTTCTGGCACTGTACTGAAGACACTGATTGGTCTCAACAGTCACATGACCACTGAGGCCAATCAGTGGCTTCATCATAACGCCGGTAGATGCCACGGGAGCAGATGACACAGGAGGCGCAAGAGGACACAGAGCAACAGGGAAAGGTGAGTATGCTTTTTTTTTTTCAGTGCCTCCAACTTATTTAAACTTTAAAAGGGTCGACCATTTTTGCCTGGACAACCCCTTTAGGTGTAATCAAATATTTTTGAGCATTTTCTTTTTTAAAACAAAACAGAACGCATAACGCATAACTTACAAGGAAAAAGAAACTGGAGCCATGTCGTGAACCAGTACATAGGCATACTATTCTGCCACAGATGCATGTTAGAGAAATCTCTGAAGATGTGAGATTGTAATTCCCGTATGTAAGCTAATGGCAGATAGCAGAACGCGCTGACATTTCATTCCCTGCGTTCCCAGGTTGCATGTGGAGAGATGCAATGGAGTTGCTTCAGGTAGTTTATTTGTCTTTACCTTGAGAGATGATATGCCATACGGTCAAAACACAATTCCTTTCTGAGTTCTACAAGATGGTTGCTCAGTGGTTACAGACTGAATAACACATATCCAGGAAGAAGATGCAACAAGAAGGGAGGAGTAACAGAAACAGAGAATTATGGGAGAAAACTACTTAAAGAGCCCTGCACACAATATCAATCTCTATGCACCAGCATTGCACAAGATATGAAACACACTGTATGAAAGTCAAACAATCAAGCATGAATGATACAATATGAACAAGAATCATTACTTCAGCAATACCCCTGCTGTAACAGCATACTCCCCGTCTGAAATCCTTGGATTTCACTACTTAACATAAATGTCCATCTGGTATATTCTGGAACCCTGAAAGACAAAATGCAAAAACAAGGAAAAATAACAATAACTGTGAACATGTATTCAGGAACAGTTGAAAATATTGAATGCGTCAAATGCACGGTATATCGCTGTTCCTGGGATAGTCCAGTGACGAGTCAACTGAGTCAATGTACTTGCAATGTTCTTTGCTTGACTCATTCCTCGACAGGTAACAGGAGGACAGTCTCAGATACAGGTCTGATGAATGTCTTGGAGTCACCTTGTCGTGTGATGGTTACTTCCACCTTACGGACTCTACCATCCTCGCTGGGAAAGATTTTTGAGATGAGTCCCATAGGCCATGCATTTCTTTCCACTTTCTGGTCCTTCATCAAAACGACATCTCCCACCTGTAAGTTAGGTTTAACCTGCTGCCACTTTCTTCGTCCTTGAAGAAGAGCCAAATACTCCTTTTTCCATCTGCTCCAGAAGCAATTGGCCAGATGCTGAACGTGTTTCCACTGTTTCCGATAGATGTTTCCAGATGAAAGTTCTTCAGGTGGACTAGGAACAGATCCGAGCTTCTGAGTGAGGAGAGTCGCTGGAGTAAGAATAGCAGGAGAATCCGGGTCCACAGATACGGGAACAAGAGGTCTAGAATTGACAATAGCGGAGACCTCGGTTAGGAAGGTAGTTAAAGTCTCATGGGTGAGCCTAGAGGAGTTTGAGTCCATAAGCATACAGTCCAGTATTTTACGGGTAATGCCTATCATCCTTTCCCATGATCCGCCCATATGAGATGCATGAGGAGGGTTAAAGATCCATGTACAACCGTTGTCGGCCAAGTAGTTCTGAACTGGCTCAGAGTTGATTTGCAGTTCTCTGCAAGCTCCTGTGAAGTTGGTTCCACAGTCGGATCTCAATTGTTTTACTGGTCCTCTGATGGCAAGAAAACGTCTTAAAGCATTGATAAAACTCGAAGTGTCCATGGATTCTATAACTTCAATGTGTATGGCGCGTACACTCATGCATGTAAATAACACTGCCCATCGTTTGCTCTCAGCATGACCACCTCTGGTTCTACGAGCAGAGACTGTCCATGGCCCAAAAACATCCAGACCAACGTAGGTAAATGGTGGCTCAGTGCTGGTCCTGTCAGCTGGCAAGTCAGACATTTGCTGTTGCTGCAACTTTCCTCTAGACTTGCGACATAGCACACAGTAGTGAATTAATCGAGCAATCTGCCTTTTTGCACCTACTATCCACAGGCCTGCAGCTCTTAAAGCTCCCTCAGTGAAATGTCTGCCCTGATGCTTGACTTTCTCATGATAATGCCGTATGAGCAATGTAGTAACATGGTGGTGAGCAGGAATAATGAGAGGATTCTTTTCAAATGTCTCTAACTCGGCCTTGTTCAGGCGACCACATACCCTTAGCATACCATGTTCGTCAATCACTGGCTTTAAGTTGACAATAGGGCTGTTTTTAGGAATGTCCAGTTTGTCACGGAGACATTTCAGTTCCATGTGAAAGGCACTCTGCTGTACATTACGTATCACTAACTTCTCACTTAGTGTAATATCTTCTGCAGAGAGGGGCTTGTGACAGATGTGCCAACCATGACATTCAGAGTTATCGTTCTTGGTGTGAAAACACTGTGCAATGTGAACTAACCTTGCGATGGTGCGTACAAGCTTCAGCCATCTAGAAAAGCGTTCAAAGCGGTGACAGTCCAGGCCGGACCTCCTTACAGACCTGGTGATGAGGGTACTCACTTCAGGACGAATCTCAGGATCGTTGTCAGGATCTTGAAGATTGAAGACGTCTTGACCAGATGTTTCTTTTCCTTCGTTCAGCAAGAATTCTGGACCTGTTAACCAAGAGGATTTAGCAAAGGCACTGACCGATGATGGTCTGGTGGCACAATCTGCAGGGTTGAGATGAGATGGAACATAGTGCCACTGCTCAGGTTTAGAGGATTTCCTAATCCTTTCAACGCGGTTACTAACATAGACGTAGAAGCGTTTTGTCTGGTTGTTTATGTAACCCAGGACAACCTTGCTGTCTGTATAGAATTGAACATCGTCCACATGAATGTCCAGCTCATACTGTATAAAATCTGCGATCTCTACAGCCAGTACAGCGCCACAAAGTTCAAGCCTCGGGATCGTATGTTCAGGTTTAGGGGCTAGTTTAGCTTTCCCAAACAGAAATCCAACATGAGCTTTAGTGCGGTTGTCGATTACCTTCAAGTAGGCAACAGCTGCGATAGCCTCAGTCGATGCATCCGAGAATATGTGGACTTCCTTTCTCTGGCTTGTGGTGAGAGATGCTGGAGTGTAGCAACGTGGTATGTGAGTTCTGTCCAAGGCATGTAGGGATTCTTTCCAGGACTCCCACTTTGGCTGCTTGTCATGTGGCAGTGGAGCATCCCAGTCCTCAATCGTCTCTGAGAGCTGCCTAAGTAGGAATTTGCCCTGTACAGACAATGGTGCTACAAATCCCAGTGGATCATACAGGCTATTCACCACTGAGAGAACTCCACGCTTAGTGAACGGCTTGTCTGCACAATTAACCTGGAAGCCAAGAGAATCGTTTAACAAGTCCCATCTCAAACCCAGACTTCTCTGCACCGGAGGATCGTCTATGCCTAGGTTTAAGTCTCTGAATTCTGTGGCATGATCGCTGGGCTGGAAAGCTTTCATGACAGCAATACTGTTGGAGGCTATTTTATGCAACCTCAGACAGGCTCTGGACAGCATACCTTGAGTCCTTCTCAGCAAGTCTATGGTTTCCTCAGCAGTGGGCAAGGACTTGAGTGCGTCGTCCACGTAGAAGTCTTTTTCAACAAAGTGACGAGCATCCTTTCCAAATTCTGATTCACCATCAGAAGCAGTCCTTCGTAGGCCATATGTTGCAACCGCAGGTGAAGGACTGTTGCCGAACACGTGCACTCTCATGCGGTATTCAATCATTTCCTTGTTGGTATCACTGTCTCTGTGCCACAGAAACCTCAGGTAATTCCAGTGGTCTTCTCGTACAATAAAACAATGGAACATTTGCTCAATGTCAGCTGTAATGGCAACTGGCTCCTTTCTGAATCTCATTAGCACCCCTACCAGGTTGTTGGTCAGGTTTGGACCCGTGAGGAGAACGTCATTCAGAGATACGCCATGATGTTTGGCACTTGAGTCGAATACCACCCTGATCTGCTTGGGTTTTCGTGGGTGATATACTCCAAAAGAAGGAAGATACCAGCATTCTTCATGCTCTTGCAGAGGTGGAGCTGGCTCTGCGTGATTGTTACGGAATATCCTTTCCATGAATGCCACAAAGTGATCTTTCATCTCAGGCTTGTTTCTCAGCGTACGTTGCAAGGAGATGAATCTCGATAATGCTTGTTCCCGGTTGTCAGGAAGTCTGGCCCTCCCAGTCCGAAAGGGTAAAGGTGCAACCCAATGGTTAGATTGATCTTTGAAGCATTCACTGTCCATTATTTTGATAAAGTCTTTATCTTCCATGGATAAAGCTACTCTGTTGTCGTCTTGTGTTATGTGAAACACTGTGGCTCCTAAGTCGTCATAAGGTGTAGGGACGATGTCTGGTGCCCTTTTTAAGTTAGGAAGATGTTCCTTTGCCTCATAGTGATGAAGGCATGGCTTAAAGTAGGTTGTGCGTCCATTGTTGAGCACAAAGGTTTTAAAGGAGTTCACTTGAGATGACATGAGACTCTTATCCTGACATACATTGCCAATGATTACCCAACCTAAGTCAAGTCTTTGTGCATATGGGGCATCATGTGGACCATTGCATTGTTGACGTACCTTATGTACTCTGAGAATGTCTCTTCCGAGCAAGAGCAGGATGTCAGCATTCACATCCATAGGAGGAATCTCCTTAGCCAGGTGTCTCAAGTGGGAATGATGATATGCAGCTTCCGGCGTAGGAATTTCTTCCCTATCATCAGGCATCTGGTCACATTCAATTAACGTTGGTAGGGATATGTGAATATTCCTGTTAATTGGAGAGATAACGTATCCAGTGGCTCTCCTGCCAGAAGTCTCTATGCGACCAGAACAAGTGTTAAGAGTGTATGGTATTGCTTCTCCTTCTATACCGAAGATCTCGAAGAACTTAGGCTTTGCTAGAGACCTGTTGCTTTGTTCATCTATTATGGCATACATCCTTATGGCCTTTTCAGATTGCCCTTCTGGGTAGACATTCACCAAGCACACCTTGGCACAGCACTTGGGACCATTATCCTTGCCACATACTTCCATGCAGGAGGAGGAGACAGTGGTAGTAGCTGAAACTTGAGCCGATGGCTCCCCGCCATGCGCAGTGACGGCTTTAGATGCTGCTTGAGGATGTGAGTTGTCAGATGAAGAAGTAGGATGCATGGCTGCGACATGTTTGTCGCTACTGCATTCAGTACACTTGATGACAGCCTTACAGTCCTTAGCAAAATGTTTTGAAGAAGCACAACACTTGTAACACACTCCTAGCTCCTTGAGCATGTCTCTGCGTTCTTGCAAAGTCTTTGCCCTAAGTCCTCTACACTCTTTCAGGGGATGAGGCCTTTTGTGGATAGGGCACGTACTATTAGGGTCTTTATCTTTAAGGACAGGAGTGTCCTGTTTGGTGGTGCAGAGTGCAGCGATTGGAACGTCTGTCTTCCTAACAGATACTGTTCCCCTTAAGTCTCTACGTTTGCTTGTTTCATACCTTGAACATGATGATGAAGCTGGTAGAGAGGATTCTGTGAAGTCAAAGCTGGGATCATTCTTTTTCCGAGCTTGGTCACTGATAAATCTGGAAAAATAAGAGAAAGGAGGGAAGGACACATTGTGGTCTCTTTTGTATCTGGAACCTAGGTCGGCCCATTTTTCTTGCATGCCATATGGTAGTTTGGATACCACTGGATTAACACCATGAGATGTGTCAAGGTAACTCAGACCTGACAGACGTGGGTCCATTTTGGCTAACTCTAATTCCTTTAGTAGGTCGCTCAGATCTTGAAGCTTGCGGCTGTCCTTGTTGGTGATTTTTGGGAACATATGAAGTCTCTTAAATAAGGCACTTTCTATAGCTTCAGAACTGCCATAAGTCTGTTCAAGTCTCTCCCATGCCGCAGCAAGACCTTCCTCTGAGTGGCCCGCATGAACTGCTCTCAATGTCTTTATACGTTCTGCAGAATCTGGGCCTAACCAGTTAACAAGCAAGTCAAGTTTTTCTTTGGCAGTGAGGTTAAGATCACTGATCACTGCTTCAAAGGTGGATTTCCAGGCTCTATAATTCTCAGCATGGTCATCGAACTTTGAGAGACTATTGTTTATCAGCTCCCTGCATATCATATATCTGGCAAAGTCCGACATGTCTGATCTCCCACCTTGTGTCACCAGATTAACTTGTGATATCCCTGGGACGTATAAATTCTCTGGCATATGGGGCCGAGATGAATCGGGGTGAAATGATGTAGCATAAGGGTTGAGCTGTGGTTTAGTTTCTGGAGGATCTGCATGTGTGATGCTGGAAATTACCTTGCTCTGGATAGGTGGCATCATCTGATGCTTCACAGCCATGTAGTCGGTTTGGAGTGGTGCTGGTGCATGTAACTTAGCAGGCGGTGCAGGAGATGATTGCTTCAGCACATAATTGGCAGTGCGGTCAGCTGGGTCTTCCACTTCTGCAGGGATGGAGCAGTCTAGGTCGGCGTCTTGATCTAATGCTTGTTCAAGAACCTTTAGCTTGGCTAAGGCAGCTGCTTCCTCCCTTTCCATTTGGAGAATTTTTAGTTGAGCTTCTGTCTCTGCTTCCTTCTTCGCCATTTCAGCTTTTGCCTCTGCTTGCCTTTGCGCCATTTCTGCTTCCTTCTCAGCAAAGGACCGTCTGACACTGGCCTCCTCTGCGTCAGCACGGATCTCAATAAGCTTATCGTGTAATGCTGACCTTCTGGAACGAGAGGATCTGGAGGATGACAGCGTATGTTTGGATGAAGTAGACCGATGGGACCTTACTTCTTGTAGGTGTGCGATGCGGAGTTCTGCCTTATCTCTGGCGTTTTTCACTGCGGCATCTTTCGTTTGGAATAGGTTCTCCCTCTCAGTTAGCTCTGCTATAGCATCATCAAAATCAGCGTTACTCAGGAATGTGACGTATTTTGCAGACAGTCGCTGATGGCGTTCATAGGCGGCAGATAAGCGGTTTAGTGTGGTGACCAATTTTGCTGCGTCACTGTCATGGCGTGAGAGCGCTGCTATATAGTGTTCAGTTCTTCGCCATAATTCATCAAGATTATCACAGAACTCTTCTTTAGTTATTTCAAAGTTCTCTCTAATCTTTTGCGTGGGTTTACTGACACGTTTTAATCGCTCAATTTGTACATCCTGAAACATGGAGTCTGTTTCCTGCACATCTGAGTCCCTGATAGCAGGATGCACTGTCCCAGATGCAGTGACAGGGGAATCCACATAGCTCCTTGTGGACATGGTGCCTTTGTGTGGAAAATGTCAATAAAGATGGCGCTGCCCCTTATTTCACTGTGGTGAGGAGAACATGTGCTCAAGATGGAGGACAGCTTTGAGCTCACCTGCAGGCTGTGTGGTGTGCTGCAGATTATGCTGTATTCTCACTGTGCTTGCTTGCAGGCTGTCTGTAGATCCTGCAGGAGCTGCAGATATAGCTTGTTTTAACTAGAAAGTTGTGTTTTGACTATTCTGCCACAGATGCATGTTAGAGAAATCTCTGAAGATGTGAGATTGTAATTCCCGTATGTAAGCTAATGGCAGATAGCAGAACGCGCTGACATTTCATTCCCTGCGTTCCCAGGTTGCATGTGGAGAGATGCAATGGAGTTGCTTCAGGTAGTTTATTTGTCTTTACCTTGAGAGATGATATGCCATACGGTCAAAACACAATTCCTTTCTGAGTTCTACAAGATGGTTGCTCAGTGGTTACAGACTGAATAACACATATCCAGGAAGAAGATGCAACAAGAAGGGAGGAGTAACAGAAACAGAGAATTATGGGAGAAAACTACTTAAAGAGCCCTGCACACAATATCAATCTCTATGCACCAGCATTGCACAAGATATGAAACACACTGTATGAAAGTCAAACAATCAAGCATGAATGATACAATATGAACAAGAATCATTACTTCAGCAATACCCCTGCTGTAACAGCATACATACACCCAAATCAAATCAAAGACTGGCATATCGGAGGAGAATTAGTAAAAACAGAAAACAAAACAACCAACCAAATGTAAAACACTAAGGAGGCAGAGACACGGAGGGAAACGAGAAACAAGGAGACATTAGAAAACAGAGGGGGGTCCAGTGGGGGAGGGGACTAAGGTCACTAGAGCATCAGGAGGGGGGTCACAGAAATGGGATGGCTTATGTAAAAAGTCAGGAAAACTCCATGGACTCCTGGAACACGACCCACAGCTGCCAGAGGACTTCGAGTTTGGACGAGTCTGCGGAGTCTTCAGTGACCAAAACCTCCATCTTCCTGATGAGAAGAAATTCCTGAAGCCACTCCGTCAGAGAGGGGGTCGTAGTGCTGCACCATTGTTGGGGAATAACCATCCTGGCAGCCATGAGGAAGTGACGCAGGAGGTCACCCTTGACTTTAGATATCCTACTTGGGATAAAGGAAAGGAGAGCCAGTTGAGGAGAGGAAGCTAGGGAGCGACCACTAACTTTCACACATAGAGAAAACACAGAGGACCAAAAGGCCTGGAACTCTCTGCACTCCCACTAAATATAAAAGAAACAACCCACAGCAGAGCAACAATGTTAGGATGGGGTCCCGCAGGATTTCCTTCCGGCACACAGCGCCACCTGCGGGTCGATCCAGCTCTCGCCCTCGGCGTCGGATGGTGAGGTTTGTGGAGTCTAAGTTCAGCGTTTGGCCTACTGTGTATACTCTGACTTTTTGGAGACGCTCTGAGGCTAAGTCCCATTCGGCCCATGCTGAGCATGCCTGGTGAGGTTATAGCCACTGCCCTGTGGGCGGGGATTTGCCTTTATATGGTGTGAGCCGACGCCCGCCGGGTGCTCACACATTGACTATTACTTTGAGACAGGAGGTCAGGGCTAGGTTCCTGTGAAAGGCATATTGTCAGTTCAGGGATTCTAGGTAGGATTCCTGGGTACTGCCGGTAGGGAACTAATTAACCTGATTGAACTGTCCAGTAGTATTGTAGCTCCAAATCTGTTTGTGGAGCCCTTTGTGTTGCTTACCAGTGGTGACATTTAACC
The DNA here is from genome assembly GCF_031893055.1 of Leptodactylus fuscus. NCBI lineage: Eukaryota > Metazoa > Chordata > Amphibia > Anura > Leptodactylidae > Leptodactylus > Leptodactylus fuscus. Next base: position 192,058,442 of record NC_134269.1, read on the forward strand.
CTTGGCAGCCTTTGCCTATACTCAGGTGCAGTTCCCCAGTAAGTTACTGGTGAACCATTGTTGCCGCCTGTTCACATTAAAGCTGCACAAATTCCTTTCCCCAGTGAAGTCAACTGGTGTAAGGCTCATTGCAGCCAGTTCACATCGGAAGCTGCCTAAACACACTTGCCAAGTGGTGTAAGCCTCCTTGCAGTCTGTTCACATTGGGAGCTGCGCAGACCCATTCACCCAGTGAAGTTAACTGGTGAACGTATGTTGCTCCCTGTTCACACTAGAGCCGCATAGACATACTGCTGCTCTGCTCAGGCAGACGTCCGACCTCCTAGGGCTTGTGGACCTCGACTGTAGCCACTACCACAGTCAAGAGGTTCTGTCAAGTTATAATTTATATATATAGACAGAACCGTAACAGACAGTGCCAAGAAGCATCAGAAACAGTAGGGTATAATTTATGAAGAAGGACTGGGCAACGGTACCAGCGGGTCAGGATCTTGAAAATTTTATCCTGGGCACTGCAGGGCAACAGTAGCTTATGAACCAGCAGGAAGGAGCGGGCCCAATCAGCAGAGGGAAAGGTGCAAGCTGAGGTTTGCGTTCCAAGATCTAGTATAGGGGGGAAGCCCGGCGTAGCAGCTGTTAGGAGGGTGTTATAGAGCAGCGAGGAGATGTGGATGTATGTCGGGGCTCCGGACTGAAGAAAGACACTCTCCAATGCGGGGGTGGGGTGGGCGTGGCTTAGAGGAGAGCAGGTGCTGCACAGAGAACCTTTGGAGGAAGACAGTAAACTGGTTGTACTCCAACCAGGAGAGGGGAATGTCGGGAGTGGAGGTACATAGCTGACTAAGGGAGGGAAAAGGCGTCGACCCAGCCTGGACAACCACTTTGTCAGTCAGTTAGTTAGTCAGTTAAGTGAATTTCCCCCTAAAAGTTTTGGCCTAAAGGTGGACTTCACATATAATGTAACAGAAACATAGTAGAAGTGCAGCTTTTCCACTGCTTTTCTAAATTTTGCTCCCCTCAGAAGGAGAAGCACAGCAGCGCTTCAGGGTGCACTCTGACATCATCAGACATGCGCAGTAGCATGCACTATGCTTGACAACCATTTTGCGAAAGCCGAGCTGGGACAGTGAGCTGTCTTTCATTTTCTGGTAGAATGACATCAGAGGGCTTTAGGGATGTATATTCTGCAGCCCTCACTGAATCCTAAACTGCAGATTACACTCCCCTAAAGCCCTATTCACCTCATTTGTATATTTTTGCAATTTGGGATCTTTCTGTATCGGAGTTGGGGAGGGCAATAATGAAGACTTTTTTCTACACTGTATCTCAAGCGCTGCAAAGTACAGTGTCCAACTTCATATGCTATTTTAAGCTCATTCTTTAAGTCTAAGGCTAAGGCCCCATATTGTGGAAACGCAGCTTTATTGTTGCAGATTTTATTACAGTTTTTACAAAAGGAATAGGAAATATCTAGGAAGTTCTTATATGTCTCCCTTTAGCTTAATCCACTCCTCACTTTGGCTAAAATACAAATGCAATAAAATCTGCATCAAAAAAAGCTGCGTTTCCACAATGTGGGGCCTTAGCCTAAGGCGCCATGTTCCAGAACTTCAGATTTTTTTGTTGCAGATTTTGTTGCTTTTTTTTCAGCCAAAGCCAAGTATGGCTACAAAAGCAATAGGAAATATACAAAAAGCCCTTATACTTCTACCTTCTGCTTAATTCACTATTGGTTTTGTCTCAAAAAAAGAAAAAAAAGGTAGCAAAATATTCAAAAATAAAACCGCTACATTCTCTCAACGTGTGGCCTCAGCCTCTACAGTGTTTTTCTACAACTCATGAATGAGATTAAATGAAATTGTATTCCCTTTGCTGGGTCGGTAAAATGCTGTTTTTTACCATAGTATTACCGCGACAGCCAAAAACTTTGCTTTTCCGCAATGCGTGGCCTTAGTGCAAAGGTTTTGTCAGTGTCCCTTGTGTACTAACTCTGGTTTCCCCGGTGGGTCAGGAAGCTCATTACAGCTTAATTCAGAAGGCACTGAAGTGAAATACCTTGAATTGCTTTGTGAACACATCATTCTGATCATTGAAATGGTATAATGAGGCTCCAATTGCAATGCACGACAGGCACGCCAAAATCTTTCCGATGGTGCAACACTAAATGAGAAATCTTTGTCGGGGCATACAAAGCCAAAAATTATGTTAATGTGTTCAAGAAGGAGGTTTTTTTTGTCCTTTCACAGTTACCAAGGTAACACCAGAAATGTTTAATTATAAAACACTTCCATTTCCAAGAGCGCAATCACATAGAGATACACATGCTGTATATGACTTTTTATATTTTTTTGAGTAAAATTGTAACACGTTCATCAACATGTCAGTGTGTCCCTCTGTAACTAGCTGCTTGTGTTCCTCCAGTAGGTTTCATGCTGCGATTAGATATGCATACACTTTTGAATTACAAGAAAATACAAAGTGTTCTTTGCAAATTCTTATGCCATTTAAAAGTAAGAAAAAAATCAGCAGGACTGTAAGAGAGCCTTCACATGGAGTTTACGCTCCGCTCATTCTGCACGTAAACTCGTTCAGAGTGAGTGGCGTGAAAAACAGATCCCATTGACTTCTATGGGTGCCGGCATACGCGCACTACCCATTAAAAGCAATAGGTAAAAAAGCCTCCCATTGCTTTCAATGTGTAGCGCGCGTATGCCGGCACCCATTGAAGTCAATGGGATCTGTATTTGACGCCGCTCACTCTGTACGAGTTTGCGTTCAGAATGAGCGAAGCGTAAACTCCGTGTGAAGGCTCCCTAATATCTCTGCCTGTTCTGGTCTCTGCACCACCCTCTGCTCGCATGCTGCGGCACAGGAGGCGTGTGCAGTTTGATAACTTGCTTAGAATTTTTGGTTGCATTGTCTGAACACTGTCCTATTGTCTGAACACTGTTAATTGATTTTCCACCACATCCTTCACCTTCATTTCCCTCTGCTCTTCTAAGAGCTAAGTTTTGTTTTGTCCTGTGATTGACAGCCTGCCTTCCTATTAGGTTCAGGGCGGGTTCTTCCTCCCTATTTATTCTTTGCTCACATTCACATTGATGCTTGCTATTGCTCTTGCATGCTGGCTTTTTCTCTTGCTGTTATTTCATGTATTCTGATTCTTGACCTCTGGCTTCCCTACTGACTACTCTTTTGGATATCGATTTTGACACTGCATTGCTTGATTGTTACTGACCCCTGGCTAGCTGACCTCCCTTTGCTGTTGTTTGTCTTGTCTGTATTTTTTGTGTCACATATATAGGAAGGGATAGTCTCCAAGTTGTCGCCTATCACTTAGGATAGGACCGGCAAGCAGGAAGGGACAGTGGGGGGTTTCAGACCAGGGCTCACTGTCTCTTGTGCCCCTTCCTCCAGAGTTCAGCAGCTACTGGGGTATTGTTGTCCTATTGAAATTCCCTAACAAGGACTTTGCGTTCTTTAAAACGACAATACAGTAAATGGAGGAATAGAAGATCTCTCCTCTCATGCTCCTCCTCCAGGGCTCATATCTGAAACTCCACCATCCGAGCTTTCCATTTAAATTATGTATAGGGATATTTTTCAGACTCCCTGTGAATTCTTTTTTCCTTTGGGTAAATGAATACCTATCTACCGTCCTGAATTCAGCAGGACAGTCCTGGATTCTGGGTCCTGTCCCACCGTCCCAGTCAGCAGGAGGTATGTCCCTGCTTCAACTCTTCTGTACAATGCAAATGAGTTGAATATATTGGTGAAGCAGTGGCCATCCACTCCCTGCTTCCACATTCATCTCCTGTGTCCTTCTGCAGCTGTAGGCTCTTGTGATGACATCACTCACATCGGACCTGCAGCTCCCTGGAGCCTCCAGGAGCGGAGACTTCAGAAAAAACAGTAGGGAACAAAGAGAGGTGAGTGTTATTGTTTTTATGTTAAACTGTATTGGTCACTGAACAAGAACATTAAACTGGGGGCAGCTGAAAGAGGACATTAAACTGGAGTCAACTGCAAGGGGACATTAAACTTAGGGAAACTGGAGGAGGACATTAAACTGTGGGGCATCTAGAGGGGGCATTAAACTGGAGGCAGCTGGAGGGGTACATTCAACTCAGGACAACTGGAGTGGAACATTAAACTGGGGCAGCTGGAGGGTGACATTAAACTGTGGGTGCACCAGAAGAAGGTTGTTATACTGGAGGGGAACATTATTATGTGGGGGGCTTATAATGTTATGCTGACTGTAGGAGCATTATATGATAAGATAAGATATTCCTTTAATAGTCCCACAATGGGGAAATTTCAGTGATACAGTTTCATAGATGGTACAGTAGTATATAACAGGAGAGAAACACATACAAGCTCATGGCAGATAGAGAAATCCTAGGAATCATAGCAACTAAAAAGAAAGAAACAAAGACACACTGCAGGATCATTTAGTTCTCTGTGCGGATTGATGTTAATAATAATACAGCCGAATGTGGTTGGAGGACACGAGGAGGGGTCACAGCATGTGGATATAACAAGCAGAAATTTTTGCAGAGGTGGGGGACATAGTCAGCTATCATGATAACATGTGGTAGTTCTTGGTAGGTAGTGAGATCTCCTGCTCACAGCTGATAGTTCGGTATCTTGCATCAGCACTATTGTCCTTTTAACCACAAAAAATGCCCCAAATGTCCTTCATCACAAGCCCTCCTCCTCCTCCTTACCACAATGTTCTACTGCCCCAAGGAAGTCAGAGACCATCCAGGTATACATGGGGCTGCAGGCTGTAGCAGAGTCCCACGTGTCCACAGTAAAAGAAAGAAATACCAGTCAGCTGTAGGCATCTTCACGCATCAGCAATAGACTCCAAAAATCATCTCCTTGAAGAAGAAGTCTACACTTCCATGTAGGATTTCCTCCATGCCGCATGGTGCCCATGCTGTCCTGGGGGGATGGTAACAGGCACATGTGTAGACACAGGAAACCAGCTGAACCAAGTCTTGTCATTGTCCATGCTTTACAATAGAAACAAAAGGAACAAAATACTCCACAGGGTCTTCCATTCGATTTATAGTTGCTAATTCATAGTGCTAGTTTGCTTGGTTACAGGATTCTTGAAGATACAGAGAAAAAGAGTGAGAAAGGAAAGATAAAGTTTGCTCCCAGCTTGGAGCACTGCATCAAGGCAGCCACACACAAGGCGGCGCCAGGAAGTGTGAGGGCACAAAGAGAAATGGGGAATGGGCAGAGTCAAAGTAGAAACCATGCTAGCCACAGATTTGTTCCCTCATTCTGCTCCTTTTACAGTTGGGAGGTATGGTGAATGTAAAAATATGTTTGGGGCACAGATTAAGCAAGTGGCACAAGAGCTGGTGCCTTGGTCAAATGTCCACTGCTTTGAGTAGATTTAGCGAACACATCATTTCCATTGCTGGTTAAAGGAGTTGTCCAGGATAAGAAAAGCATGACTACTTTTTCAAAAAACAGTGCTACACCTCTTCTAAAAACAGTGCAATACCTGTGTGGTATTGCAGCTCTCCCCTGTTAAATTCAAAAGAGCTGAGCTGCAATACTCAGGTTTGGCCCTGAAGAAAGCAATAGTGGGAAATCTGGAATCTGAAAGAATTGAGACAGTGTTTCAGCTTTCACTTGCTGATCGTCCCGAGTGTATAAGACACTGAGTGGCAGTCCACTTGGAAAAGAAATAATAGCCTTGTTCAGAGACATCTTAATGTCCCTAGTCCCCAATGTAAAACCTGCAATGAAGCCCTTACTTACCTTGTGACATTGAGAATACTGGTGAATTATGGGGCAGAAGGAACTTTGGATCCCCTCAAGGTCCAGGGCCCGGTAGCTGCTGGACTTATCCACTTTCTGGAGTGCTCCTGAAGCTAACTATCAGAACAGTATGACTGATTTATATGCTACTTGCTTGACTAGTAATGATGAGAGCTTGAAGGGAATTTATTATGTACTGTATCATCTTTTTTAATTAAAAATAAATATTGATAAATGTCCTTTAGTAAATTTTTTATTCTATTTTCTATACACAACTACAGGGCACCCATGTTGCCTGAGCTTCTGATAACAGCATTTGGAGATAGGCTTTACAGCAGTTACGTGGAATATAGTAACCTGTAAACTGGATATGACTGACTATTAGGAAACATACTCTGTGACCTGTAACCTATAATACATTTTGTGCTATCTGTATATTGGTGTCACCTTTCATTGTATTACTGCCTGTGATGATAATCAGATGTCTGTTGAGAAGTGATCTCTACAGAGCAGGAAGTGTCAGTTTATTATGAGGCTAAGGCTATATTCACACAACTGTGTCTATTTATCCGCTTTCAAAAACAGAGAAAGCAATCCAGTTTTAAAGACCAGTGTGAATCTGTGTCCCATCTGTTCCTCTAGTCTATTTTTGGTGGCCAAGTGTCATCTGTTGTGTATCCTTTTTAGTGGGCCATTAAAAAATGGATTTCATTGCTCTATTTTTTTAACCCAGCCCATTGATACATTTTTAACTTATGTAACTTGGATGTTAGTGGGGGTCTGACTCCCGGCAACTCTCGATCAGCTGATTTGAATGGACAGAGCATCTTCTGGTTAGTCTCCCAGGCACTGCTCTGTACTTTTGGTAGTGGCTATGCCTTTAACAAGGCTCCCGGCTGTCATGGCAACGTGACATCGGCCCTGGAGCTTGCTTGAAAAATGGCGGCGCCCATGCACCGCTGCCTTTAACACCCGGCACCTTTGACACCCGGCGGCAGTAGACACCGGGCGGTCACCATAGTTACACACCCGGCATGCGCTGTACTATTACGGCGGATGTCAGGAAGGGGTTAAACATCCGGCGTCCACGGCGCAAACTATTGTCCCGAGGGCTGCAGTTGGCCCGTGGGCAAGTGAGTTTGAGACCCCTTCTGTACACCATAAATATCCACATTCCATCAGTGATAGATAAGATGATGCTTCTCCTATTCTAAACTCCATCCTAATGTGGACTTTACAAATACAAACAGAGATATTCATAAACCATTGAATGGTTGCAAGGACACATAAAGAGTTAGGTATATACATGGTAATAGTAGAATTACGGGGCTTTTTGTATTCTGGGTGTGTAGAAAGCTTTCGCTTCATTATTGGGATACAATTTCAAGAATGGATTTAACAGTAAAATGATCCTCATTTCTATCAGACAACAAGTACTTAACGGCTAACAAAGAGGAAACAAGGAACCTAAGGCTCAAGTTAAGAAACACATTTAATAGGCTTCACAGGAGATTTTCCAGAGGTGTGCATTAAGAAGCTATTATTATGCTGGCTGATGACATTAAAGAGTTGCATCAAAGCTCCTCTGAGCATGTATCATGGGTATGGAGATTAGCAAACAATAAGACACCAAGACATTGTCAGGAAGTAGTCTTTTCATTGAATAAGTGCCCATCCATCTTTGTATAGTAAAATGTATTTAAAAGGTATAAATGCGACAAACATAATAATTCCCACTTACGGATTTTCATTTCCGGAGGCTGAAGGCATATACTGTCTAAAATCTGAGGATCGCCCATCCAGTAGGATACACTTTAATAATGTTATCTCACTAGAAAGGAGCCATTGCAATGATCAGCCACATATTTCTCCTGCAGCATCCGTAATACATGGGTGTATTATACGCAAAAAGATGCACGTTATATGAACAAGCCATTGGACTCAATGGCTAACTACATTTTACACATGTATTTTTACACGTGTAAAATGGACAGAATACACGGAGCGTAAACTTCATGTGAAGGCACCCTTATGGTACATGGTCAGCTATTCGCAGCCACCTTAGGTCTGTCCTAGTTAGAATTGAACCTCACAACCCAGAACTGCTAATAATAAATCATTGTGAGTGGCTCTCAAAGATGAAAGGAATCATCTTCATGACTTATTTGTTAGGCAGATGGCTATTTTGAGATAGAGCCAGCAATTAGATGCTCAGAGTAAATGACTTGTTCAGACTGGGCACCATCATAACTCTTTATTTCCAGACAATAGATTTCTGTTACTTAGTCCACAATTTCTGGGGCATGTGTCAGGAGCACCAGCTGTCCCAATCTGGTAAGATCTTCAACCTCAGAGATGGGATTGGTCCAAGATGAATTCTGGTTATGAATTGAGGACAATGTTTCAAAGTATGTACATGGAGACACCATATTCACTTCCAGAGTACCACATGATATTCTGAACTGACTGTAAATTTAGGCAATATGGAATACAGTAGTCACTTGGCAATTGCAATCTAAATGTCCGCTTGCCTCTAGCCATACCAGTCATGAGATATTAACTAAGTTCTACATGATTGTATCCTTATAAGAGAGAAGTTAGATTCCTGAGATCATCCTGTATCTAGTATTGACATGGTAGAAGTTGCCATTATGATCTGAAACACAATTTTGGAATAATCCAGGGGTAACAGCCATGCCAGGTATGACTATGTGGCCCATGTAGTGATGACTACACAGAGGGCTGACCCTACAATGTACACCCACGCTCACTTGTGCGGGCTGACAATCTGGGCTTTAAAATATAGAACAGGTCCTATTCTTGTCCTATTTTGTGGCCCTTACTTCCACGGCTCCTATACATATAATGAAAGGGGCCACGGAAGCGCGGCCAGTACATATGCGGCACATGGGTGACTTCCATGTGTCCCCTATGTACCACCTGTGCCTTTAATTCAAGGCCGGTCGGAAGTACATGGTCGTCTGGAACCGGCTTTAATCTGAGGGTTTTTTTGCAATAATTTCCAACATTGTATTAAACTTTTTATAATTTCAGAAAGTCCTCCTAGGGCCCTTTACCTGTAGCATGGTTTCCAACATTCACAGATATACCATGATAGTCCCAGATTATACCAATCCTTCAAATTGGTCTTGTTCTAGCATGAAAAGGAGTAGGGTTTGTGCAAACCCCCATAAGAAAATGAGCATTCCTAGTGGGTTGAGGTGGTTCCAGGGGTTGATTTTTAGCAATGAAAATTTGGTAGGAATGTATACAATCCCCAATTACTTGTACAATACACTGCAATACTTATTTATTTCAGTGTATTGTACCTGTCAGTGTTATCTGATCCTGTAGTTGGTCAGCTGTATTAATAAGTGGGCTCAGCTTCTGAGACTACTTCACACACTCCATGTGGCTTCCTCCATAAATAGATACAGCAGATGTCAGGAAGGGGATAGTAACAAACAGTGACCAAACAACAATTCTGTACATAAAGTAGTCTCATATGTAACAATGATATATACATACTGCATATACAGTAACTAATGATAAGACTCCTGGTGGCCACAAGCCTCTACTGCCAGGCCATCTGTAACATCACATATGACTATACGGGTGCATACCCCTCAGCTCTAGTTGCACATATACATGGTATACAATAAAGGCAGAATAGAATCTAAGTATACAGCACATAGTACATGCTCTATAAACCCCCCATTGTTGCTTAAAATGGGCATAATTCATTTTAATCCACTATATATATATATATCCCCTACAACCATTGTTCATTAAAGTGTATATTTTCTGCTTGACGCACACTATATCATTATATTCCCAGGGGTCATGCTCTATATTTATCTCCTTGGTGAATAATATACTTTAGGGGTAAATTGCTCTACATTTGATACAATGCATCATGTTTGAGGTGTAACACATACTGGCAGTTTTCCTGGGGGTTACATTGGCATTGTATGCTGAGATGACTTATTCAGCTTTTACATATTTATGTATAATATAGTGAGATGAGAATGTCAGAATTAAAAGGTACAACTGAATCACATATTAAGCTGTGTTAACTAAGCACTGCGTGCGGAAATGTTACCCCAGAAGGGATTTTCTGTTAGTACGTGGCACACCATGTGCAACAAATACTGTCATGCATGTGTCGAGAAGAAAATGGGTCATGATTCATGATCCTCTTCTGGATTTATCCATGCACCATTCATAGTAGCAGATCACAATCATACTGAGCCGGATTCGACCTGAATATTCCTAATTTTTTGTTTTTTTCTGAAACCGAACAAGTGGAGATTCATCTCAGATGAACTAAAATGGCCACCACATTATACTCTGAGGTCTCTTCAGATCCCCGAGTATGACAGGTGGAGGCCCAGGGAAGGTGAAAAACAGTAAAAAAAAATGGCCAGGGCTCATTGCTGAGGCCTGTGATTGGGATTCAGCAGTGACCGGGCATGATGTGCGTCATGACATCATGATGCTCAGCATGACCATGTGACCACAGGCCTCAGCTGTGATACCCGGATTGATGATGTCACAGAAGAGCACCAGATGTCACCAGGAGAGAACTTCTATGCTGCTAATTGGTGGCCTTTATGTAAACTAGTAGGTCATGCTCGGAAACAAAAACAACATCCTTGTTGTCTGTTTATATCAATGGGTCAGCCCTACAATACCAGACACAGACTATAGATAAAGATGGTAGGGTTTCCTAAAGAAAGTGACCATGTTTTTAGTTTACAACAGAGTGAAGGGAAACAGGATTTAGAGTTGTTAGAGCTAGAAAAGATATTGATAGATACACTGACTGTATTTGGATGATCTACAGATTCCACCATAACTGGCTGGATCATCCAACAAAATCTCACGTTTTGTATAATTCAGAGTTAAAAAAAGAATCATTCTCCATTCAGCATCATCCACTATTAGCGGCACCAAAGGTTATTAGTCTGAATGATCCAGTACACCCATTCATTACAAGGACTGCCCATTCATTTCAGTGGGCACTGATTTATACCCATGTGGTGGCAAAATAAATACTTGCTAGATTACCCAACCCATTGCTATTGATGGCTGGTAATCCCAGCAGAAAGACACCCTGTCCTCAGTTTACTGTGAGAAAAGCCTTCCAAAAAAAAAATTAAAAAAAATTGTACAACATGTGGGGAAGGTAGGTTGATAGAAGCATTGGTGCGGACCCAAACAGTCAAGACAGGGACACAAAATATGCAGCAAACAGGTCTATTTAGGAAAAAAAGGAAAATAAATGAACCTTCACTTTAGGAACAAATGAGCAAAACAAAATACATCCTTAACTTCAGGCAAAAATTAATAAAAAATCCTGCTCGTCCGAGCAACTAACTAAACTGAAGTAATAACGTAGCTTACTACCAGCCACACGAAAACCCCAAGCACAAATTGGTCTCACTGGACTCAGGACTACAGGACAGACCCAGCCATCTCCTCACTTCCTGGATCTGCCCTGAAGTGCAGGCTCTGCAACCTTTTATGGGCTAGTAACAAGCCTCAGAACCCACACCTGGGGCTGAAACCTATTAGACCCGCATTGGACCACACATAAGTCAGGAATCTGGGGTTCATATAGCGGGGCTCCAACACTTTGCCTTTCACCTTCTCACAAACAATTACAAGAACTTTATGTTATTGTCTTAATGCATTTAACTGGCTTTTTAGTCAAATGGTTTAAACTTTCATTAATCTTTGAATGTAACGTAAAAAAAATCCTTTCCGTAAAGTTTTACATAGTGTTAATGATGACAGGTCCACATTCATAAGTATTTGTGCTACTTTTGCGGCATAAATTACGACATGATCTATGCCATGAACTTTTCATCTAGGTGTAAGGATGCCATGAGGATGGAAGTTGTAGAGTTGTCTGGAATTAAGAGCATCCATCGCTGTTGCAAAGGACATAAAGACTGGCGAATAATATACCATCCTTTTTTAATAACCCCCTTGGTGCTTAAAGAGGACCTTTCATGTCCACGGAGATGGATGTTATTATATACCGGTAACAGCTGACAGTAAACTGAATTTAGTGCACTGTCAGCTTTTCCAGTATGCTCCCCAATGCCAGAGATATTGGTGCCTTCAGTTTCAGCACTGATATCCATCCACCGTCACCACTGGACTGTGAAGAACCCCACACTTGACAATACACCATAGCCTTGTACTGTCGGGGGGTAGGGGTGTTCCTTACCGCCAGTGATGACGCAGAGCTGTAAGGCCCGTCATTCTGACAGTGGAGGGCGCATAATGGCAAAGCAGAATTTAATGGACTGCCATCTTTCTAATGGTATATAATGCCATCCCTCTTCGAGGTCCTCTTTAAGGTTAATGGTGGATATGCTGGATACATACTTGTACTTTATGAGTCTGTTGCATTCATAAACAAAGTGCAGTCCATATCACTACCTGTCTGTCCCCCTCCCAGTGACTGACAGGGTTTGGTATACGCAGATATACTGCAGCCAGCTGACAATCACCAAACACCAATGCAGGAAAAGGGTTTGGTAAGACTCTATTACATAGTAACCCAAGCATAACAGATTCCAATGGAATGGAAATGAACCAAGCAAAATGAGGAGGATATTCATTGTAAAATATGTATAAAAGTAAAATAATACAAAATTTAAAGGAAGAATATACAAAGAATATTTACACTAGGATGGAGGATAAATAGCTGGGCAGTCTCAGCTTCTACTGGATGGCATACATCCACGCTCCCATTCACTTGAATGGAAGTGCCTGAGATACCCGTGGGCTGTACTTCAGCTATCTCAGGTGCTTCCATTGAAGTGAATGGAAATACAGATGCATCCCGTCCTATATGGGCATGCCTACATTCAGCCAGGCTGAATATAGAGAAAAATACCCTTCTTATCAGGATTGACAGGGTTGACAGTGGTCAGCCCCCCACCGATAAGCTATTTATCCTCCATCCATAGACATATTCTTCATGGCATACCCTCTTTAAATGTGGAGGGAATCTAAAACTTTTTCCAAGATGCAGTGGTTTTATATTGCAGTTTGTACAGTAATTCCAGTTGCCATCAGTGACAATTCAATGTGCTATAACTAAATATTGACCACGTTGCCTTTTTCTCTTCCCTAGGGGAGCTTTCTCCATTGTCCGCAGATGCGTGAAAGTTTTATCTGGTCAGGAGTATGCAGCAAAAATCATTAACACCAAGAAGCTTTCAGCTCGAGGTGAGTGTTGGGTGACAACCTTTATTTCTTCCTAGCTGCTACAGATAGATAAGGTCACGGCTCCATATGGAATAAATCTAGATCCTATCTGTGGAAAACTAATTAAAAAAACTCAGAATGTGGGATGGGAGAGGGCGCATGTGTCACCGAGACGGAGAAGATGAGACGTAACTGATAAGCTGGTGGGAGCTGAATCCATACAAGAGGCTTAGACTTATGTTGTAATTACCAAGTGACATGGAAGCCTCAGCGCTGCACAAATGGGGGCAATTAGGTCAGATACATATACTGCCATTATTTTTACTTTATAGTAAGAAAAGCAAGAAGGAAAAGCAATGTTGGCTCAATTCACACACACCAACTCTATTCTAGCTGAACAGAGCCTTATTATACCTTATTAGAAATCAGCCAAATCTGTCAAGGTTCTTTGTATTCTGTATCAAAATGAATAGTGTAGTAATTTTATGTGCTGCCATATCGTACTCCAGTAAGGCCCGCTTCACATCTGTCCATGGGTTTCCGTTCAGGGAGTCCGCTTAGGGACCCCCCAAACAGAAACCTAATCTGCATAAAAAGCAGTTACCTTAGGATACCCACACGAAAAATGTGGAGAGAAAGGTGCTGCTTGCAGTGCTTTTCTCTCTGCATTTTTCATGTGGAGAGGGGGACGGAATAGCCTGAACGCAGATGTGAATTGTGCCTAAGGAGAAAATAATCCATTAAAGACAGTTCCAATTTTTTTTTAATAGGATAAGTGCAAGAAATTGTATAAAACAGTGGAAAACCACTACCGCTTAAAGAGGACATTTCACTACTTCCACCAATGTCAACTCTTTGAATCCTTCAATAGGCACTACTGCACTGATTCCAGAGCAGTTAGAATTTCTTAGAACACACTGGATCAAGGGTTGCCAATTTTACAATAATTCCAAAAAAGGGGGCACCCCCACTAAATAGGATAAAACGTAACCTTTATTTATAATATTTTTTAAAAAAATTAAAATACCCCAACACAGTATTCGGCCCCTATAATTCTTGCAAAGGGCATATGTGTAAGTGTGTCTATCCACTCTACAGATTGAATAAGAGTGAATTAAATTTCTCCCAGACTCACAGGGTGTGTTTCTAACAAATGCTTCACACGTCTCCCTGTGACTGAGATTCCAAAAAAGGGGGCACCCCCACTAAATAGGATAAAACGTAACCTTTATTTATAATATTTTTTTTTTAAATTAAAATACCCCAACACAGTATTCGGCCCCTATAATTCTTGCAAAGGGCATAATTCACTCTTATTCAATCTGTAGAGTGGATAGACACACTTACACATATGCCCTTTGCAAGAATTATAGGGGCCGAATACTGTGTTGGGGTATTTTAATTTAAAAAAAAAAATATTATAAATAAAGGTTACGTTTTATCCTATTTAGTGGGGGTGCCCCCTTTTTTGGAATTACAGTTAGAATTTCTTCTCTAGCCCTCACCATTCCTGAGCAATCATTTCTGTTATAGCACATGCCTCTAACAGGTCCTAATAGAAAGGCTGTGATGGCAGCCATATGAGCCACTGTTGCTAGCGATTGCACTGTAAGGGCCAATGGAGGTGTTAGTTTCACTGAAAGACATCTTAGACTTTACAGTCACTATTTATTGAAGCATGCTAAGGATTAAACGGGCTCTATAATTGGGAAAAGTCATTTTTAACTAAGCACCTACTTGCATAGACTTTAGAAAGACTATTCCACACATAACTTTTGTATGTTTATCACCTCAGTAGTTTTTGAATGAGACCGTTTTTATTCATATGCTAATTAGCCTCCAGTGTGCGCACCAGAAGTCTCAGCGAGCACTCTCATACACACATAGCAGAGAGAGAGGAGTGCTCACTGAGACTTCCGGAGTGCATGCTGGGGGGCTAATTAGCATATGAATAAAACATATTTTCTATTAATTAGAAAAAAAAATCCCTAATTCAACAAATGGTTAATGTTGCTACATATTAAAACAAATAATCTCACTGTGTTATCTATGCCAATGCATTTACAGGGTCAGGGGATAATCGTACACATCAGGGAGAGGTGTGTGCCTACATAGGCAGTACGGAAACTTACAAATCATTCCTGCTCCGCTAGGGATTCTGGGTAAAAAAATTTTTACCACGGCATTTACAGTACTTTATTACATTCTTTATTACAGGCTCATTCACAATTCTGTAGTATTCAGAGCTGAAACCTTACAGTATTCCTTACTGGCTCATTGTCTACTTAGAGCTTGCTTTGGTGCTATGTCTTTTGGGCAGTATGCATTACGCCAGGCTTTGTGCTGTGATCTGATACAGGGGAAACTACATGTCTTGAAATTGTGCTGAGGAGTGGACCCACCAAGTGAATACTAGCATGCTACAGCATTCATAATGGAGGGGACTGTTAGTAGGGGCTCTGTGATGGACTGTTATTGGGGGGAATTGTTTAGGAGCTGTTAAGTAGGAATCTTATGAAAAATGGATGATACTGTTCATGTGGTGCCCTTATGGTACTGTTAAAGGGGGCACTTTTAAAGGGTTTGCCCCGTTTCACCAAATAAATGTTACTTAGAATTTTCCAACATTTTTTCTGTATCAATTCCTCACAGTTTTCTAGATCTCTGCTTGTTGTCATTCACTCTGCTTACTGCCAGTGGATAAAAATCAGTCCATGGTCATGTGATATACAGTCCATGGTCATGTGATATATAGTCCATGCCCATGTGATATACAGTCCACGGTCTTGTGATGGACACACAGGTTCACAGCTCGTTGCAGTCACAGAAATCAGACCTGTGAGTTGTAATGAGACGTGCGCCACATGACCATGTACTATCCAAGGACAAGCAGAGATTTAGAAAACTTTGACGAATTGATACAGAAAGTATATTGGACAATTGTACAATTTTCCATTATACAACAATAACATTTATTAAAATTTGATAATCCCTTTAATAGGAGACCTCTGGCGGTAGTGTAATTGGGGACAGCTTTTAATGCTGGCACCTTCATGACACTATTGAACGATATGGGACTGCCTGTTCTTGTGACTAATGGGGGTCCCTACCCCTTAGCCGCTATCCTATGGATAGGGTACATGTTGTCTTGTGGTGCACTAATCCTAATGTCTCTTTAGTACAGTTTGTGGCTGACTCAGGTTCTTAACATTACTGCTGTCTTTATTACAGTAGGTATACAGAGGTTTCCATATTACACCAATAGAGATCTCTGTGGTGGCCCCTCAATGTAATGTGCTGATCGTGACATATTCATCTATGTTTCAGGCATCTGGACTAGTAGATGCTACCGCAGTATGCATGGCCCAATACAACTGAAACAATGGATAATGTGCCTGAAAAGGGAGAGCAATGACAATAACAACAGCGGGTGACCGGTCACAAGTCAGTGCTTTACCAATCGCTCTTCTGACCGTTTAGCTCCATCCATATCCATATGCTCCAAATATAATTCACAATAATTCACACCATGTTTTACTTCCTCAGTAGGAGATAATGGTCATATCAGATCACCAGATGGTATACATTTTCTGGAATCCTAAATTATAATCTATTTATGGGATCCAAAGTAAATTCTCATTGCTGCAACCCCTACCAGTCACAAAAAGAAATATCCTGTATCCCAGGCTTGAATGGAGTACCAGTCATGGATATGTAGTGTTCAACGTCTATGGGACAGCCAAAAAGAACAAGTACAGTATTCACCTATATCTGTCAGGCCCATAGATATAACTAGAATGGCTGCGTGTATTCTTGACTGCCAGGCCATTCCAATGGAAGACACAGGATTCCCTTTCTCATGATTTTTAGGTGACCCGATAGCCATGCTGTGAATGGTCCGACAATTATCACCTATACTGTGAATAAAATAGGGGAACCCTTTTGACCACTTCAGGTTTAGGCCATTTCCCTTGGCTCATGGCTATGTACATCTTTGGCTTGGAGGTACATGTGGTTTTGAAGGCTAAATCTTTTTTATTTTTTTGTTTGGTTATTCAAATAATTTTTACATTTTGTTTCTGGTGATATCTAGGGCTTTATTTTTATATCATTTTAAATTTAGAAGTTTTTTTTTCTTTTATCTTCAGAAAAATAACAGGAAAACATCTGTTTCTCACCTGTTTTCCAGGTAGCACAAAGTGATAAGGTCAGAGTCGCGTTTATGACTAATTGACCAATAATCCCCGGTAACTATCCTCATCCTAATTAATTAGGCTGAGTGCCAGGCGCTAAAGAACTCACACCATTCTGTATTGGTATTCATTTTTTTCACCTTTATTCAAGACCACGGGGGTTAAATAGTAGCAGAGAAAGGAAGTGATATAACAACAACATAAGTTTTCATATTCATTCCTGATTGGTATGGTACAGCTCAATCAAACAGAAAAAGTTTAAGCAGTGCCATATATAGCCAGCTGCTCCCGGTCCTGCGTGTTAACCTTGGGGCGCTGTCTTGTGGCAGCAAGCCAAGCATTTGTTTTTCTTGCACCCATCTTGGATACAGGCGCCATCTTATCATACAGTGTTGGCCAAACGTATTGGCACTCCTGCAATTCTGTCAGATAATACTCATTTTCTTCCAGAAAATGATTGCTATCACAAATTCTTTGGTATTATTATCTTCATTTAATTTGTCTTCAATGGAAAACCACAAAAACAATTGTCAAAAAGCCAATTTGGATATAATTCTACAGCAAACATAAAAAAAGGGGGTGGACAAAAGTATTGGCACTATTTGAAAAATCATGTGATGCTTCTCTAATTTGTCTAATTAACAGCACCTGTTACTTACCTGAGGCACCTAACAGGTGGTGCAATAACTAAATCACACTTGCAGCCACTTGAAATGGATTAAAGTTGATTCAACTTCTGTCCTGTGTCCTTGTGTGTACCACATTGAGCATGGAGAAAAGAAAGAAGACCAAAGAACTGTCTGAGGACTTGAGAAGCAAAATTGTGAGGAAGCATGAGCAATCTCAAGGCTACAAGTCCATCTCCAAAGACCTGAATGTTCCTGTTTGAGAGAAAGCACTGGAGACTTCTAAAGTGGCCAGCAATGAGTCCATACCTGAATCCCACAGAACACCTGTGGAGAGATCTCTTGATGGCAGTTTGGAGAAGGCCCCCTTCAAATCTCAGGGGGGACCTGGAGCAGTTTGCCAAAGAAGAATGGTCTAAAATTCCAGCAGAGCCTTGTAAGAAACTCATTGATGGTTACCGGAAGCGGTTGTTCCCAGTTATTTTGTCTAAAGGTTGTGCTACCAAGTATTAGGCTGAGGGTGCCAATACTTTTGTCCGGACCATTTATGGAGTTTTGTGTAAAATGATCAATGAGTTGACTTTTTTTTTATTCTCTTTTGTGTTTTTTCATTGCAAGCAAAATAAATGAAGATATTAATGCCAAAGCGTTTGTGCTTGCAATCATTTTCTGGAAGAAACTGAGTATTATCTGACAGAATTGCAGGGGTGACAATACTTTTGGCCAACACTGTATAACATTATACGGTATATCTAGCATTCAACTTTTAAGGATAATAATGTTTTTTCATACATTACATGATTATAAACTTCACAAAAGAAAGAAAAAACCCCCCATAGTTTTCCCTCTCCGTTAAAGAGATTATTATATAGGTGAAACACAGTTTTGTGTCATCAGGGGCAATGATTTGGGTGAATTTTTATTTATTTATTTTTTTATGCCAATGAGTTAGAAGATTTTGTTCTTCTCCAATCACACCTAAAGATGATTCCAGTTGTCTGTAATGCAATACAGGGGCTCAGAATGTTGATAAACCACAGACCTACAGAAAGCAATGAGTGGTTCAATGTGTGCCTTGCTTTAGATGTGAGTGTAGAAGCCTAATACATGTAGCAAGTCTTCTTGTGGCACATTTATGACATCATTACAAAGAATTTATATTGTGTGAGCACTTGCTTTGGCGTTAATAAGCCATGCTACATGCACAAGGAAACATTGCCATGGGCCATCCATAATTGGAAACTGCTAATTGGAGAATTCGGAGACAAGAAGCTGAGAATATATACAATGCAATGTTGATAGAATCCATTGTTGGTTGGGGAATTTCACATACATGGATCTTACTTAAGGCATAAATGTTATTAAATAATTCATGGGATGTATATTTACAGGATCACATCTACTGCTGATATATTGTTATCAGATCCTTCTCTTTGCTATTTCTTCCCTAAGATGCAGTCTCAATTTTGCAAAGAATAACAAACCATGAATCAATTTGTGACACCTTCATGCAATGCAGCCCGTAATACAATGGAAAGAGAGATTTTGTGATATTTTGTGATATTGTTTTTGATCAGATCTTTTTGTGGAGATTTTCAAAGTTTAGAAAATGCCGGAACAACACACACAAAAAAATTGCTGTATAGGACCCGTAAAACATGGTCAACATATCAAACGTATCCAGCAAAAGTAGGCCCCCAGCAAGTAGAATAAGTTGTATGCCTCTTGAGCAGTGGCATAACTAGGAATGGCTGGGCCCCATGGCGAACTTTTGACATGGCCCCCCCCCCCAACCGACGTCGAAGACCTCGAACGACCCCCTCCTCCGCACTCTATTATGTCCCTTAGTAAGCCCTGCACACAGTATTATCCCCCATAGTGGCCCCTGCACACAGTATTATGTCCCTTACTGGCCCCTGCACACAGTATTATCCCCCATAGAGGCCCCTGCACACAGTATTATCCCCCATAGTGCCCCCTCACATAGCGAGCCATGGCTAAAGTGCTGCAGAAACGGATGCAGTCGAAACACATTGTATTTTTTTCCACAGTACTTTTCACAGAAAGTCCGCAGGGTTTTCCTAAGTATAATTCACATGTTGCGATCTACATAACTCAACAGTTTTTGAAGTCATAGCAATGTGCAGATAGGATTAGCCACAATCCCATCCACTTGGTAGGTACTGTAAAATGAGGCGTCTTTTGCAGTCATAATGCTGTGTTTGCGTAATGTGGACCCTGGCCTAGCACAAACCCAATTCATAAAGCAGCATATCAAAAAACAAAGTGCAAAGGGCAAATAGGTAAGCAGGTAAATACAAGTGTGCCAAACAAGTGGTTAGACACAAATAAAGCAGATCAATGGATGAGAAAAGAACTGCGCTTGCTCCAAATCCGTTGATTTAACACGTCTTTTATTATGGTTCTATTGTGTATTTAGAACCATAATAAAAGACGTGTTAAATCAACGGATTTGGAGCAAGCGCAGTTCTTTTCTCATCCATTGGTCTGCTTTATTTGTGTCTACTCCACCTTTGGAAGGTGTCGGATGTTGATACTGCTGCTGAAAAGCTCCCGTTTTTAAACCTACTATCCAGTCTGAATAGAAGTCTTGGTGGTTTGCTCGGTGAAACTCCTTTATAAACAAGTGGTTAGGTAATGATTCAAGCTTACCCACACATAGACTATCAGAAGAGTCAATGGTGAGGGCACAGGTCCATCCATGGACTGTAGCCCCTAAAATACAGGTCATCCCTGATGTAATACAAAGGGTGTAAGGAAACTAGACTAATATACACTCAAGAGAGTCCTTACTCAAAAGATAATAATAAAATATAACTTTTATTGATATGGTAAAAAGGTCCATAAAAACCAACCCCCCCTAGAGAGCCCCAATAACCTCTGAATAAATGTTCTCAGAGGGATAAGGCAATGATTTGGTAACTTCTACATTCGGGAACTCTTGTGCACCCAATTGCAACCTATATCCCATGTGCAATTACTGTCCCTTATTACAATGTAACCTAGTATCACCACATTGTTTGCAAAATCTGTAGTGCTAACTTCTGCTCCACATCTCACTATACGCAGGTGAGGTGACTGAATGTCAGGGTGTCCCCTATGTTCAGTCTATTATCATGAGCCCCGTCAATCCACCAATATTATAAGCTCATCTGTTAAACGGATCACCCCTGATACTTTTCATGTCCCTCACTCAACTGCTAGAGAATTCCTCAATTCCTCGACGCGTTTCCCTGTCTCTAGCTCATCAGGAGGTAGATTCTGAGCAGCGTCATATAAACGCACGATGTGCAGTGAAAACCGCAGTTCATGGGATCACGGAGGTTGGCCCCGCTACTTAGGTCATCCCTGACCCCCCACAAAACTCCCACCCTGCCACTAAAGTAAGCTTTCAGCAAATGGATTTGTAAAGCAAATACAACCATAAAGGCATCACTGATCACCATGAAAATGCAGAAAAATCTGCCGACAGCATGTTATAGAGCAGAAGGAGCTGAGCAGACTGACATATATAGTCTATGCGAAAAGATACAGTAGATCTTTGTAACTTGTTTACTAAAATGTATTATGTATGAATGGATACGTACATGTGAATATACCTTTATACTGAATCTTTCCCACAGATCTATATATCAATCTATTCAGCTCCTCCTGCTCTATAACATACTGCTGGCAGATCAGACCAGTAACAAGCTATACTGTACATACTATTTATTATACAATACTAATAATTCTACAATATTATTTCATTTAATTAATCATTTTATTTTGAAATTGGGATGTGTTTCCTCTACGGACTTTTGGCTTTTATTATACTTGTAGGGAAACTGTTTGCATTTCTGTGGGTAAAATTGACATACTGTGATTTACAAAGCCGCAACAGTTTTAGAAATTTTCTGTAATGTGTGGATGGGATTCGCTAGATTTTGCAGGGACTGTAAAGCGTCATGTGGGTCCCTTGGTATAAGCTGAAATCAGAGCGTCAGCTCTATGGTCATCTCTAATGATGAGGAATACTTGTATGAGAATAGGACAATTTTACTGTATGTATAGTCTGAGTTTCAGGATTTGGTGTTACCTTGAAGAATTCATTATCATGTTCTTAGGCCTGACATTATTTTCTTATCAGCTGGCAGCATGTGATAGCAGGCCCATAGAGTTACATCCCACTAATACCTAAATATATACAAACACACAGGATACGTCTTTATTATATTAGTATACGGCTTTGTTCCGTGTTATTTTCAGGACAATGAAAATAATGGAGGCACCAGAACATGGCACGACAGAGACAAAAGGCTCCTAAAAGACTCCTTTGACTATAATAGTGCCCATTGGGTTCCTGGCAGGGAGTCTTGTATATTGCTGCACAATATAACTTACCAGGTTGCACTATTTTGTCTGGCATTTTTAACTTAATTTGAGATGGAAGCTTTTCACAGAGAATCCAGTGCAAATGTGAACAAAGCCTAACACCATACAATCAATGACATTGCAATCAAGGCAAAATATAGGACTAACATTATAGCAGTAAAATCCAATAAGATGCAAATTATTTGTAATAATTTTGAATAATACTCCCATCAGTCTACAGTAATAGGCAGTAGGGTGTCCAATAACGCGGTCATTAGCAGTAAGACACTCATTAGTCTCAGTAATACGCCTAATGAGCCCCATTAGGAGCAGTCATCGGACCAGAAGCAATAACGCCCCATGGTCATACGCAGTATGGGGCTTATTAGTAGACACTGCGGCATTAAATCTTATGCCAACAAAATCTACATTACTACCTGCAGCATCCCAGTGGACACTGCTTAAAATGTTTTATTTTGTTTTATGTCTAATGTGCCACTGTGTTGTATGTATTGATTTATAATGTTTTATATGTGTTCCCACTATATTATAGTATTTTACAGCTTTCCTTATATGTTGTAGGACCTAACCATTGCGGTCTGGCACCCCTCTGTTTTAGATTTGGTATGTTGGGGTGGTCTTCAACAGAACCACTTGAGCATATTGGGTGGTAGCCAGATCAGATAGAGGCCTAGGCCGTAGATACAATCAACACAGAGACAAGATTGTATCTGAGCAGAGGCCTACTTAATTATGCAAGTCATGCCCTTTTTATACCCATCGCAGTGGGCGTACATGGGCAACGTATTTGGACAAATATTTCAATAAGCATTTTCAATTTACACGTATCAAACAGTAATCAGGTGAATTTCCCATCATATGACAGCTAGTCGTCTGTTACGTGGCGAATCAAAGTCCTAGCAATTATTGATTTTCTGGTAACATTCTCTTGATTATTTTGGGACATATTATTTACTTATCATGTTAGCGGTCGTGACACAAATATTGATTAAGTAAATAAGTGTTGAGTACAGGTCACCATGACATGGCTTGATCAGCAAACCTAATCATAAGAGTAGAGCACGAGTATTGCTGGAATACACACACACATATCAAATATATATATATATATATATATATATATATATATATATATATATATATATACATATATATACACTCACTGGCCACTTTATTAGGTACACCATGCTAGTAACGGGTTGGACCCCCTTTTGCCTTCAGAACTGCCTCAATTCTTCGTGGCATAGATTCAACAAGGTGCTGGAAGCATTCCTCAGAGATTTTGGTCCATATTGACATGATGGCATCACACAGTTGCCGCAGATTTGTCGGCTGCACATCCATGATGCGAATCTCCCGTTCCACCACATCCCAAAGATGCTCTATTGGATTGAGATCTGGTGACTGTGGAGGCCATTGGAGTACAGTGAACTCATTGTCATGTTCAAGAAACCAGTCTGAGATGATTCCAGCTTTATGACATGGCACATTATCCTGCTGAAAGTAGCCATCAGATGTTGGGTACATTGTGGTCATAAAGGGATGGACATGGTCAGCAACAATACTCAGGTAGGCTTTGGCGATGCAACGATGCTCAATTGGTACCAAGGGGCCCAAAGAGTGCCAAGAAAATATTCCCCACACCATGACACCACCACCACCAGCCTGAACCGTTGATACAAGGCAGGATGGATCCATGCTTTCATGTTGTTGACGCCAAATTCTGACCCTACCATCCGAATGTCGCAGCAGAAATCGAGACTCATCAGACCAGGCAACGTTTTTCCAATCTTCAATTGTCCAATTTCGATGAGCTTGTGCAAATTGTAGCCTCAGTTTCCTGTTCTTAGCTGAAAGGAGTGGCACCCGGTGTGGTCTTCTGCTGCTGTAGCCCATCTGCCTCAAAGTTCGACGTACTGTGCGTTCAGAGATGCTCTTCTGGCTACCTTGGTTGTAACGGGTGGCTATTTGAGTCACTGTTGCCTTTCTATCAGCTCGAACCAGTCTGGCCATTCTCCTCTGACCTCTGGCATCAACAACGCATTTCCGCCCACAGAACTGCCGCTCACTGGATGTTTTTTCTTTTTCGGACCATTCTCTGTAAACCCTAGAGATGGTTGTGCGTGAAAATCCCAGTAGATCAGCAGTTTCTGAAATACTCAGACCAGCCCTTCTGGCACCAACAACCATGCCACGTTCAAAGGCACTCAAATCACCTTTCTTCCCCATACTGATGCTCGGTTTGAACTGCAGGAGATTGTCTTGACCATGTCTACATGCCTAAATGCACTGAGTTGCCGCCATGTGATTGGCTGATTAGAAATTAAGTGTTAACGAGCAGTTGGACAGGTGTACCTAATAAAGTGGCCGGTGAGTGTATATATATATTACCCTATCAGGTATATTACTAGCCAATTAGTGGCCTAGGTTAAGGGAACGAGATGGAGAGTTGTATGTTAGCACTGATGCAGGCAAGACAACATGCTGAATGTATTGAAGCCTCTAAGGGCTAGTTCACACGGGGATTCCGCATGTGCGCTTTCCGTTGCGGCTGCCATGACGGGATGCCGGTGCAGTCCACTATTTTCCCCTCCATTGGGAAAAGAAGTACTACATGGAGGCCACTCACACAGCTCACATTCGCCAGGGCCTTTCTACTCAGTCTAATAGAAGAGGGTTCCATCTTCCTATGATGCTTAGTTAGTCCATTACTGAGGAGATGACACATCAAGATCCTCCTACAGATCTATTCGTCTTTTATGGAACATATTATTTTTAGCACAGGGTTTTGTTTGCTTGCCTTGTTGAGTTGGGGAGGTATTCCAGTTCCACATAAAAAAGTTCATAAGACATCCTCTCTTATGGCAAATTGAATTCTATTCAGAATTTTCTATCAGTGCTCAATTTTTTTTGCAATTGAGAGTGTTTTGCAACACGACCTCTTCACATTTCTTAAAAAGATGCAGGGTGACACAGCAATCTTTGGTCAGTCAATTCACAATGTAACCTCAGCATAATAGTGGCTCTTCACTGGCAGAACTAACATGTCCATGTATTATGGGCAGCCATTCATTTGAATAGGTGCCGTACAATAACAGATGCCAGCTTTCAAAGAATTGAAAGAGAGAGAGAATGTGTGGTACAGTGAACTTAAGCCCACCCACCTCTACTTTGACTCCACCCACTCATATCCATTTCTCTTTGTGCCTCCCCACAGTATAATGCCCATATATTTGCCCTTACATGATACACTTCCACATTATAATGTGCTCCTCCAGCTGCCTCATAGTATAAACTCCCCTTCCAGTTGCCCCCGCAGTATAAAGCTCTTCTCTTGATGCACCCATAGTGTGTCGTCCAGCGGCCCCAACATTTTAATATCCCTTTCCAAGTACCCCAACATTTTAATGACCCCCTCCAGTTGCCTGGGTTTAATGTCCCCTTTCAGCTACCCCTACAGTATAAAGACTTCCTCCAGTTGCCCACACTATTGAATGTTCCCCACCATCTGCCCCTACATCTGAATGTCCCTTTCCAGCTGCCCCAACATTTTAATGACCCTGTCCAGTTGCCCCGGTTTAGTGTCCCCCTTCAGCTACCCCTACTGTATAAAAACTTCCTCCAGTTGCCCACACTGTTGAATGTCCCCCACCATCTGCCCCTACAGTTTAATGTCCCCCCTGAAGTTGCCACTACAATATTATGTCCCTCTCCTAGTGCCAAACAACCCATTGGTTGTCTCTGGTTTCGGAAGCTTCAGAGAGCAGCAGTTGCAATATACAGTAAGTGATGTCATCACATCGCACCTACAGCAGAGACAGGAGCCAAAAGATGAAGCAGGAAGCAGATGGCTCCCTGCTTCACCATTATATCCATCTCATGTCTGTCAGGAGGAATTGAAGCTGTGTGAGAAGGTGACAGGCAGAGTGCTGGAGTCACAATATATATCCCCCAGTTTCCTGACATATGTGTGGTCCAGTGCGGGTCTTGAATAGGCCTCAGCCCCAGGCGTGGGTCCTGGGCTTGTTACTGGCCCATAAAAGACTGCAGAACCT
This sequence comes from Leptodactylus fuscus, assembly GCF_031893055.1. Taxonomy (NCBI): domain Eukaryota; kingdom Metazoa; phylum Chordata; class Amphibia; order Anura; family Leptodactylidae; genus Leptodactylus; species Leptodactylus fuscus. The sequence goes on from NC_134269.1 coordinate 192,084,719, forward strand.
ACACTTCAGGGCAGATACTGGGAGTGAGAGGAGGTGCCTGGGTCTGTCCTGGAGAGCTGAGTTTTAGTGAGACCAAACTGGGACTCGTTTATTTTTGTTTGATTCAGTGTCTGGACATAAACCACACATAGTTAGACTTAATCTGTATTAGTTAGAGCTCGGACGAGCAGGAGTTTTGTCTTGCCTTTTGCCTGAAGTTAAGGCTGTATTTTATTTTGATTATTTTTGTACCAGACCTGAAGGTTTATTTATTTTGCTGTTTTTACTAAATAAACCTGTTTGCACTGGATTTTGTGTCCCTGTCTCTGACTGTTTGGGTCTGCACCATTGGTGCTACCGAGCTACCTTCCCCACAGCTGGGACATACTTCCTGCCTACTGGGACAGAAGAACTGTCCCACTGAATCTGGGACATTGTGAGTATGTAGTGCTACATTATCTGCATGATCGGAAGCAGCCATACTTAGGGATGCCAGGGGTTAAAGAAGCTTTGTTGTGTGAAACATGTAGCAAATTTGATGTCAAAATTGCACTTTCCCACCTCCTAGCATGAACAGAAGTACACCCTTACATTTTACTTTAGTCTCCCATATGTCTAAGGCTAGATTGACATAAAGTAGGTGCAAAACAGGCCAAGAAAAAGATCCATTTTTCATGGCTGTCTTGACCCCAAGGAGCACCTGTTTTCACTGACACTATACTTTGATGGCGCTGAATAAGGGACCATCAAAAAACAGTCATGTGAGTAGCCCCAATTTATTGACATTGAAATTAACACTGACGGGTGACGTCCGTTTTTTTAACAGCCATCTGAATGTAGTCTACAATTACAGAAATGGAGCATTGCTCTGGATCTTACTTGCCCTGTGTTGACACTGTAGTCTTATTCTGAGTTTGTTTAGTATAGGGTCCTATCTGAATGAGGTTGCTTTGTCAGAGAAGCTGAGTTTTACTATTTTTGATCAAATATACTATCTATCTATCTATCTATCTATCTATCTATCTATCTATCTATCTATTTATCTATCTACTGTATTGGCCTATCTCCAGATAATGATCAGCTTCACTCTTGAATGACTGACTTGCCAACAGGAATAGATTTCTTGAAGAAGGAGTCTGATAAAAGCATTATCTCCGGTGTCATTGTAGGTGTACCGATGTCTCCTTATCTCTGTCATCCAGAACTTTAGCTTAACATGACACTTTGACAGCTCGTACATTGCCAACCTGCATTTCAGTCTATTTTCTCACATAAGCAGCATCTCACCAGAAGACAAGTCTTACACAGTGAAGAACATATTAGGTTTATGGTCCTGACATCACAGTGCTCATATATTTGTGGCTGAATTTCTAATACTTTCCTAATGGCTCTAATGGTCCATATGCAGACCATAGTTTTCGGGCTAAAAATGACGATATATGCAGAATGAGGACAGGTGCATTATTTTTCTAATCTGGTACCACCACGTCTAATCTGGAGTTAAATTGGGCATACTAAACTAGTGTGCATGCTGACAGCTAACCCGCTGTGATGTACGATGGCTGCATAGTCCATAGCTTGAAATTAGTAAGAGACCAGTAGCGATTCCTGCCGGTGTGCTGCAAAAAAACCATCCAATTTTAGGTGGCTTTTGGGCAGTGTCTTTCTGCCTCTATTGTGCATCCGTTCCTTACCTTTTGCGAAACATTTGCTTGCTATCAGTGAACAGAAACATTCATGTTTAGATTCAGACAGAGGGAGAGGTCACTTGATGCTCTAGAGCCCCAGTGCAAATTCTGTAATGTGGCTCCCACTTACCATGTATTATGTATAATATTGATGTTTTCTTATAATATAGAGAAGACTTTGGGACCCGTCAGGCTCCTGGAGAGATAACAATTGGTACCTCTGCACCCTTATAGTGAGATTCCTGGATTCAGAAGTTGTAATTTTCTGTCCATTCCTAGTTCTGCATGTCCAGCTAAAAATTATGTTGCTAAGGATTACAGAGTGTAGGTACAGCAAAGGAGGACCACAGCCACCGATGATATCAATATAGTACTGTGCAAAAGATTTAGACAGGTGTAGAAAAAAGCTGCAAAGTAAGAATTCTTTAAAAATAAAAAACAAAGTGTTAATAGTTTATTGTTGTCAATTAACAAAATGAAGTGATTAAAGTAAAGAGAAATCTAAATCCGATCAATATTTGGTGTGACCTTTGCCATTTGGAGGAGGAGACCTGGAAGTGATGGTATGGCCTCCATAGAGCTCTGATCTCAACATCATCCAGTCTGTCTGGGATTACATGCAGAGAGAGAAGGATTGGAGCAAGCCTACATCCACAGAATATCTGGGTTTAGTTCTCCAAGATGGCAGGAACAACCTCCCTGTCAAGTTCCTTCAAAATTGTCTGCAAGAATAACTGATGGAAGGCCAAAGGCAAAGGTCACACCAAATATTGATAGGATTTACATTTATCTTTTCTTCATTTTGTAATTGACAAAAATAAACTATTAACCCTTCTATTTTCTAAAGCATTCTGATTTTGCAGATTCCCCTGCTTAAAACTTTTTCACAGTACTATCCTGATATCATCTGTGGCTATGCTTCTCCTTAATCAGAATCTCGTACTTTTGCCTCTTAGGCTTTGTTCACACCACGGAATTTGTTGCAGATTTCACCCACGAATCTGGAGCAGATTCTTCGTGGAATCCTGGGAATTGTTTCCAATGGGAGGCAGAGATTGCAGCAGGAAGCAGAAAAAAGAAGAGTCCTGGTCGATCTTGCCGCAACGAGTCCGCAACTTGAGATTCCCCCCTAAGTAGGCCTATTCATCCGGGCCTAATTGGGAGCAGGATGCCACAATGGAAGGCTGATGCACTGCATTCCTACTATACAGCAATTTATCTATAGTTGCCTAAAACTTCTGCACATGACATATATATATGTGTGTGTGTGTGTGTGTGTGTGTAAAGATTTAGTCTCTACATTGTCACTGAATAACTTTTTAATACTATACGTCATCGTTGGCTTTCATAAGAGAAAGATCAGCTCCAATTCAGCACGGTGCATACAAGGCAGCACACAACAGATGGTCATGACAGCGTCTATTGATGGTGCCATCATTGGACAATGGCTGTGACTTTGCTCCTGACCTCCTCCCGATCACAGACAAACACGATTATTCAATCCGATGTGATGTCATTAATGCTAGAATACATCGCAGTTACTGAAAAGTGCCAATGATGTGTTGTCTCATCTCACATCAATTAAAAGTGTCAGGATTATCACCGACGCTCTATTTATCTGGAGTTGTTGTGGCTTTGCATCTAATACATTTTTGCAGATATTCACCTGCTTTAATGTTACTAAGGGTCATGTTGGAGCTATGTAGGAACTCGGCAGGTAAGTTATTAATGCTGGGAGGAAGAGCAGAAGACGTGATAGAGTTCTTAGATACCTGGAACACTGTCCATTAAAGCGTCTATATAGTAAAGTATAGAAATGCCTGTGATAGTAATACAAGAACTGAGGGGCTTTGGAGTAAAGCCTTATTCACATGGCTGTGCCATTTTTCACGGGTTTTAAGTGCATGGATGGGACTTATTGACATGGCAGTGAATGACGTCCATGCAACTTCCATTTTTGTCTCCCCAATAAGCGAGAGATGATTTGTGTCTGCTTATGTTATGCCCTGGAGTCTTTGATGCCTGCGCCAAATATTTGTTCCTTACAGCCTGCAAGTTTTTGGTCTACAGATTTTGTCTGCTGATTTGCTCTAAATATTTGTCTCATGGTAAAGCTTGACACTATTAGGGGGCGTTCACACTACCGTCAGTGTCCGACAGGTAGTGTCCGCTCCTTCCTTCACTGTCCGCTTGTAAAGTTGTCCGACTTTTCAAGTGGACAGAAAAAACCTACGTCGGGATTTCTGTCTGCTTGAAAAGTCGAACATCTTTACATGCGGACAGTGAAGAACAGGCACGAAGTGCAATAGAACGCACCCGATCGCCATTTAAGTGAATGACAAGTGTCACGGACACAGCTAGTGTCCGCTCCTAATGTCCGTGCAAGATTTTGATCGGACACTAGGAGCGGACACTACCTGTCGGACACTGACGGTAGTGTGAACGCCCCCTAAGTCAGATGATAGTTGAGTCACAATTTTGGAGCTTCTAGAAACACTCCATATTTACAAAGGTGCATACGACCATTTCATAAATATATCTAACACTACGAACAGGATTCATAGTTTAACAGTATTGATAAATGTGCCCCTTTAAATTCAAGGTGTTCTAAACACAACCATGTGACGGCCATTGCTGTTTTACACTGTCGTATGAATAAGATCTAAGGGTCCATGAAAACGATCAAGTGTGCATCCAAGTTGGTAGCCAATGTTGTCACAAAATGCAGTTGGATGACATTCAAGTAAACTTCATGGTACGTTCACGTCTATGGGGCTTCCGGATCCATTCCGAAAACATGCAACAGGATAGGACCTGCCCTATAATCATCTGTGTTATTGGAAGAGATAACACTACACAACAAAAAAAACCTTTCCGCGGATATCTTGGTATACAATAATCGATCTTAGTCAATTTGAACATGCTGATTTCAAATATGCAAACTGTTTCTCTATCACCCTCCATTCTTGAAATATCCACGATCTTAAATTTTATATTTCAGTTAATTACTTCAAAACATAAGAAATGTAATTTTTGCACAAAAACTTGTATTTTAAAAGTTATTGCTACATGAATTTTAAACATAAAACAGCTACTGACATTATATATAACATACATAATTATATGATAAAAAAAAATTCAGTTTGAAGTCAAATATCTGTAAAATATGTGCAAAAATATCATAGGAACTCCAAACGCCATGTGATTGTTTTTCTCTGTCTTCCTGATCCAACCATGCAAGTTGCATGAATACGTCAAACAGATGAACTTTGGTGCCCATGACTTACCACAATCCACCTTCGAATCAGAGTACAGTTCGTATGCTTTCTTTAGTAACGGCGTGAAACTCTTCTGATGTGACTTGTCTGTTACAAAGCCGCACACATAGTAAAAATGATCAGGTGAATTTACGCATCTTCTGGTCGCCATATTTTTAACGAATCACCACATTAAAGGGGCTCTATCATATGCTAATGAGCCTTCTCCGTGCATCCTGGAAGTCTCTTCGTGCACTGTCTCCTGTGTATATAGCACAGGCTGCTTCTGCTGACTCCTCCTCCCTGCTCTCATACATAGTACACAGCAGGGAGAGGAGAGCTGGCTGATAACTTCTTGTGCATGCCGGAGCCTAAGGGCGGGTTTACATCTGTGCCCAATCTCCATTTTTCAGGTTTCCGTCTTCTGCTGACAAAAGACGGAAACTTGGCAGACAGTGTCCAGCTGTGAGCGCCCGTGAGCGTTTTGTGCTCTCCATGGCAAAACCTTTTTTTTTTTTTTTTTTTTTTTTTTTTAACTGGACACAAAGTCCTGCATGTCCGACTTTGTGTCCGTTTAAAAGAAAACTGTTTTGCCGCGGAGACCAGAAGACGCTCACAGGCGCTCACGGCCGGGCACTTTCCAAACCTATTCAAATGAATGGGTTTGAAAAAGGACTGCAGGTTTCCATCTCCTGTCCAGTTTCGGGCAGGAAACGGAAACCTGCAAAATGGAGACCCGGGGCGCAGATGTGAACCTGCTGTAATTAGCATGTGAATAAAAACGGACTTATTCAAACACTACTGAGGGAATTTACATATAAAAGGTAGGTGTGGAATAGCCTTTCTAAAGCCTATGCAAAGATGTGCTTAGCTAAATATGACTTTTCCCAATGATAGAGCCCCATTAATAAATAATTATAATACAATATTCTTATATATATATATATATATATATATATATACTGTATATATATATACTTTATTGAAAACATATACATGTTATATAATTTTGTATACTGTCAGAAGCTTGTAGTCCTATTTAAGCAAAATAAAAACACTTACTCGACAATATCTTAAGAATCTGACCTGATAGAGCAAAACGGTTTTCAAATTTGAAATCAGCATAAAAAACTGCTTAAGAAACACTTAATGACATTTAAGATATCCACAGCCTGTTTTCCAGTGTAATCACTGTACCCTACAACGCTCTCCATAAGGCTGCACCATCCTACATATCTTTCCCAATGCCCTTCTACTCAGGCCCCCACACAGTATATGAACCCCTTTTTTTTTAGTCTCCCCATATACAGAATATGACCTCCTTTATATGCCCCACCACACACACACACACACTGTATATAACCATCCTTTTCTTTCCTCCAGCACAGTATACAACTCCCTTTTGGCCTACACACAGTATATGACCACCTTTTTCTGGCCCCCCATTGTATATGACCCCATTTATTTTCCTCCCCACTGTATATGACGGCCCCCCTCACAACATATAATCTTCCTTTTTTTATGCTCCCCTTCCCCAATATAGGTTAAGCTGCTACCTATTGTATAGCCTGTACAGGCTTCCACTGCCAACATCTGGACATAGGATCCTGGCTTTCTTCCACCTGCCAGGGAAGGAGTGTGGATGTGTGAGTAAGTTATTGGCCGCTACCTACTGCAATAATAGAATAAGTAGCTGCTGATTATAAAATATATATATTGCCCCTTCAGTTTATCCCATGAGGGGACCTGAGGTGATGGCATCCCTACTTCTACCACCCTACCCATTCTCTCTTTTCTCCCAGTGATCTAAAATGACCCCCCCCCCCTATTTGTTTCTCCCACTCCTATTTTGAAAACTTTTTTTGAGCTGCATAAGATCTTTGTAATGTGCTTACCAGGCAATCGGGTGAATTCTCAATATGTGTCATTTTAGACATATCTTCTTAGGCAGACTTATCACATTCCCTAATTTAGCTCCTCTCCAATCTCTGTACCAATAAGCTTTTACCTTTTTTGTCACCCCATTTCCTCATAGATTGCAAGCTCTTGTAAGCAGGACCCTCACTCCTAGTATTTAATTGTTCTTAATAAAGACTATTATTATTCTTTTTAAGCAAAGGTTGGTGTAGACAAGGAGTTTCACTGTTAATCTAGTCATACATGATGGGACCAGTGATATTCCTGACAACATATGTCGGAGGAGGCTCTGTGGCGAACTATTGACATGTCCCCTCCCCCTTCCCGACCTACGCCGAAGACCCTGACCGACCCCCCCCCCCGCATTCCTGCACGCTCTACTATGCCCCATAGTGGCCCCTGCACACACTATTATGCTCCATAGTGGCCCCTGTACATACTATTACATCCCATAGTGGCCCCTGCACATACTATTATGCCCCATAGTGGCCCTTGTACTTAATATTACGCCTCATGGTGGCCCCTATACACAGTATTTTGCCCCATTGTGAACAGCCGTGAACAATTATTATACTCTTGGGTCTTTTCAGGCCCCAGAGTATAATAATCGGAGACCAGGGGGTAACCAACATAGAAAAACACTGTCACTTGCTTATCTCCGGCTCCGTTGCACTCCTCAGTGGTGTTGGCCACCTTCAACAACACAGGTACCGGTCATGTGACGTCATGGACATCACACAACTAGGCCCAAAGAGGTAACTAACACTATTTTTTACGTTCCCTTACCTCTCCCTGGCCTCCGATCATTGTACTCGGGGTTCTGAAAAGACCCCCGAGTATAATAATAGTGTATGTGGGTCCCACGGCGTCACATACCGATCCCGGCCCCTGCCAGGATCGGTAAGTAAATAGGGCCCATTACCGGCTGGAGTAACTCCAGTTGGTAACGTTCTAATAAGAAAAAAAAAAAAAAAAACAAGCAGCGGTAGCGGCTGTCGCCGAGCCCCCTAATGTCCCGGGCCCTGTGGCAGCCGCTACCCCTGCTACCCTGGTAGTTACGCCACTGGCCGTGGCCAAAGGAATCTAGAGCAGATTTCTCTCCATTCAAAGCACAGGCACACACTGCGGAGCCTGCATGGTTTTAGAGGGGTTTGGCCGGAATAGTTGTCAGCCAAATCTATCTAAAACTATCTAAAGTGTATGGTCAGCCTTACTCATAGAGCCAGTCCTGACCTCAGCAGTGATCAGATATTTCCACTTTGTCTGGTTATTCATTTATTGATGACTGTTAGAGAATAGTAAATGGTTTTGCAAATTGTTTCTGGGCTCATGGATAAAAAATTCTGGCATTGTGTTTTTCCATTAATAATAATGTAAGGAGACGTCTCATCTGAGGCTTTGTTCAGTTAAATTCTCCTGGCAATAAAACCATGCAGTCATTCTGCTGTGGGCACACAATGGCTTCTGATTGTTCAGCAGAGTCTTAGTCCTACTGTGTGATCGCTGCCTGTTCTCTAATGCAATTACTTATCATTGTATCTCAGGCAACAACAAGGGAAAAAAAAGCTTTGGTCTCGAAAATAAAGTCTGTAAAGCATAAAATAAAGTGATGGAAGGAACTAAATTAGGAAATGAAAAAGAAAACATAAAAAGAAAAAATCTAAATATATAGATAATGTAAAATATACAGTGTAAACATTCTGGAACACAAAGATATAGAAAATTTACTTTATTCTTTGCTAATTAAGGTTACATGACAACTTTGGTTGTATGATGCAAAGTCATGGACCGGTTGTGTGACCAAAAAACTTGAGAGCTGAGTGTGTAGCAGGGTTCAGCGCACACTCAGCTCTGTTACATCTCTGATGCAGCAGTGCTGAATATGCAGCATGGTTCAGTGCATCTCCGGAGTAGTCGAGCTGAGCGCATGGCCAGCACTGCTACATCTCGGCATAGGAATGCATTGACCAGCGTTGATTGGCTGAATACCTTACAGAGTACAGCATTCGGCCAATCAACGTTGGTTGTGCTGGAGGAGGCGGAGTCTAAGATCGGTCCACAGCAGTCTCCATTCTGGTCCGATCTTAGACTCCGCCTCCTCACAGACGAGCCTCCAGCAGAACCAGCATTGATTGGCTGAATGCTGTACTCTATATGGAATTCGGACAATCAACGCTGGTCAATGCATTCCTATGGGAAAAAGTCAGCTTGTGCATATCGCAAGCTGGCAGGGATCCCGACGTAATACAGTGACTTGGGCATGTTAGATGCCCCCAGAAATGCTTCCCCTGCTGTCCCAGTTGCATTCCAGGGTGTTAGCATCATTTCCTGGGGTGTCATAGCGGACTTGGTGACCCTCCTGAGTCGAATAGTGGTATGCCTCTAAAAGAGTATTTATTTCCCATAGACTATAATGGGGTTCGATGTTCAATCAAATAGTCGAGTATTGAGCGGCTACTCGAATCGAACTTCGAACATTTTACTGTTCGCTCATCTCTAATCATAACGAAACCAAAGTGCAATACCCAATCTGATCTAGTACAATATGACTATATGTGCACCCAGGTAATGGTCTTCCAATAAACTTATGTGTGCATGAAATTTAGAAGCACTGACACAGCACTGAAATCTTTACAATAACTACAGATGAGACAAGCTGCGTAACATGATGGTGTAAATTATTAAACTCCCAAAATGCTGGGAGCAGATGTCTCATACCAGCTGCGCCCACATGAATACTGGTAAATTTATACAAATTTTCCTGTCTTTACTGTTCAAAGCAATGTGGACAAAGTTCAGTTTAACCACTAAAAAGCAAAGCAGAACATTGGGTTCAGTGTGTTTTTTCAAGATATGTCAGTACTTATAAATTATACCATCCTATGCTTACTGGGTCCAAGCAATCTCTAATCTATGCGCCTCAGCAATGATGTCCTAGCATTGACGTGTAAATGCAATGATCTGCCCAAATCAATGAGGTCACTGCTGAAGTCAATGATTGGTTGTAGTTCTGGATGGGATCATTGATGATGCATTACTTACTGTTTATAACATTGTAATTGGGTTTAAAAAGATTCTATGACTTCTTGAGTCCTGAAAACTCTGCAGAATACGGACACAACAGGAACAAACTACTACCCCATGCTATGTAGGACAGATTCTTGAAAACCAGGCTCGTGTAATCTTGACATATTCCTTGTTTTCCTGCAGGGTGGGCATAAAATGGTTTGAGTTCTTCAGAGGAGATTCTAGGATGTTTAACCCCATGATCTCTCCTACAATGTCACACTAATTAAGTTTTATAAAAAAAATATTAAAGTGTTTCTGGGAATTAAATATTGATATTTCATGAAACATCTGCTCCTAAGGATAGGTCCAATAGTAGGACCCTCACAGATCAGTGTCTCAAAGTAGACTAAGTAGACAAACCAGTGCTACTTCCACTTCCCAGGCCAGTGACGTCACATTTAGTCATCACAAGGTCTGGTTGTATGTTTTATAGAGTGGGACCCTATAGATGACATGTCCTAAGTAGTAGCAGAGGTTGTAGCCTTCAATTCAAGGTATACATGCACATTGGAGAAAATGACTGACTTATTGCTCACATGTAATTCTCTGCCATGATGTGGACAGAGCCTAATATTATCTGAAAAATACATTATCTGTTAAGTCCAGGACTTTGGGAAACATCTCATACAAATGCTATGTGAAATCTCAGGCAGATGTACCTGATGATATCATACTTTATTTCTGCACATTTTTTTTTGTAAACTGGGAATGCCACCAATTTTATAGCCTAAGCCTCCAATGACTAAAGAACCTTAATAAAAAACATGACACACTTACGGCTCACTGCAGACGGTTCCTATTTTTTATTTGCTACTTCCTGGCATCCATTGACTCATCTTAATAGATATGTGGGAGAGGGGGAGATGCAAGAAAATTAATTGTGGATAACACAGTCTGTGCCGAATTTACCAGATATCAACTATCATCAAAGTTCATCCTTAGGACAAGGCTACAGTGTATACTTTTAAAGCCCCTTGTCAGCATCACCCTAGCAACATCGATGGTAAATGTTTTTCATTGTGGCACTAGACAGTTAAAAAGGATGGATCAAGATTGTGTCCTGATCCCAATATCCGTATAGGGATGTCTGTGTTTTGTGTTTCTAGCCTTATGTGGTTATAGACATAGCAAAACTGAGTTGGTCATTTGGTACTTACAATGGACATATGATGAAACTCACTTCCCTCTGGAGGAGAGGGGGGCTGAGTTCTGAGGATCACATTTGCGCTCAGAGCTGTTATCTCTTGCTCTTAGTTTCTGGGCAATCAGGTCAGCTATTTGCATTTTGTAAATAAGGGCTCGGACAGTGCCTGTCCATCTCCATCCTGGCAGCATGTAATTTTATTTTCCCTCCAAACATATGTAGGGTAATATACATTTACTGTGCATGTTTGATTTGCATTTTTAATAGAGTTTAAATAATCATAATAATCTCTCGAGGTAAGGCAATAACTATATCTATTAAAGGGGCTCTATCATTGGGAAAAGTCATTTTTAACTAAGCACATACTTGCATAGTCTTTAGAAAGGCTATTTCACACCTACCTTTTGTATGTAAATCGCCTCAGTAGTTTTTGAATGAGACTGGATTTTATTCACATGCTAATTAGGCTTCAGCGAGCACAGGAAGTTCTCAGCAAGCACTGTTCTCTCTCTGCTGTGTGCTGTGTATGAGAGCAGGGAGATGAGTCATCAGGATCAGCCTGTGCTGTACACACAGGAGAGACAGTGCTCGATGAGACCTCCGGGGTGCACGCTGGAGGCTAATTAGCATATTAATAAAACCGTCTAATTCAAAACTGAGGCAAATTACATACAAAAGGTATGTGTGGAATAGCATTTCTAAAGAGTATGCAAGTATGTGCTTAGTTAAAAATGACTTTTCCCAATGATAGAGCCCCTTTAAGGTAATGCATAGTCTCTTGTCCATCAAAGAAATCCTGCCCATCAGCTTGTTGAAGAATACAGGCTGCAAGAAGAAAGAGCAGGCAAGCTAGTGAGAAAGAGAAATGGCAAAACCCCTTTAAACCTACTGCAACATGGTGAGGAAAAAACAGAAAGAAAAAACTGAATATCACTGTATAAAAAAATAAGTAAATAAATAAGCAACAAAATCAGCTCAGCTCATACTAGAACAATAGTATGGTCAAAAAGAATACTTAAAGGAATCCTAAGTATGTTCAAGTGCATTACTGAGTAAACCTTTTATATTTTTTTCCAGATCATCAAAAACTGGAGCGTGAGGCAAGAATTTGTCGTCTCCTGAAGCATCCAAATATAGGTCAGTCTCAAGCATCTTACAAAAATATTGTGAAATGTGCATAAAAACAGCCCCGACCCCCAAAGCAGCTGGTTGGTAAGCACTGCAATATGTGCTCAACTATCCAAAAAACTTACATGAGCTCAAGTATTCTCTCATTCTCTCTTATGCTCTTCCACTGTTTCATATCTACTATTAAAGCTTCAGCACATTGCACCTTATGTCATATTTAGCGCATATTGAATTACTTCCTAATTTCTGTGTTATTAATGTTTGTTGTTTATTCTTGACTTATGGTGGTCTACTTATTGCCAGGTCCTATGCCAATGATCTAGTCAGGCCAAATAGCCAGTGGCATAACTAAAGTCTTGTGGGCCTGATGCAAACTTTTGTCCCCTTACTCCTTCCTAGAGTGAATTCTCGATAGTGGCGGTTATGGGTGCTGAAGCGATATCTCAAAAACTTGAAAGGGGTACAGCTTTAGCACCCACAACTGCAGTTATCAAGAATATGGTGAGTGAGCAGCACAGCGTGCCACATGTAAGCAATACTGGGACAGATTACATGCTCCGCAGTGGACCCTATATAGTATTATGTGCTCCACAGTGGACCCCACACACTGTTACGTGCTCCACAGTAGCCCCAAAACAGTATTACGTGCTCCATATTGGAGCCCACACAGAATTACGTGATCCACAGTGGCCCCCCAACAGTATTACGTGCTCCATAGTATTCTCTAAACAGTATTAGATTATCCACAGAGGCCCCAAAACAGTATTACATGTTCCATAGTGGCCCCAACACAGTATTATGTGCTCACCAATGGCCCCCACGCAGTATTATGTGCTAATTGTGCCCACCTCCACCAAAGCCTGAACCCCCTATTCCCCCTCTTGTTCACACACAGCCTACACCCCCATTTCCCCCTCTTGCTCACACACAGCCTGCACTCTCAATCCCCCTTCTTGCTTACACACAGCCTGTACCTCCATTACCCCTCTTGCTCACACACAGCCTGTGCTCTCATTCCCCCTTCTTGCTCACACACAGCCTGTATCTCCATTATCCCTCTTGCTTACACACAGCATGCACCCCCCTGTCCCCCTCTTGCTCACACATGTTCTCTTCTTTCATTCTTACCTTCCATCAGTCTCGTTCTCAGCAGCTTCCACACTGTCCTGTACAATCCAGAATAGCTCACACAAGAGTCTGATCATATCCTAGTGGGCTAAAGGACCTTTGATGACACCAACAAATGTCCTTTGGCTCACTAGGATTTAGCATCTACCGCAGGACGAGCCCCAGAGTAGATATTCCGCCTAGGACAGGTGAGTTTAGTATTTTTTTATTTTTATACACCTCCCATGGGCTAGCATTAAATGGAAAGGGGCCCAGTCAGGGTTCTTTCCATTAATAATATGTATAGTGGTCGGGGAACAAGGCTGCCCCCGACCACTGTTGTCCAGGGCCCCGGCCATTTCCAGCTAATCGCAGGCCCAATACCCCTCTGGGCCCGCTCGCAGTCACACTCCCAGCGACCACGATCGTTACGCCACTGCTAATACCAGTAAACCTAATACCAGTGAGCCACAAACTAGTTTAGGTTTTATGGGTTTCCTTAGAGGCTTTGCATTATACCTGGTAATTATTCAGATTGTGCTAACTAAATGCTGAAGGGGTTGATAATGTCTGTAAAGTGCCGCCGAGTATGACGGTACTATATAAATAAGCAAAAAATAACAATAATAATAATGATGATTGAGTTGTCCGATTTATTTTTTTAAGGTTTAAGAGTACTGCTGATGGGGCCAATAACATAAAACTGATTTATCTGGTCTTGGTCCTCTGTTAACAGTGCGGCCGGCCGGTCTGGTTTTCTGTTTGCAGTTGATGATAACATTTTCTATTTGTGCCAGGTCACCACTACAGAACATCAAAGACCTCAACGTTGACCTCTTCACAAATGGCATGTAACAGGTATGATCTGCCATTTGTGAAGAGGTCACTGCCGAGGCCTGCAATTGGTTGCAATGGTCATCTGGCAGAAACAGGACATCACTGTCAACATCAGCCAGGGGACCTGTATGCAGAAGACCAACCTTTTTTTTATGCCATTACCCGCATCAGCAGAACTCTTAATAAGTCGACAAAGGCCATAAAGCCCCTTTAAGGTTTAGAGATAGATTTGAATGTCCTCTTAGCAATCTTTAATATGGAGGCTCTCTACAACTCTATCCCCCACAATTTGGGATTGTAGTCGTGAAATGCTTTTTTCCTCTGTTGCTACACAGACTATAGCCTGAACTATATCCAAAATGAGTACACACTAAAAAACATGTCTGACTGTCAGTGTACTGTACTATAGACTTAAAGGCACTGTGAGGGAAGCCCCATTGCCCCATCAAATGCAAATCGGATCCTGGACTGGTAAGAGGACCAAATTGTATTTAGGGAACAACATTATCTAGAATAAATATATTTCACTAGGACTAGTTTTATAGACTTGTCTTTGGGTCCTGAGAGGAGACATGGCCTATTTTGGCTGATTTGACTACATCCTGACACTGTCAATCTGAAGTTGGTTTATAAATTCACATAACCGCCCATTTTCTCAAGGGAATCCTGCAACGCTACAATTCCATTTCACACAACAAGATATTGATAATCTCTAATCCATTGTTGAGAACATTTTAGGGAATGAATCACCTTTTTTTTTTTTTTTATTTAGATCATGTTGTTGGAACATATCACTTTTTCAGTTTTTATTTTTAGATTGTAGATTTTTTATTCTATTTTCTGCATAGTATTAGTTTCTCCTCTGCTTTGTAAACAGCATTTAGTGATATACTTTATAGCAATCTTATGGGCATAGGCAGCAATGGTCTGAAGTTTATGGGAGAGTCTCCTGGACACGGTTGGTGCAGGGGGTAGGTAGATAAGCTGTGACATTATCTATTGTCAGTAATGGATGCAATGGCTGGTCAGTGGTGTTATCGACAGAGGCGTTATCTTCTGCTATAATCCTGTCTGTCTAGTGTGCGATGTAAATAAGTTGACTGTTGAGAAGAAACACCTATAGAATCGATGAGTGCCAGTCTATTATTAGGTTTAGTGGCCAGAGTGAAAATGATAGAATTTAGTACATTTAAAAAAAAAAAAAAATGTTGTGACGCGTTCCTTTTAACCCCTTAACGACCGGCCCATAGGGAATCTACGTCGGCACTTGCAGGTCCTTCCTGACTGCCCTATAGGAAAACTACGTCGGGCAGTCAGGGAAGGATTCCCTGTCAGTGCCGACGTAATTGCAGCAAGTCTTAGCTGTATCTTACAGCTAAGACCTTGCTCCATAACCCCCCATCGGAGGGGTCTCCGATCGGGGGGGTTTTAACCCCTTCAGTTCCGTGATCAAACATGATCACGGAACTGAAGCGGTTCCGTGACGGTGCCGGCTGAATCGGCACCCCCCGCGGCGAGATCGGGGGGTGCCGATGTCTCTAACATGGAGCCTGGGGTCTGGCCAGTGACCCCAAGCGCCAAGAGACCCCCAATACCTGGTTGATCCTGCCCGGGGAAGAGGAAGTCAGACGCAGGCAGCCCCTGCGTCTGACTTCCTCCAGACGCTGCAAGACACTGACAGCTGTGTCCTGCAGCGTCTAATAGAGAATTAGTGATGCTTTTATCAAAGCATCACTAATCCAAGTGTCCTATAGGGACACATGAAAAAGTAAGAGAAAAAAGTGAAAAATAAATAAATAAAGTTTATAATAAAAATGAATAAAGTTATAAAGCCCCAGAATTCCCTTTTTTCTATAGAAAATGAATTATATTAAAAAAAACCTAAAAGTTAATAAAAACAATACATATTTGGTATCGTCGCGTCCGTAACAATCTGTACAATAAAACTGCAACAATATTTTATGTACACGGTGAACGTCGGGAAAAAAAAACGGAAAAAACCCGCCGGAAGTAGTGATTTTTCGCCATCTCACCTTACAAAATATGCTATAAAAACTGATCAAAAAGTCATAATCACCCCACAACAGTACCAATAAAAAGCGCACATTGTCCCGCAAAAAATAAGCCCTCAACCAACACTGTCAACCAAAAAATAAAAATGTTACGCCTCTCAGAAGATGGCGATACAAAAAACATTGATTTATGTCCCTAAATGTGTTTTTATTCTACAGAATTAGTATCGCATAAAAAAATAACATAAATGAGGTATCGCCGTAACCGTACCGACCCACAGAATAAAGGGAACATGTTACTTATATTGTACGCTGCATGGCAAAAAATTTAAAAGTTAGAATGCAATGCCAGAATTGATTTTTCTTTAAAAAATCCAGCAAAAAAGAGTTAATAAAATGTATTCAGTATGTTGTAGGCACCCAAACATGGTGTCATTACAAAATGCATCTCATCCCGCAAACAACAAGCCCTTATATGGCCGCGTCACCAGAAAAATAAAGAAAATATAGTATCTAGCAATGTGAAGACAAAATCCCGCAAAATCGCCAAATCATTAGAACACGACTGGGTGCGGCAGGAAGGGAGTATATAAGCTGTGCGAGTGTATATCAGGGGACACCCCATATTTACAGCTTAGGAGGGAACAGACACCAGAAATGACCCCCAGAGTGACTCCCCCAATCATAGGAGCTCCTGGAACATAGTAGGGAATTTGGTGTTTGCAATGTCCTCCGCACCGCTTATATATATTCCCTCTTCGCCATCCGCTGTGCAGTCACGTCTGGGATACTAATACTCACTACACCCCCTGATAAATTATTTGAGGGGTGCAGTTTTCAAAATGGAGTCACTCCTTTGAGGAATCCACTTTTCTGGTACCTTACAGGCTCTACAAACATGACATGGCAGCCAGATACCAAACATCTGAATCTGTACTCCAAAAGCCTCATCGCGCTCCTTCCCTTCTGCGCCCTGCTGTGTGCCCAAACTGCAGTTTATGACACATGTATGACACATGTATGACACTGGTGTACCCGGGATAACGGGCGTAATGTCATATGTGAGTATTAAATGATATTAGGGCACAGCCGGACACAGAAGGGAAGAAGGGTTATTGGGTTTTTGGAGCGCAGACGGTTTGGTTTTTGGATGCCATGACACTTTTGCAGAGCTGTAAAGTGGAATCCCCTGATATGTGACCTTATTTTGGAAACTACACCCCTGAAGGATTTCTCCAGGGGTACAGAGAGCATTTTTAACCCCCAAATGTTGCTATAACTTATTATCCATAAATGAATACGAAGCGAGGTGAGAGGTGAAAATGACCATTTTTCCAGGAATACGTCCTTTCAGTGCGTAATATATTGTGCCCAACTTGTATCAGAGATGAACGCTCTAAAATCTGTTGTGCCCAGGATACCCGCTTACCAGTGTTTGGAGTGTCTCTGCTGACATAAGTTAGGCACAACATATCAGATACTGAAATAGCGAATCTCTGGAAAACTTCATTTTTAACTTCTCATTATCAGCCGCAATTTCATTTCTGGAAACCAAATAAATGCAACACTCAAGGGTTAAAAATGCTCGCTACGCCACTTGATAAATCCCATCAGTGGGCTAGTGTCCAAAATGGCGTGACATGTCTGCGGATTCCACTTTATTGGCAATTCAGGGGCTTTGCAAAAGTGACGTCTAAAAACCAAACTGTGCTCCAAAAACCAAAATAGCGCTCCTTCCCTTCTGTGCCCGGCTGTGCCCAAACAGCCTTTCTACCCACATATGGCATTAAGTCCGTTATTCGGGGTACACCAGTGTCATACATGTGGGCATACACCGCCATTTGGGTACACAGCAGGGCGCAGATGTGAAGGAGCGCTATGTGCTTTTGGAGTGCAGATTTAGATTGTTGGTGTTTGGACACCATGTCATATTTGCCGAGACCCTAAAATTTCCCCTACAAAATGGGGTCACTTCTTGGCGAATTCCAGTTTACTGTCACCTCCAGGGCTCTGCAAAACCAACATGGTGCCCAGAGGGTCCCTCTAAATCTGTACCCCAATAGCTAAAAAGCGCAGTGGTCCTTCCCTTCTGAGCCCTGCTGTGTGCCCAAGCAGCAGTTTACACCCACATATATAATTTTCTGCCCCTCGGGATGGCCCCTTAATAGTTTTAGGAGTGCAGGTCTCTGACAACACAAAGTGGGTGCAACGTATTGGGCACCGAGATGGCAGATTTCTTTAAAAATTTCAATGATCATTTTGTACATTAATTTTTGGGAAGCATTTTTAGGCTCAAAATGATAATACCCCTTGATACATTCCTTGATGGGTGTAGTTTTTAAAATGGGGTCACTTTTGAGGGGTTTGCATTGTATTGATACTTTAGGGGATCAGCTAATGCGACATGGCACCAGAAAACTATTCCAGCCACATCTTCCCTCCAAAATCCAAATAGCGCTCTTTCCATTCTGAGCCCCACCATGTTCCCATACAGCAGATTATGGCCACATATGGGGTATTGCCGTGTTCAGGAGAAATTGTGCAACAAACTGTGGGGGGGCTTTCTCTCCTTTAACCCCTTATAAAAATGAAAACTTTGGGGATAAAGGGACATTTTAGTAATTTTTAACCTACACATCCCTAAGTTAGTAAAATCTGTGAAACGGCTATAGGGTCAAAATGCTCACTATACCCCTCAATGAATACCTTAAGGGGTCTAGTTTATAAAATGGGGTCATTTATGGGGGGTTTCAATTGTTTTGGTAACTCAAATCTTGTTTGAATGTGCAATGGGCCTAAAATATCTGCAAGCAAAATTTGTGTCTTGAAATCCAGTTGGTGCTCCCTTCTTTTTGGGCCCTGCCGTGCGTCCGTACATAGGATTAGGGCCACAAAGTGTACATTTTTGAACACGGGAGAAATGGGGCCATCTATTTTGGGGTGTTTTTCTTCATTTTCATGTGTTATGTGCAAAAAAACTGCCTTTAAAATTACTCTTTTGTGTAAAAAATATGAGAATTTTTTGTTTGACGCAAATTCTTTTAAAACCTATGGGGTCAAAATACTCACTATACCCTTCAATGAATACCTCAAGGGGTCTAGTTTATAAAATGGGGTCATTTATGGGGGGTTTCAATTGTTTTGGTAACTCAAATCTTGTTTAAATGAGCAATGGGCCTGAAACATTTAGAAGCAAAAATTGTGTCTTGAAATCCAGTTGGTGCTCCCTTCTTTTTGGGCCCTACCGTGCGTCCGTACATGGGATTAAGGCCACAAAGTGTACATTTTTTGAACACGGGAGAAATGGGGCCATTTATTTTGGGGTGTTTTTCTTCATTTTCATGTGTTATGTGCAAAAAAACTGCCTATAAAATGACACTTGTGTAAAAAATATGATTTTTTTTTTCTTTGACGCAAATTTTCTCAAAACTTATGGGGTCAAAGTACTCACTATACCCCTCAATGAATACCCTAAGGGGTCTAGTTTATAAAATGGGGTCATTTATGGGGGTTTTCAATTGCTTTGGTAACTCAAATCTTGTTTGAATGTGCAATGGGCCTAAAATATCTGCAAGCAAAATTTGTGTTTTGAAAGCCAATTGGCCCTCCCGACCTCTTAGGCCCTACTATATGTGCGTACATAGGACTAAGGCCACAAAATGGACATTTTTTAACACGGGAGAAGTGGGGTGATATATTTTGGGGTGTGTTTCTTCTTTTTGATGTGTTGTGTGCAAAAAAACTGGCTTTAACATTACATATATTTGAAGAAAATGAAAATGTAATTTTTCTCATCATTTGTAATAATTCTTGCAAAACAATATTTGTTTGATCAAAATGCTCACTAAACCGCTCAAAGAATACCTGAAGGGGTCTAGTTTTACAAATTGGGTCATTTAATGGGAGGTTCTGTCATTATGGCACCTATTCTTGTCTGCAAACAGAGCTTGGTACAGGAAAAAATGACAAACTCAAAATTTCCAAAATTTGCTTATAAACTTGATAAACTTGTAAATTGTCTAAGTTACTCAAATATGCTAAAATTATTTCAAATATGCTTGAAACACAAAAGGAACATTTGGAAATATATAACTACTAACTTTTTTGCCCTGTATTATTGTGTATATGTGAGATATCGCAGCTAAAAATGGAAAACATTGAAAAATTTTCAAAATTTTCAGCATTTGCAAGTTTTTAAATAAATTTACGCAAGTTATATCAGTCTAATTTTAGCTTCTCAGTAAAGTACAACATGTCACGAAAAAACAATCTCAGAATTGCTTGGATGCGCTATACTGTTACAGAATTATTCACTGATAAAGTCACACAGGGCAAATTTGCAAAATTCGGCTTGGTCATTAAGGTCCAAAACAGGCTGGTCACTAAGGGGTTAAATCAGGTATTGTGCAAACCAGACATCCCCCTGTAAACTCTCTATTCTCTTCCTGCCTGTCAATCATTAGTATATTACAACACAGTCATTCAGTTTTTTATTTTTATGTCTACTTGGATTTGTAGAAGGGATTTTTATACTGGGGTAAGAACGCCTAAATCAAAGCTACATATACGGCAGCTAAAATGCATTCAGTATGCTGTATGTATAGAGTGAAAGCTACTGAAAAGAGCAATTCCCAATCGTGCAGTCTTACCATTAAAATATTTGCACAGGAAATGCCAGCTTTTTCTCTTGCCAAGGGTTTCAGCTGTTCAACCCATGGCAAACAGCTAGTTATGTAAAATGATGGTAATACACTAATATTGGACTCATTAACAGAGATAGCTTATGAGTCAGCTCTATTCATGAGCAGTGCCCACTTTTCTATGTGCTGTGTGGTTCGAAAATCCTGTTCTTAAAGGGATTTACCCAAGAACAGCACTTATCACCTATCTGCAGGTATCACTTAGCTAGTTGAGGTCTCACAACTGGGACCTCCACCAACTTTGGGGTCTCATGTTCTCAGTTTGAATGGCGTAAGGAGTGAATATTTGTGCTGTCACTTCATTCAAAATTCTGTGGAACTGAAGAGGAGTGTTGTACTCAGCTGTCTCCTGCAAGTCAATAGAGGGTGAATGGAGCAGTAGCATGCATAACCTACAGTCAACACTTTAGAGATTGGATCAACTTCCCAAGATTCATTTCATGTCTGGATTCGGTGGCTCGGCTCCCTGGTTCGTTTTGGGATGAACAAGTTTATTATGAACCACACTTTAACTTGACTTAACACATAGTGTAGAACACTGTTATGGCTCCTACCATAGGAACCTATATATAAAACATAGTGTAGAACACTGTCAGGGCTCCTAGGAACCTATCTATAAAACATAGCGTAGAACACTGTCAGGTCTCCTAGGAAACTATCTATATAACATGGTGTAGAACACTGTCAGGACTCCTAGGAACCTATCTATAAAACATAGTGTAGAACACTGTCAGGGCTCCTAGGAACCTACCTATAAAACATAGTGTAGAACACTGTCAGGGCTCCTAGGAACCTATCTATAAAACATAGTGTAGAACACTGTCAGGGCTCCTAGGAACCTATCTATAAAACATAGTGTAGAACTGTCAGGGCTCCTAGGAACCTATCTATAAAACATAGTGTAGAATACTGTCAGGGCTCCTAGGAACCTATCTATAAAACATAGTGTAGAATACTGTCAGGGCTCCTAGGAACCTATCTATAAAACATAGTGTAGAATACTGTCAGGGCTCCTAGGAACCTATCTCTAAAACATAGTGTAGAATACTGTCAGGGCTCCTAGGACCCTATCTATAAAACATAGTGTAGAACACTGTCAGGGCTCCTAGGAACCTATCTATAAAACATAGTGTAGAACACTGTCAGGGCTCCTAGGAACCTATCTATAAAACATAGTGTAGAACACTGTCAGGGCTCCTAGGAACCTATCTATAAAACATAGTGTAGAACACTGTCAGGGCTCCTAGGAACCTATCTATAAAACATAGAGTAGAACACTGTCAGGGCTCCTAGGAACCTATCTATAAAACATAGTGTAGAACACTATTCAAATTCTAGTTCTCTAAGGCAAACACAGCTGAAGTTATGTCAAAATGAAGTTATGTCAGAGTATAATAGGACGGGGCCCAGGGAAGATGTAAAAAATAAAAAAACATTTCTAAACACCTTATATTACCTCTCTTGGGCCTCCTTGCAGCATCTGGCACCCACTTGGTGACGTCCAGTGCTCTTCTGTTACATCATCTGCCCAGGGGTCAGGATTGAGGCCTATGATTGGGCAACAAACGGTCACATAGGCATGCTGAGGTCTCAGCATTGAGTCTGGGCTGATGACATCACAGGAGAACGCCAGATGCTGTGAGGAGGCTCAAAAGAGGTAACATAAGGTGAGTATGAATGGTTTTTTTTTCACCTCCCCTGGGCCTCCACCTGTTATACTCTGGGGTCTGAAAACATTCCAGAGAATAATGCATCGGCCATTTTAGTGCAAGACAAATCTCTATGTGTTCGATTTAGTAAAAAAACAAACAATTTGGAAAATTTGGGTTGAACCAATTCGACCATCTCTATACACACTATTCAAATAGACGATGAAAGACCCCGTTCTTATGATTGTTTGGGTTACCAGGTCTGGTAATTCCTGCTATCAGACGCTGATCACTTGTTCTGTGAAAAGGTGGAAAGTTTTGATTATGAGACAATCCCTTTACATAAGGCCAAGGATTAGAGATGGGCGAACCTCACAAGATTCAAATATTCATGACATTTGACCCTCTGTTTCAATTCATACGAACATATCAGAAATGCTATTATTATACTTTGGGGATCTCATCAGGGGAGGTAAGGAAAAGTAACAAACATTACATTCACCTTGCCTCATCTCTCCAGGTAAGGAAATGGTAATCCTCTGTGTGAACTTACCCTTACGTTCCAACTCTGGACATCTTATATATTTTAATTTTTTTATTTTTATTTTTACTGGACATGATATTAAGGTGACAATGTCACTTTGAGAGCTTGAGGCATGTTAATACGGTGATCGATTTGCAACGCCTTGTAGTGCTGGCATCATGCCTTTCAATCCAAACAGAAATAGCATTGCACGCTGATCTATATTTGTACACGCCGTTTCCAAAATTACACAAAAACATATGGATTGCATAAATTACATGCATAATCCAAAAATCTCATAGGGAAATTTTTTTCCCACTGAAAACAGCTAGAATTATACAGAAAAATAACCCGGAACTTTAGGAAAGAGTTGCCTTATTGTGTTTCCCACAGACGAGCCGTAACACTCCGTCGTTCCCAGCCCCCAGAATTTCTCATTCCAGCAGCTGCAGCAATTTGCTCTGGTGTTTTTTCAGTCGGCCCCCAGTATATTGTAAATAAACACCAGCAATAACAATAATTGATGCAAAACAGGAACGCCGTGCAGGCACAATATTATGTCTCTGCTACCCTGGTGATATTGCTGTGCACACGCTCACATATACGGAACTGGAGTGCCAGGGATTTATTAATGTTTTATATCATTTATGAGCAGGCTGTCAGGTTCAATCTGTCTCTCCAGCACCACGGACCTCTCTCTCCTTTTTTTTTAATTTTTTTTTTTTTTTTTTTTTTTACGGGACAGGAGAACTGCCTCTTGCAGCGGGGGTTTCCATAGCAACACAAGTCTGAGGCACATGGAAACACTATAGAAGGCCCCTATGAGTAAGCCCACTAGAAGCAGTAACATAGCCAAGACAATATCTATCACTGAATCCTGAAAATAATGTGACTTAAGGGTGCTACAAGAAGACCACTTCTGTGGTGCTTAGGCCAGGCTCATACAATGGGGCTCATTTTTTATTTTTTTAAAAGGGCCATTTCAGTATTAAAGGGGTTTTCCAGGAATATTTAGGACCTCCAGGGGCTCTCAGTGTTCAGCTTAAAAGGGGCAGCATTGTGGTGTCTTAATGGAATACAATGCACAACCTCGTAAACAGCACTTGAGTGGGACTGAGTTACAGGAAGGCCATGGGACTCGTGAATATGGCACTACAGGCCTGTGAAGAAGAAGCTGTCCCAGTGCGGATTGGCTTGGCTACTGGGTGTCATATATAGGTCTTAAGTATTAAGGGATCCTATCATTAAAACGCAATTTTCTCTGCCTACCACGTAGGAATAGCCTTAAGAAAGGCAATTCTTCTCCTTTTAGATGTCTTCTCCGTGCCGCCATTCGGTATATAATCCAGTTTTCATCGGTATGCAAATGAGTTCTCTTGCAGCACTGGGTGTGGGCCCTAGGGCTCAAACAGCTCTGGGGGCATTCTCAATGCTGCGAGAGAACTCTCCAGCGCTGCCTCCATCTTCTTTAGGAACGGCCTCTTCACGTGTCTTCTTCCGTCACTGGGGGCCAAACTTGTAGGCCTCGGGCAGAGCCGACTGCGCATGCCCGCGGGCATAAGAAAAATGGCCGCTTACACAGTGATGGAAGAAGAACCATTACAAAGACATTACAGTCCATGTTTTTCATGACCAAGATGGATCCACGAGGTATTCATTTTCACAGGTATCTTATAGACTTGAAAATAGACAAAAATAGGACATGTCCTATTTTTTGCCAGTCACTTAAAAGGGTATGAAAAAAAATATAAAATCCAAACAAACAAAAAAACCACGGACATATGAACAGACACATTGAAATCAATACGTTGTTAAAGAGGACTGTTCATGACATTACATCGTGAGTGGTTTATACTGCTGAAAAGCTGACAGTTCGCTGAATTTATTACGCTGTCAGTTTTCCTGGTGTCTCACCCAGTTCCATAGAGATCGGTGCTATTAGATTTGGTACCAATATCACTGCACTGTTGAAGAGGCTGACCTCACAACACAGGGCCATCGCAGTAAGGAACACCCTTCGATGGTACACTTCTATAGACTTGTACAGTTGGAGAGTACTAGCGATCACACTTAGCCGTGAGGCCGGCCCCTCTGGTAGTTTTGGTATCAATATCACTACACTGATATCTCTGCAACCAGAAGAGAAACCCGCAAAACTGATAATGAAATGACAGTGCAATGAATTCAGCAAACTGTCAGCCTTGCAGCTTTATATAACACTTATAATGTTAGAGGGCATGAGAGGTTCTCTTTAAAGCAGCCATTTTTAATGTTGAATGTGAATAATTCCTTAGATGGGTATACTCGTTTAAACAGACAACTAGGGTTGAGCTGATCTTGAGATTTCAGGATCGTTTTTAAAATACGATTTACGATCATTTTCCATCCGAAGCCGATCCCAATTCCGATCCTAATGCAAGTCAATGGGATTTTTTAATGATCAAAAATCGGATTTTAAAAACGATCCTATTCACTACACAGCATGGAGTCCAAAAATTGAAGGCTTCAATTTTTTGACTCCATGCTGTGTAGTGATTAAAAAAATCTGCTGGCTACTTAGTCCCCCCTGTTGTCCGGTTACCTGCATAGAACTGCTGCCGCATCCTGGAGCTCTGGGCCGTTGTTCTCTGTCCTCTCCTCTCTCATTCAGATGTGGGCAGAGCGCCGTGCACACCCCTGCCTCCCTAGGCTAGTGTTGCTGATTCTGGGAGTAGGTGGGGCTTGTTGTGTCTACTAGGGTTGAGCAATCAGGATCGGAATTCCA
Source organism: Leptodactylus fuscus (assembly GCF_031893055.1). NCBI lineage: Eukaryota > Metazoa > Chordata > Amphibia > Anura > Leptodactylidae > Leptodactylus > Leptodactylus fuscus. Next base: position 192,110,493 of record NC_134269.1, read on the forward strand.
TTCCCGATCTTTTTTTAAATTTACACGATCGCTGATCGGGATCCGATCTTTTCCGATTCCGATCACTCAACCGTACATACAACCCATTGATTCCAGTGGAAACCATGTGATTCTTTATTTCCCCTGTTGTGGCGCTGCTGGGGAATTGAACACTTGTTACTAGAGATGAGCGAACAGTAAAATGTTCGAGGTTCGATATTCGTTTCGAGTAGCCCCTCAATATTCGACTACTCGAATCGACTTCTCCTTGCAGCGTCTCCGCGGCATCTTCCGGCTCTTCATTCACTCTGCCAGGCATCTGCCCGCACTATAAGTGGACATGCGCAGTCGGCTCTGCCCAGGCCCGATGCCTGGCAGAGTGAATGAAGAGCCGGAAGAGGACGCGGGAACGCTGCACAGGGAGAAGACTTCTAAAGGTAGGAGAAGAACCAGTGTTGATTGGCCGACTGTATAGCATTCGGCCAATCAATGCTGGTTCTGCATCGAACTTTTACATTCGAATAGCGAGTGGTACTCGATCGAGTACGAGTATTTTGAATACCGTAGTATTCGATCGAATACCTACTCGATCGAGTACTACTCGCTCATCTCTACTTGTTACCAGAGTCCTACCACAAATTGCAGCTGAGTCCTGGGGTTTTCAGCAGTCGGACACCTTCAAAACAATTTCTTTTATGTGAAAACCTCCCAGTAGACCTATAGACCATTCAAAGGGTTTATTATAGTATAACCGTACTATATTGTATATGGATGATTTTTTTCTCTTAGAAACCTGTAATTATTTGTCCTCTCTCTGACACACGTGACACATTCCCGTATTATAACTGACATATAAAAAGATGGATGTGAGATCAATGGATTTTTTTGCTTCGGTAGGAAAGTCTTATAAGCTAATGAGCGTCTTAGGTTATAGTATCTTGGGGATATCTATAATTAATTCTACTTGTTTCTCCTGCATTGTTCCTGCAGCCTAAACACATTGAAGAAGCTGCGATATATATCTTCTACTGTTTAATAATTAGAAATGGAGATGACAGGAGAAGATCGGAGCTAGAGGGCTCAAAAATGAGAGGAGACACCAAGATTTGTAAAATAAGCAATTGCTTTGGGCTTACAAGCTCAAGGTCACTAATAATTGTGTATGATAAGCACCACAAAAAATGCCATTAAAATGTCACTGGCATCCTTGGACCTTGACCACAGACTTCAGAATATAAAAGTGCTTTTCCTATTCATTGCCATTACATTTACAGATGGGTTTATTAGAGTTTGTTGTGTGTGCGTTTCTTTCACACATTGAGATTCTTGCTCAGCCATCCTTCTAGGAGACACAGAAAGCTTTTTACATCAAAGGAGAGGATAGTGGATGAGCAGATCCAAGGACATTCGAGGTCTGTCACAGATTTATCTACCTACCATAACTTGACTTATGTAATTATTGTTGTATATTATCATCGTAGTAGGTCCCTATGGAATTTATAGAGATACTGACTCGTAGAAACATAGAAGTGCTTGGTGCCATACATAGAGGCCCAACAGTAAAAGTCAAACTGGTTCCCTGATTATGATGGAGGCCTTTCCTACCCAGGACAGAAGGACCTGCTGTTAGATTCCTCCTCCACACACATTTTATAACCTTTTGGACCACCACATTGTTTTCTTTGTAGAGAAAGTGCACTTCTACATATCTATGAGTCAGTATCTCTATAAATTCCATAGGGACCTACTACGATGGGGCCAACCAAAACTTGACCACTGCTCTCCAAGAGCCCCACAGTGACCACACAGTTGACTTTATGATACGTAATATAAATCACATTGTATAGCAGCTGTGCCTGGTATCGCAGTCACTCCCACCAATATGATATTGACTAAGGATAGGACATCAGTACTAAAATCCTGGAAATACCACTTGCCAGAAATAGAATAAAGGAGTCAAAACACTAATTTTTACTTAAGCTAAACACCCCCATGTCTAATTTATAATTCACTTTTATTAACAAAAGTGTATATTTACCCTGATTGCTGGGCAGGCAGATCTTTATAGTATCCTGTGATTCTCCGTCTCGACGCATCCGGAGATGGCGGTCACATACTATATCCCCCCTCTCTCTCCCCTCTCACTTCCCATTCTCTCCCCTCAATACACTGCTCCTGTCTCCAGTCCTGCCCTCCTGTCTCCTCCCCTTACTACACCAGACCCAGCTTACTTACCTTTCCTTCCTGCCGTTTCTTCTCTAATTTCGTCATCAGCGACATGTGCGCAGTGAGCTATTGCGCATGTGTGAACCGGCTAGCTAGGGAAAAAGGGAGGGGGACAGTGAATGTGAGAGGGAGGTGTGGTTAGGGATAGCTAGCGTTATAACTATGGCTACTGAGGGTGTAGTGGGTGGGCTAGCTAAGGAAACAGGGAGGGGGAGTGTGGGAGAAAGGGAGGGGGACAGTCAGTGAGAGAGGGAGGAGAAGTGAGGCATCCTGGAACTTGTAGGAAACACAGAAGAGGAAGTTAGGGATGTAAATAAACACAGAGGATGTTATGCACTCCCTGAGAACCCCCAAAATCACTCAAAACACTGCATTTATTAACTCATTAATAGCACTAACAGACTTTTTTTGTAAAATAATTTTTTGCCCAGAAAACCCCTTTAATAAAAAGTTAAGCTTGAAGCTTCTGATTTCTGTTGCAAAATCTTTAAATGAAACCCTCATCTATAACACATCTTTACAGTAGATTTCCAGGATTTTATATCCCAGCACCAGCGCAACTGTGGTCCCTGCTGGTCTTTGTTTACTTTCCTGCAGTGGTGACAAGCTGGACATGTACATAGCTCCCAATTGTCTGGAATCCGGAGGTACAGTCCCGATTTTACGCTGTTGTCCCGGACAGCTTACAGCTTGTCCAGCTATGCCACTGAAGTATTTTGCTTGTTAGCAAACTTTTCCCCGGCCCACCGGCTTTTATCCCAAGGTAAAGGCTAAATACTATACTATATACAGTCACGTGACTGGGTAAGCATGCCTGCTTGTAAGAAGATCCTTCCACATGAAGAAAAGTTGTATCCCGTGCAGTGAAGGAACATGGGAAGATGCAGGGTGGGATGCAGGATGCATTGTAGGGTAGAGAGATGTGGGATGCAGGGTGTAGTGTGTGTGGGTGGGAAATGTGGGGTGCAGGGTGCAGTGTGTGGGGGGATATGTGGGGTGCAGGGTGTAGTGTGTAGGGGGAGAGATGTGGGGTGTAAGGTGTACTGTGGGAGAGAGATGTAGGGTGCAGGGTGTAGTGTGTAGGGGGAGAGATGTGGGGTGTAAAGTGTACTGTGGGAGAGAGATGTGGGGTGCATGGGTGTACCCAAAGAGGCATGGATGGGACTGGACGGAGTCAGTTTAGAAGTAAATGGAGCTAAATTTGCCACGGCGTGCATAGTGCACCCACATTTTGTCCCACTTTTTGTCCTTTAAAACTTTGGAGGTATTCATGTGGTTGTTGCAGCCATTACTGACCTCAATAGTGACGTTTACACATATGGAAGAAGACCACTGAGCCCAGTTACTGTTTGAAGTGCTCACGAGATACACGGCATGTCCTGATGCATGGGGACCATTGGAGCATTGACACTGGTGTAGTGGGGAATTCAGTCTGTGAGTAATGATTTTACACGTACAGAATGTTAAATTCTGGGCGGGGGGGGAGAAGGGTTGCTCAAATTTTATTAAAATACTAAAATGAAGGGGTTAATTTAGAACTATTGTTACCAGGTTGTAATATTTAAAGCCGTCTTACTCTATGATCTACACCGGATTTTAAAAATCCAGCTCCCACAGATATTATATTAAAATACTGGTACATAAGCTGAAGGCATCTGGCTGCTAAATTCCCATGCTTCCAGATAAATGCACCTTGATTGTTGCGTGGGCAGGCTATGTGCCGCAGATGTTATCACACCTGCCTCTGATGCTAGCACCCCCGGAGAAGTAGGTCACACAGGAGCAATATCTCTCCAGGGATGCCAGTTTGAAAAGATGAAGGTTATGTTGCGCTGTCAGTTCTGGAGAGCTACAGGCGGGCCGCAGCATTGCATTTTGACAGCTCCTTGGCAGGGAAGATTAGCATTGAAACTCATCTATCTAGACAACGTGATGTTTGTCACTAAAAGAAGAACTCACGGATAAAACCGAATTAAACTATGTTTTTCTACATGCCACTGAAAGAGCCAGACTTCACCTTCACCCGGCCAAAGATTCTGTTTGAAGTTCTAGTCCCGTATCAAAATACCCTGGTAGGGCAGTGTGGGCTGTCTACCCTCCTGCCTGGCACCCAGGATACTTTACCAAAGTAAAGGGAATATATAGCATTGTTCTACAGTCCAGTGGCGTAACTAGGAATGGCGGGGCCCCGTGGCGAACTTTTGACATGCCCCCCCCCCGACCGACACCGACGCCGAAGACCTCGACCGACCCCCTCCTACGCATTCCTGCGCACTCTATTGTGCCCCATAGTGGCGCCTTCACACAGTATTATCCCCCATAGTGGCCCTTGCACACAGTATTATGTGACTTAGTGGCCCCTGCACACAGTATTATCCCCCATAGTGGCTCCTGCACACAGTATTATCCCCCATAGTGGCTCCTGCACACAGTATTATCCCCCATAGTGGCTCCTGCACACAGTATTATCCCCCATAGTTGCCCCTGCACAAAATATTATCCCCCATAGTTGCCCCTGCACACAGTATTATGTCCCACTGTGGACACCCATAAACTATTATTATACTCTGGGGTCTTTTCAGACCCCAGAGTATAATAATCGGAGACCCGGGGGAATAAAAACATAAAAAACTACTGTTTCTTACCTGTCCCCTGGCTCCTACCCTGTCGGCCTCCGCTGCCGTCCTTCTTCAAAGACGTCAGATGTCACATGACCCGGGACGCAGGCCGGGTTCATGTGACGTCAGAGACGTCAGACAACTAGGAAGGAGGCCTGGCCAGGATCGTGGAGAGGTAAGTAACAGTGTTTTTTATGTTTCTTACCTCTCCCGGTCCGCCAATCATTATACTCGGGGGTCCAAAAAGACCCCCGACTATAATGATCGCAGTGGTAACAGCTGTCACCGGGCCCCTAATGTAGTTACGCCACTGCTACAGTCATAATCTGACCCCTTTATAAGATACATGGGTTGTGCAGCAGTATGTGAAAAGTGGATACACCCTTTAACAACAGAGATACAAAACAGCATGGAGCTTGGAGTTGACTGATCAATCCGAAATTTTCTTTAAAGAAGGACTACGACATTTTTAGAAAATGATAATACTAACTCGCCAGCAATATTCCAGGAGTGTGTCATTTATTTCATGCCAGCTAAGTTACATCTATACATTCTGAACGCTTTCATTATCGGCAGCCATGTTGTGTGATGCGTATTCTGACTACCAGTAAAGAGTTTGCTGTCCTTTGTACCCAGGTCGCTCCCCTCTGTGTGTAGCTGACTTCCTGGGAAATACGCGATTACACCATCACCATCCATATCTTTCTTAGCAGTTCTCAGACACTTCCCCTCACCACCAAAATCCACCCTCCTTGTTCCTCTGCATTGCCCATCCAGTGCTGTTACATGTAGGATAGGCCATGGATAGGCCATGAATATCTGACACCTGGGGGCCAACTGTTTCTAGATCCCATACTATACACAATGCAGGGCTGAAAGAAGTTGGCTTCATGTCCTGTGCATTTGCCATGTTCCACTACAGCAGCTCAGATCCCATTGAAGCCTGACCACTACCCTGGGCACAAGGCGACTTCTAGACCTGTGTGGTGCAGTTCATGTAGCCAGAAGAAGCCCTGTATAGCTGATCGGTGTGAGGGCCAGCAGACAGACCCCCACCCCCCACCCCCACCAATCAAATGTTATTGGCCTATCCTAAGGTTAGGCCATACAATCCATATTCCTGGAAAACCCCTTTAGTTAGGGGATCCATATAAAATAGAAAGAAGCCAAGCTGACAGCTCATAAATGGCACATTAGCCCAAACAGGTAAACACAAGGCATACACAACATTATTCTTTAATAATAGTATATGCTGCACTATACATACAGTCCTATGAAAAAGTTTGGGCACCCCTATTAATCTTAATCATTTTTTGTTCTAAATATTTTGGTGTTTGCAACAGCCATTTCAGTTTGATATATCTAATAACTGATGGACACAGTAATATTTCAGGATTGAAATGAGGTTTATTGTACTAACAGAAAATGTGCAATATGCATTAAACCAAAATTTGACCGGTGCAAAAGTATGGGCACCCTTATCATTTTATTGATTTGAATTCCCCTAACTACTTTTTACTGACTTACTGAAGCACAAAATTGGTTTTGTAACCTCAGTGAGCTTTGAACTTCATAGCCAGATGTATCCAATCATAAGAAAAGGTATTTAAGGTGGCCAATTGCAAGTTGATCTCCTATTTGAATCTCCTCTGAAGAGTGGCATCATGGGCTACTCAAAACAACTCTCAAATGATCTGAAAACAAAGATTGTCCAACATAGTTGTTCAGGGGAAGGATACAAAAAGTTGTCTCAGAGATTTAACCTGTCAGTTTCCACTGTGAGGAACATAGTAAGGAAATGGAAGACCACAGGGACAGTTCTTGTTAAGCCCAGAAGTGGCAGGCCAAGAAAAATATCAGAAAGGCAGAGAAGAAGAATGGTGAGAACAGTCAAGGACAATCCACAGATGACCTCCAAAGAGCTGTAGCATCATCTTGCTGCAGATGGTGTCACTGTGCATCGGTCAACAATACAGCGCACTTTGCACAAGGAGAAGCTGTATGGGAGAGTGATGAGAAAGAAGCCGTTTCTGCAAGCACGCCACAAACAGAGTCGCCTGAGGTATGCAAAAGCACATTTGGACAAGCCAGCTTCATTTTGGATGAAGGTCCTGTGGACTGATGAAACAAAGATTGAGTTGTTTGGTCATACAAAAAGGCGTTATGCATGGCGTCCAAAAAAACAGCATTCCAAGAAAAACACTTGCTACCCACTGTAAAATTTGGTGGAGGTTCCATCATGCTTTGGGGCTGTGTGGCCAATGCTGGCACCGGGAATCTTGTTAAAGTTGAGGGTCGCATGGATTCCACTCAGTATCAGCAGATTCTTGAGAATAATGTTCAAGAATCAGTGACGAAGTTGAAGTTACGCCGGGGATGGATATTTCAGCAAGACAATGATCCAAAACACTGCTCCAAATCGACTCAGGCATTCATGCAGAGGAACAATTACAATGTTCTGGAATGGCCATCCCAGTCCCCAGACCTGAATATCATTGAACATCTGTGGGATGATTGGAAGCGGGCTGTCCATGCTCGGCCACCATCACACTGAACTGAACTTGAATTGTTTTGTAAAGAGGAATGGTCCAAAATACCTTCATCCAGGATCCAGGAACTGATTAAAAGCTACATGAAGCGACTAGAGGCTGTTATCTTTGTAAAAGGAGGATCTACTAAATATTACTGTCACTTTTCTGTTGAGGTGCCCATACTTTTGCACCGGTCAAATTTTGGTTTAATGCATATTGCACATTTTCTGTTAGTACAATAAACCTCATTTCAATCCTGAAATATTACTGTGTCCATCAGTTATTAGATATATCAAACTGAAATGGCTGTTATAAACACCAAAATATTTAGAACTAAAAATGATTAAGATTAATAGGGGTGCCCAAACTTTTTCATAGGACTGTATAAAGCATATTGATGATTGGGGTAGCATTGTATGTAGTATTGAAATAAGGCAGTGGGTAAATTCACATTACAGCTGCCCATATCTATTATGGGGATATATTATTATTATTATTATTATTATTATTATTATTATTATTAATTATATATGTATTATTATTATTATTATTATATTTATTATTATTATTACAGCATTCACTAACATAATGTTTACCGTATATACTCGAGTATAAGACGAATTTTTCAGCACAGTTTTTGTGCTGAAAAAGCCCCCCTCGGCTTATACTTGAGTGAGCAAAAAACAAAAAAAAAAGTGTGTGTGTGGGGGGGGAAGCTTTAAAAAAAAATATTAAAGTTCTAAATCCTTCCTTTCCCTAGAATAGACACAAAAGTAGAAAATGATTGTGAAACACATACACATTAGGTATCCCTGTGTCTGAAAGTGCCCGGTCTACTGAATATAGGGTATCTGCAGTGCTTCTGTAACCTCGGAAAGGGGTTAATAGGAGCACTGCAGACCCTATATTCAGACAGACTGAATTCCAAGTGGGGGAAAAAAAACAGTCCTCAGGCTCAAGGAAGGAGCAGACAGACAACCAAAACACCCCCTCCCCTTTCCCAGCACTTAACAACTACTGCACCCAAAAACTCTGACCATTTTAATTTTTGAAATTTTCCAGTAGCTGCTGCATTTCCCCCCCCTCGACTTATACTTGAGTCAATAAGTTTTCCCAGTTTTTTGTGGTAAAATTAGGGGGGGTCAGCTTATACTTGAGTATATACGGTATTTCTCTCCTCTGTTTAATGATAATCATTCTAGAGGACATGGCTTGTCCTTATATTTCACAGTCTGCCCATTGATTTCAGTGGAAATTATATAATTCTCCATATTCCCTGTGGGGGTGCTGTAGGAAAATTGAATATGTTGACATGTTACTCTACTCTGAGGGTCTCTGTGGTAGATCAACCCTGTAATTAGGTTATCATTGTTTCCCCTTGTATACCCTGTGTAAGGTGCAAAAAGACATTTGGCATTTCACCATATGGTGCAGAACGCTCAGTTTTATAGGGTATATAGGTTAATTTGTCTGTATATAGCACAGACCTAACTTTTCCATGACTATCTAAATATCTCCCGTATGTACTCACCTTATCAGTGACCTTCTTGAGCTTACAGAACTAAATGTACAGCACATTCAGCTCTGCTGAATTCTCCGAAAAATTACTTTCGGCTAAAACTCTACGTTTATGGACAGGGTCACCAAGAAATGTCACTGGCATCAGAATTGCTTTTCAGTATTTGTTGGCATATAGCATTTACAGAGAAGTGTTTCCACTCAGTGTTGATAATAATAACACTTAATAGGTGCAGTTAAATGTAGTGCACATACACTGGTATTATAATGGCCACTTTCCCCTACAATTACATTGTGTTCTGTATATAAATATCCGTGTTAACCCATTTTGTTGTGCTCCAACTTGAACAATCGACATTTAGTAGAAAATCACCTCCTTATAACCATAGGATTCTGTAGGGACTGTGGCTAAATGTTGATATAGGTTTTCAGGATCTTACTATCCACATGCACACTTGCTTAAGTGAAGCAAACAAGGTGAGACGTGAGTAAGCCACTGGCAGATAACCTTTGGCGATAGTTTATTTTCCTTGACAATGATAGGGTTAGCTAATTGACGTCCAACTTTTGGATCCTTTTTACCTCCGACATCTGCCATCAGTGGAGCGTCGGGACATGATCATCCACAATTAGATGCTTAACTTTCATGTAATACGTATGGCTACCTTAAAGGGAGTCTGTCATCATCTTATCAACTAAGGTACGGGCATGTGAAGGAATCCTTAATAAATTATTACCGTGCTTAAAGAGGACCTTTCACCATATCCGGGCACAGGCAGTTCTATATACTGCCATAAAGCTGACAGTGCGCTGAATTCAGCGCACTGTCGGCTTTCCCGATCTGTGCCCGGTGTGAAGAGCTTACGGCCCGGTACCGTAGCTCTTCTATGGTCAGAAGGGCGTTTCTGACCATTAGCCAGAGACGTCCTACTGCCTCGCGGCGCCAATCGCGCTGTGCTGTGGAGCGGGGAGGAACGCCCCCTCCCTCTGCTCACACAGCTTGTCCGTAGACGAGCATTATCAGGAGAGGGAGGGAGCGTTCCTCCCGGCTCCACAGCACAGCGCGATAGGCGCCGCGAGGCAGAAGGACGTCTCTGGCTAATGGTCAGAAACGCCCTTCTGACTGTAAAGCGCTACGGTACCGGGACCGATAGCGCTTTACACCGGGCACGGATCGGGAAAGCCGACAGTGCGCTGAATTCAGCGCACTGTCAGCTTTCTGGCAGTATATAACACTGCATGTGCCCAGATATGGTGAAAGGTCCTCTTTAAATGCAACTTTTTACAGAACCGGTACATACGAGGGTAGTCTGAAAAGTTTATGACCTCCACATGTAGATGGCAACACTCGTCAACCAAAGATGAGGAATGTGTTCGCGCATGTGTTGGAAGGTACTCACAAAAATTTCAGCCATTTTGCATCATGTACCACTGTCAAAGTTTGGGCAGCTGAATTTAAATGTGGCCGTACCAGCTTGGTTGACGATGACAGCACCCAGTGCGTGGTCAGCTTTCTCATCCCTAAAATTTCAACCAATATGTGGCAAACACGTTCTTTCTATATAAAATATATATAGTAAAGGAACTGCGTCTTACCACTTCCTTTGGCTTCGTTAGAGGTGCAAGACCTTACCTCTGGACTGAAGAGGAAATCAGCTGATGAGGATAAATATGAAGAGATGGTCTGCAGACACTCCAGAGCCTTTAAAATATCAGATTCTTTATTCCATAGAAAATTAAAAGAACAGTATACAAAGGGTGTCCAGCAGAAAAACACACGGTGCGTTAAAAAAAGACGCTTACGCGTTTCGGGGTTACCCCCTTAATCATATATTAAGCTATATGCTCATAGTCTCTGCTATCTCTCTAACCTTAATTTGACGGTTCTCTAGCACCATTTGGTGAACTTGAGCAATGTTTTCGTTCATGGTTGCAGTTTATGGTCAACCCGAACGTTCATCATCAACCAAGCTGGTATGGCCACGTTTAAATTCAGCTGCCCAAAATTTGACGGTGGTACATGATGGTGCTGAGTCCCCATACACAGTGTCCACTCGTCTTTAATTTGCGAAGGCATATTGCCTTTCAAAAACAAATATCTAATGACCGCTCGATATTCGATTTAATCCATTTTCACAAAATCACTCACATCAACTTCAATGACTATCAAAGAAAAAACGCTGCTGCAAAATGGCTGAAATTTTTGTGAATACATTCCAATTAGAGATGAGCGAACACTGTTCGGATCAGCTGATCCGAACAGCATGCTCCCATAGAAATGAATGGAAGCACCTGGCACGCAGACTTTGCCGGCAGCCGGCCGCTTAACCCCCCGCGTGCCGGCCGCTTCCATTCATTTCTATGGGAGCGTACTGTGAGCGTGCTGTTCGGAACGGCTGTTCGGAACAGTGTTCGCTCATCTCTAATTCCAATGCATGTGCGAACACATTCCCCAACTTTGGTTGACGATTGTTGCCATCTACATGTGGAGGTCAGAAACTTTTCAGACTACCCTCTACCCAGACTACTTCCAGTAGAAGTGACTAATGACCAGTGGTCACCTTTTACAGGCAAGATAAGGGTTTTGGAACCCCTATTCTCAACATAGTTGCCCATCCCAAAGGTGAATCTAGCAGCTATCATAAATTTATGGGATATCCTATGGATATGTCTGTGATTATTATTATAATAATAATTTTTGTAGCACCATTAATTCCGTGGTCCTGGACATATGAAAAAAGTTTATGTACATAATGCAAAAATGAGTACAATAAACTAAGAGACTTAGTAGAGTGGGAGAGAGGACCCTCCCTGTGAAGACTAAGGAAATGGGAAGAGAGACAGTTTTTATGGGTAAAAGCTGTTCAGATGGTGATGTGTCGAGATGGGCTAATCCCCTCACAATTCCTTTGGGTTCATCTGTTTTGGGTTGAACAAGTATGAAAACATAGTATAGAACACTCTCAGGGCTCCTAGAAACCTGGCGCTCTTGTGGGCGAAATAATAGTGGAAGGCTCTTCTGTGATAGTGGGACCACCGCTGATAATTGCAGCACTGGTCTTGCTATCATCTATTCGCCATTTTAGTTTGTCTGTGATGAATCCCAAATTGTTCAGTTTTGTTAAGAGCCGATCAACTTGGAATATTTGGCTCATATTTGGTTTGCTACAAACCGATCCGCTCATCTCTAGTAGTGTGTGTAGCAGGACTATTGAAAGTTGTAAACTTTGCAGAAGAGCCTTGAAGATTGTGATTGTGGGGGACAGTCTTTTAAATCTGGTTGTAGTGTCCCAAATTGTCCAAACAGGTTGCCCTTTAAGTTCTTGCATGTGTGGTTTGAAGGTAGGACAGAACAATAGGTTAACCATGGAAGCAGGTTTGTGAGACTGAAGTGTGGAGCCATCAACTTTGATAGATGAATCAGATTAGAACCAGATTCGACACAAAATGTTTGGGGTTCATTACCCACAAAACACTATTATACTCAGGGGGTTCCTTAGACCACAGAGTATAATACTGGAAGCCCAGGGGAGGTGAGTGAAAAAAACAAACACTTATACTCACCTTGCCTGTGCATCCAGTTGTCCCATGGCATCTTCTTTAGGCCTCTTCTGGCCTCTGGATGAGTTAACAGCTTAATCGATTGGGTTTGTGTCAGGATACGGAGTCGCCGCGGTCTCCTTGCTGCGCGGCGTCTCCCTGGGAGACGTGTTAGGAGTTCTACTGGGTGTACTTTCCTTGCCCTCAGTCTCCATGCCGTTAGCCATCAGGTGTGTTCTCTGCTGCTATTTAAACCCCACCCAGGCATGGATCCTTGCCAGCCATTCACTTTGTGTTTCCTGGTCCCCCTGCTCAGTCTGATTCCCTGTCTGTTTGTTTTCCATATGTCTCTTGGTTTTTAGACCCGGCTTGTATTTTTGACTCTCCCTTGTCTTTTGATTCGGTACCTTTATTATATCTCCTGGCTCGACCTCTTCTCGTCTGACCTCGCCTTCTCTTCTGTGTCTTGCTGGGACTTGTGGTCCTCCCTGGTTCCATGCTGTTTAGTCTTTTGTTTTGCATTGCAGTACACTGTGCTTTCTGTTCAGGTGTGACCCCGTGACTCCAGTCCCTAGGACTTTCAGGGCCTCCTCTCCCCTTATCCTAGCCGCCGGATAGAAGTGTCAGGAGCCTTGGTAGGCGCACTTCAATTAGGAAGTGCATGGGTCTGCCTCATCTCAGATATTACAGCATAGTTATAGCTGCAGGGCCTGCGACCCCTTTTGTCCTTAGCTGCACAGTGTTGCTTTCCCAGCTGTGTCACTTTGCACTGCCTGACCCTGACTCCAATCCTTACAGTTTGATTCGGCCTTAGCAGTCTTGTGGGGCACATCAATGTATGACATCACAAAGGTTCGATCCAAAAAATGATATTGAAAGCCATGGGACTATGGGCTGGTCCAAGCCTAAGGTATAGATTGAGAATAATAGGAGTCTCAGGACAGATGCTTGAGGGTCAGCTACAGAGAGAGAGGGTCCAGTGAAGAGTTGGCTTCTGAATAGGAGTCACTAAATGTAAGGTTAATCAGGTATGAAGAAATCCAGGACCACGTTGGTGATGCCAAGGGATGAGACAGCAATAGTGGGGATGAAAACAAAATGGATGACAGTGAAGTTGTGGTCATGTAGGGTTCTTAAAAAATCTGATAGTTTGGATAGGAAAGAGACAGTTGAAGTTTGTGCCCTTCTTTGTGAATGACAGTGGATGACCACAGGCTAAAGGAAGAGGTAAGAGTTGATGTTTTGAGGCAGCTGATGTGATCTCTAAGTTAAATTTGTCGTACGGATACAATGGTGATATAATCATATGACAAACTTGTAATGGTGTGATATGTTTGTATAATACCATATGACAAACATGGTAATGTTACATCTTATACAAATTATACGATAGATATTTGTGGAGGACAAACTGAAGTATAAGATGATAGGAATGACAAGGTGGGCTGCTAAGGTGGAATCTATACATATTTCAGGTCATCTCCCATCTTGCTGTCATATTCCGATTTGTCATCTGCACTTGGTTTTCATGTTTGACATTACTTTCCTACTCGCTCCCACCTGCTCTCTGACAATTACGGCTTTCTTTCATTATCTTACATGTTAAACTGTGGTAAAATCCGCCTCCATATTTTTTGAAACTATCAGCTTGGGACCAATTTGTTGAGTACAGACTTACTTAGAACCTTTTTAGTTACAGTAAAAGACAGCAAAGAACTTGCAAATCCTTCGACTCCATCTCCCCGAACACCCTGAGACTCCAGAATGCAAATGTTATTCACTGTAAAAGGTAACAGTCACATCAAGGAGGGGTAGAGCCCAGTGATTTGGAAAATGAACTGGAAATAGAAGCACAATGGCAGAATGTTCCAAATTTCTTTGTGTGCGGAAAGCTGATGTTTGCTAATCACGGCAGGCCTTTGTGGAGGGATTTTTAGTTGCCCTTGCTGTGTAAGTGTAGTGTGTATGATGGAGGAATTAAGCTACAATTAACATATCCCGAGCTAATTGCCAGGCTTCGAACATGCAATTGGGTGTCAGCATACCGAAATAGCCCAGTATTCCCTCGTTGTTCATTGTCTCCTACATTGCTATTAACATGTCGCTGTATGGAGTCCCCCTCCTACATTGTCCTCCCCTCACAGTGTGGGGTTTTCCATGGTCGAGGGGGTTAAAGACGAAACAATCAGACTTTAGTAGAGCTGCAATTACGTAATGAAGAGTTCAACTACACGAACACCTCGCCTGAGCTCTTCTTGTTTCATAAGGGAATAAATAAAATAGCTATTATCTAGTCCTCAGTCGTCTCAAGGATGGCTCCCCATGTGTCAGTACTCTACTATTCTGGGACTGGATGTGTTGTAGTAATGTTTTGCTAGCCATCTGTAATTGTAGTACTCTTCAGCACCAGGATGGTGGCAATATGGCTCCTCTGCTCTGTTTATGCTATGTCAGGGTCTGGGGTTGCTAGGTGGGGTGGCATAAACACACAAGTCCAGTTTCTTCAGTCCAAAACAAAGGTAGGGTTTATTTTCACTAGGTAGTGCAGCAACAAAAGAAACAATACAAAAATAAATACCTGTCCGGTTAGGCTCTTACTAAACATCAGAATAGGTTACCTCACCTAGAATAACAGAAATCAAACAGCCAGTTGAATCACTCAGGACACAGCTCCAAAAATATGACCTCTGTCAGCACTCCAGCCAAGCTCTGCCAAAGTGTTGCTGCTGGAGCTGACTTCTTAAGCCTCCTTGACGAGGAGACTCTACAGCTGAGTCACTGCCGGAACATTCCCAAAGTGTGGACTGGAGGGGGGTGGAATGACAGGTCCCACTACCAATCCTACCTGTCATTCCTAAAAATCCAGCCCAGTACTGAGCATTTACCAAAATGCTCAGCAGACGAAAGTTTTCTGCTGAGAACAAACATTCCTGGAGTTTTCTCGTCTCACCCACCTGAGTAGTCTGGGTGAGATGTACACCCCCTCCATTATCTGATCAGTCATTGGCTTACAGCTCGTATAATACAGTATGCAGTGAACCCTTTTTGACGCCTCCACCCAAAATTGTATGAATACATGGTCTTCTAGGGATGTCTTTGAAAATCCGTCACAAAAACTGTGGTCTGGGTGGTCTTTTCGAGAGATTTCACTGTATATACATTATCTTTACAAAAGTATTGAAATGCACTTCTTAGCCCTTATTCGCGAGAACATTGCTGTTTTAACTGGACTCTGGAGCCGTGGAAAAGTGTTTTGTTGGTTGACGAATCACACTTCTCTATCTGGCAGTCTGATGGATAAGTCTTGTTAATTTGGCAAATGCCAGGAGAACGTTACTTGCCTGACTGCACGGTGCCAACAGCAAAGGGGTTGTTTTGCAGAGAACGGCCTAGGCTCATTAGTTCCAGTGAAGGGAACGCTTAATGCTTCAGTATACCAAGATATTTTTCAACAATTGTGTAATTACAACTTTGTTAGAAAGGTTTAGGGAAGGCCCGTTTTCTGTGCAAACTGCACTGTATCGTAGTGCAGAATGCAATGTCCATAAAGACATGGTTGGGGAAGTCTAGTGTGGAAGAGCTTGACTGTCCCACATAGAGCCCTGTCCTCAACCACATTTAACATCTATGGGATGAACCAATACAGATATAGTGAGCCAGTCCCTCTCATCCAACATCAGTGCCTGACTTTCAAAACGATCTTCTGAATGAATGGGCAAAATATCCCATAGACATACCCCAAAACCTTGTAGAAAGCTTTCCCAAAAGAATGGACTATTTTAGCTGCAATGGGGGAACCAGATCCATATTACTACCTATGGACTTAAAAGGAGATGTTATAAAAGCTGTAGGTGTAATGTATTGGTTTCCCAATTAGGCTCGGATTGGCCCACAGGTGAACACGTGAATCTCCTGGTGGGACCCTGACCCAGATGACATGGTAGGACCCTGGCATGACACAGTACTCACATTGTACTTCATACAGATACCCATCGCATAGTATCTCAACTAGGCTATGTGTCAATATAATATACTGGGTATAACAAAACTGTCCAGATTATTTTTATATACTGTAGACACAGTGTGCAGCTGAGATGACACGTAGTTATAGAGTCAGGCCAACCAGTATCCCCCACCCTGAGCCTCATCTTTTCCAGAAATGTCGACTCACCCAGGTTTGCCGGTGTGCAGACTCCCTTACTGGTCCCTTTCCTCTGGCCACTGTGAATACTAATGAAGAGGTTTCCCAGAAACCCCTCCATCAACGTAACCCCTAAAAGTCACACTAAAACTGTAAAAACCCTCCCGAAAATGTCACTTTTCTTTTGTAGATTTTATGGCTCAAGTAAATATTCCACCCTGATAATGTTTTACATTTTATTTCAATGTACCTGGTATTTTGTGGATACATAAGGGTGAGTTCACACGGAGTAAAGTGCCGCGTGATGTCGCACGTAAATGCCGTGTGAGATTACGGCCGCAAAATAGCGCCGCGTATACGATCCCAGCTCCCATTGATATCAATGGGAGCGTATACAGCCCGCAAAGTCTCACACGGCGTATACGTGCCACATCTCGTGGCACTTTACTCCGTGTGAACTCACCCTATGAGTTTTTTTTATCAGTTTTTATTACTTTTTGTTTTTGAGATCATCAGATCATTCTGGCATCTGAATATGGTTTATGACATTACTATTTTGTTTTATGGATTTTATGGGTTGTTATATATGTGGCGATAACAATTTTGTGGGTTTTTTTTATTAAGGGAAAAAGGTCTGTTTTTACTTTTTTTTTTTCTCTAAGGATGCATTCACACGGAGTAATGTGCCGTGTGACCTGGCACATATACGTCGTGTGAGATTTTGAGTGCCGTATACGCTCCCATTGATCTCAATGGGAGTTAGTCTCGTATACGATCCAGGCTCCAATTGAAATCAATGGGAACGTATACAGCGCTGAAAATCTCACATGGCGTATACGTGCCAGGTCACGCGGCACGTTACTCCGTGTGAATGCACCCTAAAAGAACTTAGGTGCTCTAGTCTGGCGTGCAGCCTGACTTGCATGCAAAGCAGTCACCCTACTGGCCACTATACTGATTTCTTTGCATAATGTATTAGTATATAGAAAAATATCTCTAAGTGCCAGTACATTGTATGCAATATACTAATGAGAGAGAGAGAAAAGTGAAGAGGAAAGAGATAAAAAAAAACCTCCCTAAACTAATGGAGCCTGAGTAGGTTGACAGCTTTGCATATTACATGTATTTTTTATTACATATATACCATGAATTATGTATATACTGCATATCCATGTGTAGTTTATATATATATATATATATATATATATATATATATATATATATATATAATAAAATTAAATGCTATCACCATAACTGCTACAGATCACACATGATCAATAAATGGTCTAAATAAAAATAGCCCAAATTTTGCAACAGATCTAATACTTACAGCTCAACTGTGTAAGTTATTCTATTATGCCAAGAAGGATTCAGAGGTATGGACGCCCACATTACACTCTACAAGTATCCAGGGAGATAATGCAAACTAATATTCTTAGGATTAACAACTATATGAAATAAAGAAAAAAAAAATCAGTGCATCGAATGACAACTTCTGCAAGAACTGTACATGCAGATTGTATAACATGCAGATTATTATCTGTCTAAACATGAATATTCTCGTATAATTCATTGGAGGCCATGCTATTGTAATTGTAAATATTAATGTGTGATCCCTCCTTTACAGTGAGACTACACGACAGTATCTCGGAAGAAGGACACCACTACTTGGTGTTTGATCTGTGAGTATATACTGCTATATGTTCACCAGTGATGGTTTGTAATATGTGATGAGAATCGCAATGAATTTCATTCTCAGTTTAATGAAACAATTATCTTGCTTGTATATTTTCCCCTCCAGTTTTACCTGTTGTGTTATTTCCAATCATTGTTCTTTTCCTCTTCTAATAGGGACATCCACCAAGGCCCCATTGTCTATTAACCATTTTATGACTTTGACTAGACACATTTTTTTTGGTTTGAGTAATTCAAACTATTTTTGTGTCTTTATAAAGCTTTATTTTAATGTAATTTTTATTTTTGCTTATTTATTTTTACATATTACAAATATAATTTTTCCTTTTCATTACAATAATTTTTGTGTATGTAACACATAGTTTTGTGTTGCTGGGGCAGGGCTAGAACCTGAAATGAGGGTGCAGTAGTAATTTTTTTTTTTTTTTACTTTTTCTTTTAATTTACTTATGTTTCTATTTTACTCATTGTGACTCTTTATGAGGTCAATACATTTTTGGGGGGTTATTTCCCCTTTAACTGGAGGATATTATCCCCAATTACAGGAGGAATACAGCCTACTAGTATACAGTACAGAAGTAATCTGGTTCCTCCAAGGCCAGGGCCCCATGGGCTGGAAACGCCACGATTTGGCCGCGGTGGAAACGCCGTGGTGAAATCGCGGCGTTTTACAGTACTTGCAAAGTGGATGGGATTCATGCGAATCCCATGCTCATTTTGCGGAAAAAATCGCGGCGTGAACCGTCGCAGTTTTGAAAATCGCAGCATGTCAATTATATCTACGGAAACACTGGCAGTTTCCCATAGATATAATTGT
The DNA here is from genome assembly GCF_031893055.1 of Leptodactylus fuscus. Taxonomy (NCBI): domain Eukaryota; kingdom Metazoa; phylum Chordata; class Amphibia; order Anura; family Leptodactylidae; genus Leptodactylus; species Leptodactylus fuscus. Next base: position 192,129,558 of record NC_134269.1, read on the forward strand.
AACAGAAAGTCCGCGGAGGAAAACTCAGTAAACTTTCTGTTGAAAGTGCTGCGGGAAGAACTGCAATGTGTTCACGCCGCGATTCTTCTTGCAGTGCCTTAGCTCCGCGTTTCCGCCCAGTAGGGCCTTAGCCTAAGACCAGCTCCTGCAGTTTGCAACTCCCATCCGATCACATGACTGCCGAACAGGCGGCAGCACCAATAACCGTACAAATTGCGCTTATTAAGGGCAGGGATGGTAATAAACCCTTCCTCTGAGATGTCTGGCTACGTTCCTGCTCATGTAACCTCTTTCTGCCGTAATCCATAATATGTAAGCCTTAGAAATATTAGGGACTGTGCTTTAAATATGGCATGACCGATGTAGTGAGATATGTCTGTGCCAGACAACAGGTTATAAATGCTGACCTCACATGTGCTGTGTCTTCGCAGGGTCACCGGTGGAGAACTTTTTGAGGATATTGTTGCCAGAGAATATTACAGTGAAGCAGATGCCAGGTTAGCAGGTTCCACTAATATCATGGGTCAACTGTTTGCAGTTTTACTAAGCTCTCATTTTTCTAGCTGACATTGGATAAGTATAACATAAAGGGATTGTCTGGGAACTGGACAAACTATGGAGGGGCCCAGGGCAGGCATAACGTTAAAAAAAAAAGTACCTGTTCCTGGCACTCTGGAGTTGATCAGTCCATGGAAGCCCTCGCCTCATGTCATCACTGAAGAGGGATTGGTGACCTATGTGAGTTATTTTGATGGGCAGTTTTCTTAGAAATGCGATTCCTCCCATAGAACAGTTGTGTTATGTGATGGCCATCACATGTCCATTTTTCATTGTCATGTGGATAAGGCCTAGCAGAAGAAGAAGTAGTGCAAATAGTTCTGTCCTAGTAATACCGCCACCTCGTGCTAGGGATTTGCAGTGGTAACATGAGTCAGACGCCCACAGCTGGGACAGCAATGACCCATCCTAGTAATCTGCTAATATCTGAGATAAGACAGCCCCTGACAACCCAGAGGCATAACATGAGATTTCCTGGGCATCACTACAAATATGTCCAAGAGCCTAGTGCCACTCATATTATAAGGTGTTCCCATATGTGGCAACCTCAGTACCACCTAGAGATATTCTCCTAGTAGGTTTTTAGGCACCAATTGTAACATATGACCAAACCAAGTTAAAGGGATTTTATCATTTAAACTCAATTTTTTCTGCCTAACACGTAGGAATAGCCTTAAGAAAGGCTATTCGTCTCCTACCTTTAGATGTCTTCTCCAGGCCCCCGTTCGGTATATAATCCAGTTTTCGACTGTATGCAAATGAGCTCTCTCGCAGCACTGGGAACGGGCTCCAGCGCTCAAACAGCACTGGAGGCTTCCCCAATGCTGCGAGAGAACTCTCCAGCACCACCTCCATCTTCTTCAGGAACGGGTCTTCTTCCGGAGGTTGGCTTCAAACTTCTAGGCCTTGGGCCTAGGGCAAAGCCGACTGCGCATGCCTGCCGGCCGCAATACTGTACAAGCAGCCATTTTCTTGTGGCCTGTGGGCATGCGCAGTCGGCTTTGCCCTAGGCCCGAGGCTTAGAAGTTTGAAGCCAACCCCCAGAAGAAGACGCGTTGCTGAAGAAGATGGAGGCGGCGCTGGAGAGTTCTCTCGCAGTATTGGGGACGCCCCCAGTGCTGCGAAAGAACTCATTTGCATACCGGCAAAAAATGGGATTTCTACGGAACGGCGGCCCGGAGAAGACATCTAAAGGTAGGAGAAGAATAGCCTTTCTTAAGGCTATTCCTACGTGACAGGCAGAAAAAACTGAGTTTAAATGATAGAATCCCTTTAGGGTAGTTACTAGTCTGGAGAGTAAAATGACTTTCTTTCATCCTCTTTTGTCCTTGCTATTTCTTTTATGTTTAGTCACTGCATTCAGCAGATTCTAGAGGCAGTACTGCACTGTCACCAGATGGGGGTGGTACACAGAGATCTAAAGGTAAGACAATGAATTATATATATTCTGTCCTAAAGAAAGCTATTTTTTCCCATGAACATAACCATATTTAAATTTTGTAGAGAATTAAAAGTGAAACATTTTGGCAAATATTAATAATTACAAATTTTGCAGAGTTTAAAAGATTTTCTCCAGCCATCTTAGTATTTTGTCATGATCGGTTGCCAATGAATATGACCTTGAATTCGGGAGCTTTCTATGGTCAGGCAGGGACACTACGTGTATGAGAAAATAACCTGACCACAAGAAGGTGTTTCTGACCTTAGACCTCTGACCTGCATTCATTTTTGTATCAGCTGCCGACCGATCACGACTATCAACACTAAGATGATAGAGAAAATCGTTAATACTCTGCAAAATTATTTATATTTGCAAAAATTAAGTTACAATGGCCTGATGTTACAATAGTCTCAAAAGACATAGCCTTTTTCGGGCAATTGTGACTTGAAACCATATGGAACTTACAATGTGGCAGAGATCGTCAACCAGCCACGGATGTGAATGACAGGAAGGTGGTAAATTAGAATATATAGAGTATGATATATAAAGTATAATAGCTGGAGACTCAGGGGAAGTGACCAAAATTATAAAACAGTTAGAAACACATTCTGTTACTTCTTCTGGGTCGCCTTGAAACGTCTGGTGATCCGTGTCTTCCTTCCCCATATATATGACATTACACAAGAACGCCAGTGTCAGCATCTGATGTACTTTTGTCACGTCAAGCACCTGGAGTCATCCTGAGGCCTGTGATTGAGCCTTAGGCCTAGTTCACACAGAGCAAAGGGGGCGTATTTTGGTCCTGATTTTAACACGGGAAGCCGCGTCAGAATAGAACCAAAATACGCCTGCCGCGACTATCGCAGCCTCCGACAGTACGGCTTCCCGCTCTGGAGTAGGCCCAAATGAATGGGCCTAGCATGGAGCGTGCTGCCGCGAGGCAGATGCCGCGACTGATTCAGCCGTGGAATCCGCCTGAAGAAAGGGCAGCTCGCGGTCTACATAGTCCTCTATTGTGAGGGAGCGGATTCTGACGTGGATTCAGCACCAAAATCCGCCCCCTCTTGCCCCTTGTGAACGAGCCCTTAGCGGTGACCCTAGGCACATGCCAGAGGATGCCAAGAGAAAGAGACAGTGCAAAACAGGTAACGGAAGGGGAGTATAAATATTTTTTAATTTTTTTGTCAAAACCCCTGTGCCTCCATCTATTATACTCTTGGATCACTTCTGGTTCTACCCAAACAAGAATGAACCAAACCAGACGTTCGCTTCAACCGAGCACAGTACAAAACAAATCTTCTGGGTTCACCTATTTTTAGTTGACAGTAGTACACCCTGCAATATCCAAAATGAGAGCCATATGCAAAAGTACAGAAGTGCAGGGAAGGAGCAAGCATGCTGTTATACGTGACCTTATGTTCAGAAATGGGAACATAACATCAAGTACCCAGGGGACATACACAATGTATTAATACTGCCATTAGTCTGAAGAGCGGCATGTGAAGGAGAACAAGAAAATAACACTTTCCAGTTATAAAAGAAGCTGCGTTCCCGCTCAAGTATTGTGCAGATTGTACAAGCATTCAGTATTAATTGCCACTTCCCTGTGAGGCTTTCACTCCATTGTTTAGGAGCGCAGACCCTGGCATTATCCATAGCAATACTCAGAATAATGGCCGACAGAGGACAATACATCGTATGAAACATAAAAGTGCCACAACTATGTTTTACCTGTTATAATAGCCTGGAAGATCTGGAATGGAGACTTCTGAAGCTCATTAATGTAATCCATTGCAGTACCTAAGTTACATTATATTAAAGGTGTACACATTTGTAACGTGAAGAATAGCATCACCTTTGTCTATGGATTATTTTTGATTTTGTAATTCAGCTGCAATAGCACACACACTAATGTAAGGGCCATTATGGGACATTATACTGCATGTAGGGGCCACTGTGGAACATTATATTGTATGGAGTCCACTATGGGACTTTATACATCATACAGCGGCCACTATGGGACATTATACTTGATAGAGCGGCCACTATGGGACAATATAGTGTGTGGAAGGGCCGTTATGGGACATTATACTACATGGAGGGCTGCTATGGGACATTATTCTATCACAGGGATGGGGGGGGCACACTTTCTTAAAATCCTTAGGCCCATGGTACCCTTATTTCACCCCGGCAGTAAGTAATGAATGCAGCTTACCACTCACTATTATTTTACATGTGGAGGCTATTATATTACATGTGGGGATATTGTTAATGAGGGCTCCAAATAAAGCCTTATTTTATTAACTTCTATTATATTTGAGTAGCTTAATTATTGTTGAAGGTAGGGGTCCAGAGAAACGTTTACCACAGGGTCTGCCCCTCTATAGAGGTGCTATCTTCTATTGTCTATGAGGTGATGTTTGCAAAGAAAACCCGTGCATTGTCTAAATCCCCCTGGCGGTTTGCAGACTATAGGCTGAGGACCCATGTAGTGGAAAAGCTGTTTTTTTGTTGCAGATTTTGCTACATTTTTTGAGGCAAAGCCAAGACAGGCTTCAACAAAACTGGGAAATATATAGGAAGTTTTTATACTTCTCTCCTCTTGTTTTTATCCATTTTACCTAAAAAAAAAAAAAAAAAAAAAAAATGCAGCAAAATCTTCAACAAAAAGAGAAGCTTTTCCCCAAACTTGGGGCCTCAGCATGAGGAGATATTAGAACACTAAACTACCAGTGTATAAGGATATGCTGGTGCTTTAAACCTTCTAACAGTTAAAGGTGAAGAATACAAGAACGCTAGTAAGAAATGTTATTTGGTTAAAATATGTAAATCGTTTGTCTTTTGTCTATATTTGTCTAGTGTCCTTTAATTCAGTGACATTTCTGCAAGCGATAAAATCAGAGTTCCCCTGGGTAAACCTAATTTTCTATTTAAGAAGTCAGTTATCAGGCATTGTATAGTCCTCATCCAGCCTCTGGCGCTCTCGGGATCTCTGCCGCTTTGATTTATATTTTAATGCATTTTCACAGTGACCCTTGGCTTTTAAGCATATTGAAGCAGCTCCCAATCTCTCAGGCTGTCTGATGGACTCTCTGTTCTGTTGTAAGCGGCTTCAAAACGGAGAGGTCCAGCTCTGAAACTGGCATATGTCAGGCTGACAAGAGAGGGGTCACCAGCACAAACATAATAGAACACAAAACTTTATTTTCTGAAAAATCTGGTTAATAATGCAAAGAGAGATGATGGATGGTTTGACCTGGTTATTGACATTGCAGCTTTGAAACACATTGCCTAAATTGAATTCAGTTAAAAAGAACGGACATCTGATAGACATCCAACTGACCCCATTCTAGGTCCCTTGGGACTCATTGGTGTCCATTATTTTAGCGGTTCGTTTGTATGGTTTTTTTTGGTCCTCCAACAGACCAGAAGAACGGACACCCAGCAGTAATGTCAATCTAGCGTAATAGTCTCAGATAGAGATGAGCGAACAGTGTTCTATCGAACTCATGTTCGATCGGATATTAGGCTGTTCGGCATGTTCGAATCGAATCGAACACCGCGTGGTAAAGTGCGCCATTACTCGATTCCCCTCCCACCTTCCCTGGCGCCTTTTTTGCTCCAATAACAGCGCAGGGTAGGTGGGACAGGAACTACGACACCGGTGACTTTGAGAAAAGTAGGCAAAACCCATTGGCTGCCGAAAACATGTGACCTCTAATTTAAAAGAACAGCGCCGCCCAGGTTCGCGTCATTCTGAGCTTGCAATTCACCGAGGACGGAGGTTTCCGTCCAGCTAGCTAGGGCTTAGATTCTGGGTAGGCAGGGACAGGCTAGGATAGGAAGGAGAAGACAACCAACAGCTCTTGTAAGAGCTAAATTCCAGGGAGAAGCTTGTCAGTGTAACGTGGCACTGACGGGCTCAATCGCCGCAACCCAGCTTTCCCAGGATCCTGAATGGAATACACTGTCAGTGTATTCCCGTATACCCGATATATACCCCCGATACCCGTTCCAACGGTGTGCCCCCCCACCTTCACCCCAGAAATACCCTGCAAGTCCCCTAGCAATAGAATTGGGGCTATATACACCCACTATTTTTGCTACTGCCATATAGTACCATTGTCTGACTGGGAATTCAAAGAATATATTGGGGTTACAAATACCCTCATTTCTTGCTACTGCCATATAGTGCCAGTTTCTGACTGGTAATTCAAAGAATATATTGGGGTTATAAATACCCTCATTTCTTGCTACTGGTATATAGTGCCATTGTCTGACTGGGAATTCAAAGAATATATTGGGGTTACGTGCACCCACAATTTTTACTACTGGTATACAGTGCCAGTTTCTGACTGGGAATTCAAAGAATATATTGGGGTTACAAATACCCTCATTTCTTGCTACTGCCATATAGTGCCAGTTTCTGACTGGGAATTCAAAGAATATATTGGGGTTATAAATACCCTCATTTCTTGCTACTGCCATATAGTGCCAGTTTCTGACTGGTAATTCAAAGAATATATTGTGGTTACGTGCACCCACAATTTTTACTACTGGTATACAGTGCCATTGTCTGACTGGGAATTCAAAGAATATATTGGGAATACAAATACCCTCATTTCTTGCTACTGCCATATAGTGCCAGTTTCTGACTGGGAATTCAAAGAATATATTGTGGTTACGTGCACCCACAATTTTTACTACTGGTATACAGTGCCATTGTCTGACTGGGAATTCAAAGAATATATTGGGAATACAAATACCCTCATTTCTTGCTACTGCCATATAGTGCCAGTTTCTGACTGGTAATTCAAAGAATATATTGGGGTTACGTGCACCCACAATTTTTACTACTGGTATACAGTGCCATTGTCTGACTGGGAATTCAAAGAATATATTGGGAATACAAATACCCTCATTTCTTGCTACTGCCATATAGTGCCAGTGTCTGACTGGGAATTCAAAGAATATATTGGGGTTACGTGCACCCACAATTTTTACTACTGGTATACAGTGCCATTGTCTGACTGGGAATTCAAAGAATATATTGGGGTTATAAATACCCTCATTTCTTGCTACTGCCATATAGTGCCAGTTTCTGACTGGGAATTCAAAGAATATATTGGGGTTACGTGCACCCACAATTTTTACTACTGGTATACAGTGCCATTGTCTGACTGGGAATTCAAAGAATATATTGGGGTTATAAATACCCTCATTTCTTGCTACTGCCATATAGTGCCAGTTTCTGACTGGGAATTCAAAGAATATATTGGGGTTACGTGCACCCACAATTTTTACTACTGGTATACAGTGCCATTGTCTGACTGGGAATTCAAAGAATATATTGGGGTTATAAATACCCTCATTTCTTGCTACTGCCATATAGTGCCAGTTTCTGACTGGGAATTCAAAGAATATATTGGGGTTACGTGCACCCACAATTTTTACTACTGGTATACAGTGCCATTGTCTGACTGGGAATTCAAAGAATATATTGGGGTTATAAATACCCTCATTTCTTGCTACTGCCATATAGTGCCAGTTTCTGACTGGTAATTCAAAGAATATATTGTGGTTACGTGCACCCACAATTTTTACTACTGGTATACAGTGCCATTGTCTGACTGGGAATTCAAAGAATATATTGGGGTTATAAATACCCTCATTTCTTGCTACTGCCATATAGTGCCAGTTTCTGACTGGGAATTCAAAGAATATATTGGGGTTACGTGCACCCACAATTTTTACTACTGGTATACAGTGCCAATTTCTAACTAGGAATTCAAAATGCGCAAGGCTCCCGGAAAGGGACGTGGACGAGGCCGTGGGCGAGGTCGGGGGAATGGTTCTGGGGAGCAAGGTAGCAGTGAAGCCACAGGGCGTCCCGTGCCTACTCTTGTGGGGCAGCAAGCATTGCGCCACTCCACAGTGCCAGGGTTGCTTGCCACATTAACTAAACTGCAGGGTACAAACCTTAGTAGGCCCGAGAACCAGGAACAGGTCTTGCAATGGCTGTCAGAGAACGCTTACAGCACATCGTCCAGCAGCCAGTCAGACTCTGCCTCCTCTCCTCCTATTACCCAACAGTCTTGTCCTCCTTCCTCCCAAAATTCCCAAGCTTTACAGAACAATAACCCCAACTGTCCCTGCTCCCCAGAGCTGTTCTCCGCTCCTTTCATTGTCCCTCAACCTGCCTCTCCACGTCACGATTCCACGAACCTAACAGAGGAGCATCTGTGTCCAGATGCTCAAACACTAGAGTCTCCTCCATCTCCGTTCGATTTGGTGGTGGATGACCAGCAACCCACCCTCATCGACGATGATGTGACGCAGTTGCCGTCAGGGCATCCAGTTGACCGGCGCATTGTGCGGGAGGAGGAGATGAGACAGGAGTTGGAAGAGGAAGTGGTGGATGATGAGGACACTGACCCGACCTGGACAGGGGGGATGTCAAGCGGGGAAAGTAGTGTGGATGTTGAGGCAGGTGCAGCACCAAAAAGGGTAGCTAGAGGCAGAGGCAGAGGTCAGCAGCTTAGGCGAAGCCAGGCCACACCCGGAATCTCCCAAGATGTTCCAGTTCGTACCCAGCCCCGAAAAACTCCCACCTCGAGGGCACGTTTCTCGAAGGTGTGGAGTTTTTTCAAGGAATGCGCCGAGGACAGATATAGTGTTGTCTGCACAATTTGCCTCTCGAAATTGATTAGGGGCTCTGAGAAGAGCAACCTGTCCACCACTTCAATGCGCCGTCATTTGGAATCCAAGCACTGGAATCAGTGGCAGGCAGCAACGGCAGGACAAAGGCCGCCTGCCGTTCACGCCACTGCCACTGCCTCTGCCACTGCCTCTGCCTCTGCCACTGCTGACTGTGCTGGCGATGCACTCCAGAGGACGAGCCAGGACACCACTTCATCTGCCTCCGCCACTTTGTTGACTTCTACCTCATCCTCCCCTGGTCCTGTCTTATCTCCTTCTCCTGCACCATCAAAGGCACCATCAGGCGTTTCTTTACAACAACCCACCATCTCTCAGACATTGGAGCGGCGGCAGAAATACACTGCTAACCACCCACACGCGCAAGCCTTGAACGCCAACATCGCTAAACTGCTGGCCCAGGAGATGTTGGCGTTCCGGCTTGTTGAAACTCCCGCCTTCCTGGACCTGATGGCAACTGCGGCACCTCGCTATGCCGTCCCTAGCCGTCACTACTTCTCCCGGTGTGCCGTCCCCGCCTTGCACCAGCACGTGTCACTCAACATCAGGCGGGCCCTTAGTTCCGCGCTTTGCACAAAGGTCCACTTGACCACCGACGCGTGGACAAGTGCATGCGGACAGGGACGCTACATTTCACTGACGGCACACTGGGTGAATGTAGTTGAGGCTGGGACTGCTTCCCAAACTGGCCCGGTGTACCTTGTCTCCCCGCCTAACATTCCTGGCAGGGACACGAGAAGAACACCCCCCTCCTCCTCCTCCTCTACCGCCTCCTCCTCCGCCACCGCCTCCTCCTCCGCCACCGCCTCCTCCTCCGCTGTTAGATTGACCCCAGCTACGAGTTGGAAACGTTGCAGCACTGGCGTTGGTAGACGTCAGCAGGCTGTGCTGAAGCTGATCAGCTTGGGGGACAGACAGCACACTGCCTCCGAGGTGAGGGATGCCCTCCTCGATGAGACGGCAATATGGTTTGAGCCGCTGCACCTGGGCCCAGGCATGGTCGTTTGTGATAACGGCCGGAACCTGGTAGCAGCTCTGGAGCTTGCCGGACTCCAACATGTTCCATGCCTGGCCCACGTCTTCAACCTAGTGGTGCAACGTTTCCTAAAGAGCTACCCCAATGTTCCAGAGCTACTGGTGAAAGTGCGGCGCATGTGCGCCCACTTTCGCAAGTCGACAGTAGCCGCTGCTAGCTTAAAATCTCTCCAGCAACGCCTGCATGTGCCACAACACCGGCTTTTGTGCGACGTCCCCACACGCTGGAACTCAACGTTTCAGATGTTGAATAGAGTGGTTGAGCAGCAGAGACCTTTGATGGAATACCAGCTACAAAACCCTAGGGTGCCACAAAGTCAGCTGCCTCAGTTTCACATCCATGAGTGGCCATGGATGAGAGACCTTTGTGACATCCTACGGGTCTTTGAGGAGTCCACAAGGAGGGTGAGCTCTGAGGATGCGATGGTGAGCCTTACAATCCCGCTCTTGTGTGTTCTGAGAGAATCCCTGATTGACATCAGGGATAACTCAGATCACACAGAGGAGTTAGGGATAGCATCCGATCCGTCACAGCTGGAGAGTAGGTCCACACATCTGTCCGCTTCACTGCGTTTAATGGAGGAGGAGGAGGAGGAGGAGGAGGAAGAAGAGTTGTCCGATGATGTGATGGTGATACAGGAGGCTTCCGGGCAACTTCGAATCGTCCCATTGTTGCAGCGCGGATGGGTAGACATGGAGGATGAGGAGGAAATGGAGATTGAACTTTCCGGTGGGGCCAGAGGAGTCATGCCAACTAACACTGTGGCAGACATGGCTGAGTTCATGTTGGGGTGCTTTACAACCGACAAGCGTATTGTCAAAATCATGGAGGACAACCAGTACTGGATCTTTGCTATCCTTGACCCCCGGTATAAAAACAACATCTCGTCTTTTATTCCGGTAGAGGGGAGGGCCAATCGCATCAATGCTTGCCACAGGCAATTGGTGCAGAATATGATGGAGATGTTTCCAGCATGTGACGTTGGCGGCAGGGAGGGCAGTTCCTCCAGTAGGCAACCAAGTTCTCACCGGTCCACACAAACGAGGGGCACACTGTCTAAGGTCTGGGACACCTTGATGGCACCCCCTCGCCAAAGTGCCGCCACGGAGGGTCCTAGTGTCACCAGGCGTGAGAAGTATAGGCGCATGTTGCGGGAATACCTTTCCGACCACAGCCCTGTCCTCTCCGACCCCTCTGCGCCCTACACGTATTGGGTGTCGAAGTTGGACCTGTGGCTTGAACTTGCCCTATATGCCTTGGAGGTGCTGTCCTGTCCTGCCGCCAGCGTCCTATCTGAGAGGGTGTTCAGTGCAGCCGGTGGCATCATCACTGACAAGCGCACCCGTCTGTCAGCTGAGAGTGCCGACCGGCTCACTTTGATAAAAATGAACCACCACTGGGTAGAGCCGTCATTTTTGTGCCCACCTGTGTAAAGCACCCCAACATGAAACTCCATGTCTGTACTCAACCTCTCCAATTCCTCCGCATCCTCATACTCATCCACCATAAGCGTTGCACAATTCTGCTAATACTAGGCTCCCTCCACCCTGATTTCCACCAACTCTGCTGGTTAGAGGCTCCCTCCACCATGAATTGGTCCAAACTGGGCTGTTTAGAGGCTCCCTCCACCATGAATTGGTCCAAACTGGGGTTTTTAGAGGCTCCCTCCACCATGAATTGGTCCAAACTTGGCTGTTTAGAGGCTCCCTCCACCATTAATTGGTCCAAACTGGGCTGGTTAGAGGCTCCCTCCACCATGAATTTGCCCACACTGGGCTGGTTAGAGGCTCCCTCCACCATGAATTTCCCAAAACTTGGCTGTTTAGAGGCTCCCTCCACCATTAATTGGTCCAAACTGGGCTGGTTAGAGGCTCCCTCCACCATGAATTGGTCCAAACTGGGCTGTTTAGAGGCTCCCTCCACCATGAATTGGTCCAAACTGGGGTTTTTAGAGGCTCCCTCCACCATGAATTGGTCCAAACTTGGCTGTTTAGAGGCTCCCTCCACCATTAATTGGTCCAAACTGGGCTGGTTAGAGGCTCCCTCCACCATGAATTTGCCCAAACTGGGCTGGTTAGAGGCTCCCTCCACCATGAATTGGTCCAAACTGGGGTTTTTAGAGGCTCCCTCCACCATGAATTGGTCCAAACTTGGCTGTTTAGAGGCTCCCTCCACCATTAATTGGTCCAAACTGGGCTGGTTAGAGGCTCCCTCCACCATGAATTTGCCCACACTGGGCTGGTTAGAGGCTCCCTCCACCATGAATTTCCCAAAACTTGGCTGTTTAGAGGCTCCCTCCACCATTAATTGGTCCAAACTGGGCTGGTTAGAGGCTCCCTCCACCATGAATTGGTCCAAACTTGGCTGTTTAGAGGCTCCCTCCACCATTAATTGGTCCAAACTGGGCTGGTTAGAGGCTCCCTCCACCATGAATTTGCCCAAACTGGGCTGTTTAGAGGCTCCCTCCACCATGAATTGGTCCAAACTGGGTTTTTTAGAGGCTCCCTCCACCATGAATTTGCCCACACTGGGCTGGTTAGAGGCTCCCTCCACCATGAATTGGTCCAAACTGGGTTTTTTAGAGGTTCCCTCCATCATGAATTTGCCCACACTGGGCTGGTTAGAGGCTCTCTCCACCATGAATTTCCCAAAACTTGGCTGTTTAGAGGCTCCCTCCACCATTAATTGGTCCAAACTGGGCTGGTTAGAGGCTCCCTCCACCATGAATTGGTCCAAACTTGGCTGTTTAGAGGCTCCCTCCACCATTAATTGGTCCAAACTGGGCTGGTTAGAGGCTCCCTCCACCATGAATTTGCCCAAACTGGGCTGTTTAGAGGCTCCCTCCACCATGAATTGGTCCAAACTGGGGTTTTTAGAGGCTCCCTCCACCATGAATTGGTCCAAACTTGGCTGTTTAGAGGCTCCCTCCACCATTAATTGGTCCAAACTGGGCTGGTTAGAGGCTCCCTCCACCATGAATTGGTCCAAACTGGGTTTTTTAGAGGCTCCCTCCACCATGAATTGGTCCAAACTGGGGTTTTTAGAGGCTCCCTCCACCATGAATTGGTCCAAAATGGGCTGTTTAGCGGCTCCCTCCACCATTAATTGGTCCAAACTGGGCTGGTTAGAGGCTCCCTCCACCATGAATGTGCCCAAACTGGGCTGTTTAGAGGCTCCCTCCACCATGAATTTGCCCAAACTGGGCTGGTTAGAGGCTCCCTCCACCATGAATTGGTCCAAACTGGGGTTTTTAGAGGCTCCCTCCACCATGAATTGGTCCAAACTTGGCTGTTTAGAGGCTCCCTCCACCATTAATTGGTCCAAACTGGGCTGGTTAGAGGCTCCCTCCACCATGAATTGGTCCAAACTTGGCTGTTTAGAGGCTCCCTCCACCATTAATTGGTCCAAACTGGGCTGGTTAGAGGCTCCCTCCACCATGAATTTGCCCAAACTGGGCTGTTTAGAGGCTCCCTCCACCATGAATTGGTCCAAACTGGGTTTTTTAGAGGCTCCCTCCACCATGAATTTGCCCACACTGGGCTGGTTAGAGGCTCCCTCCACCATGAATTGGTTCAAACTGGGCTGGTTAGAGGCTCCCTCCACCATGAATTTGCCCAAACTGGGCTGGTTAGAGGCTCCCTCCACCATGAATTTGCCCAAACTGGGCTGTTTAGAGGCTCCCTCCACCATGAATTGGTCCAAACTGGGCTGTTTAGAGGCTCCCTCCACCATGAATTGGTCCAAACTGGGTTTTTTAGAGGCTCCCTCCACCATGAATTGGTCCAAACTGGGGTTTTTAGAGGCTCCCTCCACCATGAATTGGTCCAAACTGGGGTGTTTAGAGGCTCCCTCCACCATGAATTTGCCCAAACTCTGCTGGTTAGAGGCTCAATCCACCCTGATTTTCAAAACAAATGTTGGTGCCAACCTCAACTTACTACAAGGGCCAAATTCACTGCTGGTGACAAGCTCTCCTCACTGCAAGTGCCAAATACACATGTTTCAAGGTGTTTTCCTACTGTCAGAGAGGTGGTATTGAGTGTGTAAAGTGTGTAGTTGTTAGGCAGTGATGTTGGGGTAATAGAGGGTCTTTGGTGTGTTAGATGCCCCCAGACATGCTTCCCCTGCTGTCCCAGTGTCATTCCAGAGGTGTTGGCATCATTTCCTGGGGTGTCATAGTGGACTTGGTGACCCTCCAGACACGGATTTGGGTTTCCCCCTTAACGAGTATCTGTTCCCCATAGACTATAATGGGGTTCGAAACCCGTTCGAACACACGAACATTGAGCGGCTGTTCGAATCGAATTTCGAACCTCGAACATTTTAGTGTTCGCTCATCTCTACTCAATAGCAAGAAAGTTAACAGCAATAGAAGCCAGCGCTGTTCTTCAGAGCCAGTGCCCGTATCAATAAATCTACACAAATTCCTACTGTATATACAAACTAGCAACATATGTCATGTTACGTCACATTAAAGCACTTCTAATAAGCAGATTGTGTTACGTGAATAACGTGATCACCTATGGCCATAAAAAATAAGCTGTTCTATATGTTAACGACAATCTCATACAATTATTTCTCTTCTTTCTCATTTCTGTAGCCAGAAAACCTGTTACTGGCATCTAAGCTAAAAGGTGCGGCTGTTAAACTGGCCGATTTTGGGTTGGCCATTGAGGTGGAAGGTGAACAGCAGGCGTGGTTTGGTAAGTACTATAAAAGACCTATCAAAGTCCAATTCTCAAATAAACGTGAGCTGTTAAACATGGAGCCTAAGGGCTGTGTTTGACATGACTGTCAATGGCTCCAACGTATACATTTTCTTTGAAGCCACCTGCCACCTGATCGGTGCTGTCATGCTGAACTTTTTGGTGTTTTGTTTAGTTAAATCCATTCAGCTATTCCAGAGATATAAGCCCATTGAGATTTCATGCAAATTAGAGTCCAATAGTCAAGTGGGCGGTAACACTGTAGTTTCTCTGGGTCTCTGTGTACTGTATGTCATCCAGTATTATTGGCCCATGTGGCCAGCAGACCCTAATTTTCATCAATACTATAAACGCTTATATTTTTGTACTGCCTGAACAGATTTTGGAAACAAGGGACCAAAATGCTCATGGTGACAGCGCCTATTGATTGATGAACTTTTCAGACTAGTTGACAGGTGCTCTATCACCAAAACCCAGCATCTCTACCCAGCTCATTTGCATATTGACAGAAACAGCCATATCTCAGCAATGGAGGCAGCGATTCACAAGGGGAGAAAAAAAGATTTGGGCTGGTTTGAAATTCTGGTCTCTTTTGACAAACTCCCTTTATGGTATCTACTAATAATAGACCTATGAGATCTGAATATAGAGAAAATCTCCATCTTACCACTTTTATATTGTGCTGTTTCATAAATATATATATATATATATATATATATATATACCTGTGTATATATATATATATATATATATATATATATATATATATCTGCTGTCTCCACCAGTGGGAGCTTAGGCATAGGAATACTACTACTGTTATATTACTGTAACCCCCTCCAGTTGCAGCCGTTTTGTGTTTTTGCATCTGTTATGTTTCCATTCACAGAGGTATATTACAGGTTATTTTCTTGCAGGACAAAAATCTCTCCTTAGTTATGAAATAGAATGTTGACTTCCATTAGGCTAGATACACATGAATGGAAACAGTATGGATGGCACATGGATGATATCGGACCCGCTCAATTCACGTACTGAGCCTGGGGCACAAAATGGACAGGAATAGGATCAGTTCTGAGCTTTGCTCCAGGCTCATGAGCACCTACTTTGACCTCTGATAATACATAGTGTGTATGGGGCCGTAGAAAATAAAGGGTCAGTGTGCTAGCTGTTAGGCCGGAGCCCCACATAGAATAAACGTTGCGATTTGGCTGCAGCGGAACACCACAGCAAAAACTGTAGCCCTAAAAACCGTGGCCCTTTACAGTTCCTGCAAAGAGGATGGGATTCTAGCTAATCCCATCTACACACTGCAGAAAATAATCCGCATCAGGAAATGCTGAGATTTTAAAAAATGTTTCCGTAAATCACAGCATATCAATTATATCTATCGAAACGCTGGAGGAAATCTCTGTGGACTTTCTGTAAAAAAAACCTGCGGAAAAAAACACATCGCATTTCAACCACAGTCTTTTCCGTAACGTTTTTTGGCTGCGGCTCACTACATGGGATCTTAGTCTTACAGGGGTTTTCCAAAATTAAAAAACTTGACCCAGAAGGTGGAAATGACATAAAATAACAAAAGAAACATTGCTTACCAGTTAATAACCTGTGGTTGTGACATCTTGTTTACAATGATGTGCGCCGGTCTACCCAAGTGATTGCTCCAAGTAGTCAGGGGTGTTAAAGGTGCACAAAAGTAAGAATAATGCTAAAAATACTAAAAAATTTGGGTCTATGGTACTTAGACCATTTAATACAATTAGTTTAAAACCCTCAGAACTGTTAAGAATTTTTTCAGTAGAATTATTATTCTAAAATATTTAGAAATTTCATTTGATCAATTATAATTTTGACATGTATTAATTCTGGCATTCTGACAGGTCCTAAAACACAATTTAGTGAGGCACGCTGAACGCGCCAATCACGGATTTTCAGTAATCAATGGAGCGTTGATAAATCATTTGCATCATTACAATTTGTTGTGTCATTTATGGGACAAATTGAAATTATTATTCAGATAAAGATTATATGACCGTGGCCGGCTTTAGAACTAGAGCCGAACCTATTCACATCAAACACTAGCCAGGAGGGGAGAAAGAATGTAAAATGAAGAATATATCTACAAATTTACGCATTTCTGAATCTTTATTAGTAATGGTAGCTTTCTTACCGAATTGGGAAAAATAATTCAACTGCGTTCTGCATGTTTTATATCAAGTACTCAGAGGCCCAATCTTTCTGGTATGGCTCCTCTGATTCATCTTTTCATATCAAGTGGCCCCCAGTTTCTTAGACCACCCTATGCACCTTGTACGTAAGTAGTCTGAGACACTCCTCCTACTCCTGATTGGTTCTTCCAAGAGCAGGGGGAGAGTCTCAGACTACCAAACCTCAGAGTGCATAGAGTAGTCTCAGAAATTTGTGGCCATTTTTCATAATTAATAAGCTGGGCAGGGCAAGTTGTCCACCAAACACCTACTCAAGCTAGTTCATAGAAGTTCGGGTAACATGATTTTGACAACTGTTTCACTTTAAAGAGATTGTCCAGGATGTTTTTTTTCTTTTTATTTATGGCCTATCCTTGGCCTCCTGCTGTTGACCCAATACAAAGACTAAAGGTGAATATACGTAACAGCGTTCTTCACTTCCCCTGAGCTGCTCCCGGTGCTCGTCCTTCCAGAGTTGACACCAGGGACCGCTGAGGCCAGTCATTGGGCCCTAGCAGTCCTATGACATGAAGACGCATAGTGTCATTACACCACACAAACCTCCCCTGGTCCTCTGCTAAGGCCTCAGAGTATAATAGTAATTCATAGGTGGAAAAACCCCATGAACTACTATTATGGGAGGAGCAGGGGGGCTCTCACTGTACCCCTCTTGGAGCAGGATATACTCCTAGAGTTACAAGTACCTCGCCTTGAGAACAGTAAGTAGGAGATACTACTACTTCCTAGCCTGAGACAAAAGTCTCCAAGCTATGCCCCACTTGTTCAGAGGGGAAGAAGAAGGGGGAGATAAACTGTAAGCCTTTGGAAAGAAAAACAAAGCAGAAGAATGTAAAAAGCTGTTTCTTATTACTTCTTGGATTGCAGTCCGATGTATAATAGTATCGTGGCAGAGGAAGATATCATGGTAAATGTCACCGCTATTTTTTCCATTTTTTGTTTTACTTTATTGAAGCTTAGAGCTCACACCACCAAGAAAAAGAAAAGCGTCTGGTGGCAGCAGATGTACATTTCACTATTTTTCCAAGTAATTATCTGTTAAAAGTGGAAAGTGATTACTTACAACACGCTGGGAAATTCAGTTTGAGCACTGGCAGTTCCCATTGGCATGTGTTTACACCTTAGACCACAGAAACAGACTGGCCTGATCCTGGCATCTTGAGTGCCTACTTGAGTGGCCATATGGTCCAATTATAAATTACTGAAATGATATGACCATGCAATAAATCAGATGGAACATATTATAGCGCACTATGGGTATATTAACGCTCATCATCCCTATAATGCAGTCATCAGTAACTTGTATTTTCCTTGGAGTGTTAGCTACATAGACCTGATGAAATTTCTGTATTATCTTCACACATCCAGCATATATCTATTTGCTCAACACATTTTTGTCTTTTGTATCTCAGGATTTGCTGGCACACCAGGCTACCTCTCCCCAGAAGTGTTACGGAAAGATCCTTATGGAAAGGCTGTGGATCTATGGGCTTGTGGTAATGCAGACATGCACTTTCATTACATTACAAGACCTCTGCGGAGCTCTGTATCTAGTCAATTAGAGTATTTAATTCTAATAAAATTTCTCTTGCTCTTAAAGAGGTTTTCTGGGCTAAAAGTATTGATGACCAAAGTTCAATTTGGTAGGGGTCCAATAACCAGGCCCCCTATCGATCAATCCTCAGCAGCTGGTACACAGAAAATAGTGCAGGAAGTAGACAGTGCTTTCTCTGTGTAGTGGTAGAACTGAGTCACTGCAGCGCAGGTCCTATTCAAATAATGGGAGCTGATCTGTAGTACCTGTCCTGGCCACTACACAGAGAACAGCGCTGTTTGCTTCCTACTCCACTTTCAGTATATTAGCTACTGAGATTAGCTGATCAATAGGTGTGGCAGGTGTTGGACTCTTGCCAATATACTGCTAACCTATTCTTAATTTAATTTTATGAAAAGCCATTTAAGGCACTTTTCCATTGTATGAAACCTGTTTTACAATACTCAGCAGTACTAGCCTTTATCCATCCTGTTTGGTACCATTTCAACGTTATGTGAGTGAGCCTAAGTGGCTTCATGTGGTGGAAATCCAAGTACTTGGTACGAAAAGCAAGTAGAGAGTAAAATCAAGCCTGTACCATGCAATGGAAAAGAGTCTTTGATCCCTCACTTATCTTCTACATAAATCATTGTCTAAAACAAATTCCACCGTTTCCTGCAAGCTCCACCCTTCATATACTCCACTAGTCATATATTGTCCACTGATACTACTATTACTCGTAGTTTCACCCCTACATACCCCACCCATACCGGCCAAGAATGGCACAGAAAGAAACCATTGTGTACAAGATTGAGGCTTGTTTTTCTTGGCCCATATTAACAGAGACAATAAGATTTGCCAAAATCCTGCATTTCTTTTCATTAAGCTCCAGGTGATTTTTAGCCTTTTTCCACATTATATATGATGCAGGATGTGGATTTTTCCAACATTTTCTGACCAATTTCCTCAAAATAAAAATAATTATGGTTCAAGATCTAAGACCTTGACAAAGCCCAGTCCCTAAAGCTTCACATTAGGCATTAGCTGTACCCCAAATATCTGATGAACAAAATGGAACTGTAGAATCCCAATAACTCTGTAGTTTTGTTGGCACCACAGTATGGCTAAGTCAGTGCCCAAATATCAACTCCATACAGTGGCACATTGAGCAACTTTGGACCTTTTGCACCATCTTCTACATATTCATGTATATTATATTGTTTTTGTCCCCAACAGGAGTCATTCTTTACATCTTGCTTGTTGGTTACCCACCTTTCTGGGATGAAGATCAGCATAGGCTGTACCAGCAGATCAAAGCTGGTGCTTATGATGTAAGTGATACTATATACCTTGTCTTGGGAGACACATATCTTCTAGAGACTTCATTCCTTCTAGACGAAAAACATAAGGAACCATAGGTTTCATAGAATAAAAGTCAAAGAAACAGATAGAAACAGCTCCCGGAAAGAAAGACCTGAGTGGCTCCCATTGAGTTCAATGGGAGCCATCTTTTTGGTCAGGATTTTGAGGCAGATACGGCCTTAAAATCCTGATAAAAAATCCCTGTGTGAACTTACCCTAAGAGTAGAAACCTCTCTAAGTGTGCCTAGAAGCAGTTCAATATGGAAAAAGCCACACAGAAATCTGAAAACAAATTATTCACTTTTTTTTTTCAAATTTCTGCTCGAGTGGATTATCCTATGTGGAAATAACTCCTTTCCGTTCGTCTTGTAAGGCTGACGCAACACAAGGATAAGTTTTTCAACAATATGTAGTCTTATGAAAGACATGGCGGGAAGCCAGGGGTGATAAGTGCAGCTACCTCCGGCAGACTGTGCAATGTGCTCATTCATTGCACAAGTCTGAGAACTGCGCCCCTTTAATAGTGTATTAATTCAAGTCACTTCTTTACTAGTGTGTAGACTCACAGATCTAAGCCAAAAAATAGAACTTGCTACAGATGTGTTACATCATTAGCAGTGTCTCGTGTCAATATATTCAGCTTTGCATATCTGGCACCTCATTAATAACGTGTTACTTAGAAGAGATTTTGGTATATAACGTCTACACACACCGATCACTAGGGCTGCAGACATATATGGCATCTTCATTATTATCCTAATACAATCCTAGCAAAATAGTGAGTGCATAAAGGTGAAGTTCTTAAAGGGTTTTTACTGCGCTAATATGTAAATGTAGCACATGAGAGACAACCTCTTTCATAATGCATAAAATGTAATTATTCACATGTATAGCGGCATTATATTCTGCAGCACTTTACAGATACACTGTGCCATATAGGGCTCACAATTTACATTCCCTATCAGTATGTCTTTGGAAAGTGGGAGGAAACCCACTCAAACACAGGGAGAACATACACACTCCTTGCAGATACTGTCCTTGGCTGTATTCACACCTAGGACTCTAGTCCTGTAAGGCATAAGTGTTAATCATGGAGCCACCCCAATCTTTGCTGGCCCCTCTCCCACCACTCCCGATAAACAATTGATGATAACTGCTGTAGGGAAAGTGTAGGCAGCCATTTAGATGATCAGCAGTCTATTGTATGTAATAATAGTTAGTCATTGCCAGAAAAGGAAATTGCTTTCCTAGACTGTTTTCTCCATTCTGGACCATTGAGGGAGGTCTTAAGTAGATATCCACATGCTCCAATGGACTTCTCCATCATGCAAGTGCTCAATTTTTCATTTTCTTCCCCTAATGGAGAAAATGGATTAGAATTATCTTCATAAAACATCTCCTTTAATCGCTGTAAAAATGAAAAGTTCCTCAATTTTATGAATGTGTGCAGTGCACGGGTTAGTGAAACAGACACGGCCCAGACACACAACTGCAAAACCTACGGATGTGTATATGGGACCATAGACATAAATAGGTCCTTATTTTTTATCAACAGTTGTGCAATTGTAGTGAAACGCAGTTAAAAAAAACACTGCAGAGGAACAAAGAGGAAATACAGTGGATAAAAACTTGCGTTTTTCACTGCTTTTCTGATGTGTTTTTCACTGTTGCCTCCCCACATTATATAAATCTAGGTCATCAATATCTAATTGGTGGGGATATGAAACCCAGGAACACATATCAGCTGTGGAGAGCTGTTTGCTACTCAGTCCCATTCAAGTGAGTTGCCTGAGCAGTAATTCCAAGCAGAGACCCTACACAATGTATGGCATGTTGGATCCCTAACGATCAGATTAATATATGGTATGTCGGACCCCAATGATCAGCTCAATTTATGGCGTGTCTAACCTCCACAGATCAGATATTGATGGCCTATCCTGAGGATTACACAGTTATGTGTAACTCAGGAAACCCCCTGTAAGGAGGATTATTAAAAGGATATATAAGATGTATGTTGGTAAGAATGAAATATTGCTCTTTTCCTTACATTTCAGTTTCCCTCCCCTGAGTGGGACACTGTAACTCCAGAAGCTAAAGACCTCATTAATAAGATGTTGACCATAAACCCTTCTAAGAGGATCACAGCTGCCGAAGCTCTGAAACACCCATGGATATCAGTAAGTGTCTTCTTCAAGTGCTTTCTCAATTTTCTCAGCTTTTCCTTTTATCAAAATACATTGATTTTATCCATTATATTTTTTAGCACCGCTCTACTGTGGCTTCATGTATGCACAGACAAGAGACGGTGGACTGCCTGAAGAAGTTCAATGCCAGGAGGAAGCTGAAGGTAAGTGCTACATGGAGATTCTGTATGGATGAAGGAACGCTTAGTGTTGTCTTCCTCTGCTAAGTGTTTATAAAGCCAGTTTGTTATCAAGTCCAATATATTAGGATACAGTAGCAGCGGAGAGACATACATAGTCAGATTTATCACATTGATATCTGAGATAATATATGAACTATCTGAAGGATTGTCTATCAATATGAGGGTCTGACTCTGAGCACCTCCCCCATTTGACTGAAGGAGACTCAATGATGTCCCTAGATGATCTTTGTAGTGGTCGTGGTATTGTAGGTCACAACAACCAAGTCCATGTAAGTGAATGGAACTGAGCTATAATTCCAGTCACAGCCATTACCCAAGTAGTAAAAGGCTTATCACGACATAGGCTCGCAGGAGAGCCATGGCCGCCTCAATCTACTGATCAGTATAAGTTCTTAAAGATCCCTTACAAGACTTAAAGGATCTGCTTCTACAATCTTGTTGGACCATATATCCAAAATTTATGTAGAAGCCCTAATTCACCGTAGCGTGAACCACTAAAATAAGAATCGGGAAAATCTTGGTGCCAGATAGCACAGGACACCTTGAGAGGTCTTGTGGTCTCCAAGCTTCAGCAGGTCAGAGCTGTTTTGACAGCAGAAGTGCGTCATACACAATATTAGGAAGGTGGTTTTAATATTCTGGCTGATCACTGTGTATTTCTAACAAGATCATTACCAGAGATGCTCAGTGATAAACAAAAGACACTATCGATGTCCTACATCCTGTGACATTTACGCTAATCCCGTGTATCTATTCCCCTTGATCTCTTCTTTTTATGGTGCGTTCTAATTCTGATACGGTGACTGGATCACAACATTGCAGACTTGGCAGAGCAATAAAGACTATTGTACATGGACTGTATTTACACTGGAGCAAAACCAACAATGTCAGGCATCAGACAGTAAAAGTATTGCTTTAGTCATAGGAGCCTGGCAACTTTTATATCCTAGTGTCAGTATGTAAGGAAGCTCACCCGGCCCGTAGAACATCTCACCCCATAGTCTAGAACAACAAATAGGCCTTCAAAACATTGACAGAAGGGACACACACCTGTTATCTCCGTCTAAGATGATGGAGATCCTAAAATTCTATTAAAAATTAAATTTTCTTTTTACATTTATATTTAATTACTTGCCGCAGCCTGGTCTGTGGCCACCAACTCATGCCAGTACATCATTAAAGAGGGCGCACATTACATTGCTTCATTACATCTGATGCCATACAACCATTCAGCCATTATAGCACGCCTGCCAGGAACTGTTTGTCAGAAGATTTAAAGGGGATACAGAGGATTTCACTTTCTTTTGCAGATAGATAAATATTTCGTTGATGGATGGATGGATGGATGGATAGATAGATAGATAGATAGATAGGAGATAGATAGATAGATAGATAGATAGATAAATAGATAGATAGATAGACAGACTATAGGAACTCTTCAATTCCATATGCCAGGTATTAAAGTAATAAAGTGATACTCATGGGACCTTTTCCAAGCCCTAGAGTGCTACTTTTCGGATAGAGCTATTTATCTTTCATTACCAAAGCAGTGCCACTGATCCAGAAGGCCTGGGCACCCCTAATACAACTCTGATTTTACATTTTTAAACAGTAAATACTTGTGTCCCTTGTTCTCCTGATCCTTGGGAGGTCCTAAAAGATGGACCCCTATTAATCATACATTTATCTGCTATCCTTTATCTGCTCATGCTTGAGCTAAAACGTCACACGGGGCAATAAAACCTCCTCCATAGACTTTCATGGATTCATTGGTGTGCCGCCTGTTTTTTGGTCCGTTGATTAAGCGGGACATTGGTGAGCACCCTATGTTTTTACCGATGCAGTCAGATGTTTGTGTAGATATAGATAGATAGATAGATAGATAGATAGATAGATAGATAGATAGATCCCATCACCTGTCATTACTAAAAGGTATGCCATTGACCCAGTAGGTCTATACCCCAATCTTACAGGAAATTACATAGATAGATAGATAGATAGATAGATAGATAGATAGATAGATAGATAGATAGATAGATAGAGCGAGCTATGGAATAAATCCTCTCCTTTTTTTGATTTACCTTTTTGGAGTGCTGTCCATTTGTCGCAGTATCTACATGTGATCATATGTCTGATCACTTGGGACTTGCAACCATTGACTGGGTCAGGTTTCTTTCTGGTGCTGCTCTGTACAACTGTTTTTGTAGAAAGATATGAGATGACAGACCTTCTCCTGCTTTATATGTCTTCCAGTAAACTATCTATCTATCTATCTATCTATCTATCTATCTATCTATCTATCTATCTATCTAGATGAGTCTTATCCTGTTTCTGAGTTCAACTGTTCTAATGAGAGCAATAAGACACAACTTTATAAATAAGATTTAGAAAATCCTTTTTTCAAATTAAAACAAACATTTCAATTTAAATTTTAAAACTAGTTTAATGTGAAGGGTGAATCTGATGATTCTTAACAAGTTTCTTAAAGAGGAACTTTCAAGTCCTGAGGGCACATGCGGTGTAATACACTTCTAGATAGTAGACTGACTGACTTCAGCATACTATCAGCTTTCCCATTCTGTGCCCCCACTGAAGAGCTATCTGTGCCGGTACTGTAGCTCTTCAGTGTCAGAAATGCCCCCTTCTTCACAGTAGCATCTATTGCTCTGTACTGTGAGAGGATGGCATCCCTTACCGCCCAGCCATGACGCTGAGTAGTGAGGAACACCCCCCTCCCCTCCTGATAGTACTCCTCCATAGACTAGTACTGGTGGGGCATTCCTCACTGCTTAGCCCCATGGCTGGGTGGTAAGGGACGCCCCCTCTCACAGTACATCGCAATAGATGCTACTGTGAAGAAGGGAGTTCCTGACTGACTTTCAGAAACACCCTTCTGACACTGAAGAGCTACAGTACTGGCACCTATAGCTCTTCAGTGGGGGCACAGAACGGGAAAGCCGAGCTTTCAAGCAGTGTATTACACCGCATGTGCCCTGAGGCCGTGAAAAGTCCTCTTTCATATTAGGCTCAAATGTACTAAAAAAAATAAAATAATAATAATCGATGCAGTGTAGTAGGTAGGTTTTGATTTTAGTTTTTAATATTAGAAAAACACAAATCAGCCATCGCCCCCCTAAACTGCTTCAACACCCCCCAATTTTCTCTGGGTTTCTTTACCGCCCCCCTGTAGGCCTCCAACGCCCACAAGGGGGTGTCATTGCCCAATTTGAGAGAGACTGATCTACAGTATCTATTGTGATTCTTTAGCAAATCCTTATATATGCATAAACTTATAGACAGGTCCATCTATATATTGATATTATAGAGCAATAACGAGACAATACAGACTTCCATACACATCTCAGAATAAACCCCACAACCCACCCCACCTGAGCCCTCTCTACACATTGCATCACTATATGTCTGTCCTTAAAGGGGCTCTATCAGCAAAATCATGTTGATAGAGCCCCACATATGCGTGCATAGCCTTTAAAAAGACTATTCAGGCACCGGTAAAGTTATATTAAACTACCTCCCCCGTTTTAAAATAATAACCTAAAAAAGAATGTGCTCTACTTACCGAACGTGCACCCTGGGTGGGCATTCAGGGTGTGTCTTCATCTTCTTCCCCGCCTCTTCTTCCTCCGATGTCCTCTGGTCCTGTCCTCCTCCGGCGCTTGCTCGCGGACACTGATAAAAAAAAAAAATAGCCTGGGCGCATGCGTAGTAGCCGTAGTAGAAGCCGCGTGCTACTGCGCATGCGCCCAAGCTATTTTTTTTTATCAGTGTCCACGAGCAAGTGCCGGAAGAAGACGGGACCGGAGGACATCGGAGGAAGAAGAGGCGTGGATGAAGATGAAGACACACCCTGAATGCCCGCCCAGCGTGCACGTTCGGTAAGTAGAGCATATTCTTTTTTAGGTTATTATTTTAAAACGGGGGAGGTAGTTTAATATAACTTTACCGGTGCCTGAATAGCCTTTTTAAAGGCTATGCACGCATATGTGGGGCTCTATCAGCATGATTTTGCTCATAGAGCCCCTTTAACCATAAAGATAAGTTATCTAAGGATCTTCTCCAGCAATCTCTAAAAATCGTACACAATAACAATATCCCAGCTCTGCAGCATAGCACAGGACTGGGAGTCTTTTTGTTGCCATGACTTGACTATATATAGAGTGAATATATTGCAGTCATATATCTATGTTCCCTGCTATGTTGGTCACATTATGAAATCCATGTTTTACATCTGTCATGTACTATACAGAGCTTAGAGGCAACATCACATTGTCCTCATGGTTTGTCACTTCTGTTATCACTATTATAATTCTGGGTATTTTTGTGTCTCTAATATAGGGTGCTATTTTAACCACGATGCTGGCAACTCGAAACTTCTCTGGTAAGTGATAACCCACTTCATATAAATAAATATATACACTAGAGATGAGCGAACACTGTTCGGATCAGCCGTTCCGAGCAGCACGCTCCCATAGAAATGAATGGAAGCACCTGGCACGGCGACCTATGAACGGCTCATCCGAACAGTGTTCGCTCATCTCTAATATACACACACTGCTCAAAAAAATAAAGGGAACACTTAAGCAACACAAAGTAACTCCAAGGAACACCGATTGACAATCAATTTCACCTGCTGTTGTGCAAATGAAAATTATTGGCAATTATCAAGACACACTCAATAAAGGAAGGGTCTGCAGGCAGGGACCTCAGACGACATCTCAGTACCAATACTTTCTGGCTGATGTTTTGGTCACTTTTGAATGTTTGTTCTGCTTTCACACTCGTGGTATCATGAGACAAACTCTACAACCCACACAAGTGGCTCAGGTAGTGCAGCTCATCCAGGATGGTACATCAATGCCAGCTGTGGCAAGAAGGTTTGCTGTGTCTATCAGCACAGTGTCCAGAGGCTGGAAGCGCTACCAGGAGACAGGCCAGTACACCAGGAGACGTGGAGGTGGCCGTAGAAGGGCAACAACCCAGCAGCAGGACCGCTACCTCCGCCTTTGTGCAAGGAGGGACAGGAGGAGCACTGCCAGAGCCCTGCAAAATGACCTCCAGCAGGCCACAAATGTGCTTGTGTCTGCACAAGCGATTAGAAACCGACTCCATGAGGATGGTATGAGGGCCCGACGTCCACAGATGGGGGTTGTGCTCACAGCCCAACAACGTGCAGGATGCTTGGCATTTGCCACAGAACACCAGGATTGGCAACTTCATTACTGGCACCCTGTGCTCTTCACAGATGAAAGCAGGTTCACACTGAGCACACGTGACAGACGTGACAGAGTCTGGAGTCTTAGCAATACCGGTTTGGCAGTAAGTCAGTAATGGTGTGGGGTGGCATTTCTTTGGAGGGCTGCACAGCCCTACATGTGCTAGCTAGAGGTAGCCTGAATGCCATTAGGTAACAAGATGAGATCCTCAGACCTATTGGGAGGCGATATGCTGGTGTGGTTGGCACTGGGTTCCTCCTAATGCAGGAGAATGCCAGACCTCATGTAGCTGGAGTGTGTCAGCAGTTACTGCAAGATGAAGGCATTGAAGCTATGGACTGGCCTGCCCGTTGCTCAGACCTGAATCCGATTGAGCACATCAGGGATATTATGTCTAGCTCCATCCACCAACGTCACGTTGTACTACAGACTGTCCAGGAGTTGGCAGATGCTTTAGTCCAGGGTGGGATGAGATCTCTCAGGAGACCATCCGCAACCTCATCAGGAGCATGCCCAGGCGTTGTAGGGAGGTCATACAGGCACGTGGAGGCCACACACACTACTGAGATTCATTTTGACATGTTTTAAGGACGTTACATCAAAGTTGGATCAGCCTGAAATGTGTTTTCCCACTTTTATTTTCTGGGAGACTCCAAATCCAGGCCTCCATTGGCTAATAAATTTGATTTCAATTGGTGATTTTTGTGTGATTTTGTTGTCATAACATTCAACTTTGTACAGAACAAAGTATTCAATGAGAATATTTCATTCATTCAGATCTAGGATGTGTTATTTGAGTGTTCCCTTTATTTTTGTTGAGCAGTGTATATATGAGCCTTATTAGGTTCTACTTTTTCGTAAAGGTGTTCTTTCATCTTAGACCTTTATGACATAACCACATGGGATCTCAGAGGTGGGATCCCGCACCTGTGTCCAGAGCAGGGATCCCCCAACCCCTATTCAACCTTATTAGGTGGCCACTGGTGAGTTCTTTCATCATTCAATTCTATGGGAGCATCTCTCTCCATTCACTTCTATAGGAGTTAGTTTATGTGACGCCTAAAAAAGTTAATGGAGAAAACTACACACGTGCCTGGCCACCTCTCAATGCATTCTCCAAGTGGATGAGCGGCCATCATTTGTCCGTGTTCTGGATGTTGGTGAGGGTCCCAGTATATGCCATGAATGTCTAAGTCCTGCAAGTCAGACTTTCTCCACTTTAAAAATTATGGACACCTGACAGGCTTGGTCAATAGGGTCCACCAGGCTCTATTGTTTGGGACAGACCCGAACAATGGAGAGACCTGAACAACAGAGATTCCATATAATGCAACATATGTAATTGATTTGATAATTCAGGCAAATTGTCAAAATTTTTACAAAAAGTTGACCAGTTAAGCCTAAAAAAGGTACAAGATTTCTTAACATCAAGGCCAAACTTCACTATTACACCTGTATATGAAAATGTATTAGTGCCCTGTCAATGAGGGGGAGGAGGTATAGTTTAATATAATACTTCCGGCTTCTGAAATTCCTCTGCTGCTTAGTGTCCTCTCCCCCCATGAGAAATTCCTTTTGGAAGTGGTCCATCAAACATGCTGGGACAAACTTAAGGACTGTATGAGGGAGTGAAAGATATAGAAGGACAACTGCTTATCATGCACTTGTGCAGCTGTCTTCGTGGGATGCTTGACCACAGCATTATAGGGCTATTATTAGAGAAGAGGGAAGGCTGGGCATTCAGGGACACAGACTGAAAATATAGAAACAAAACTGGTCGTAGAGATTTGTCTCCTCTCCCGCAGAGTAGAGCTATGTCTGACAAGACTCATCGGCACATAGCCTAATTTATAATGAACTGGGAATTTTATGGATCCATAAATCGCATCTGATGGTCAAACAGAGGAAGGTTTATGGCAAATGAATGCGATTACCAGTGAGGAACTTGCTAAGTATTGTCAGAGGTTGTCTAGTCAGAAGCGGTCAGGATCTGGTCTACGATGGCTATGTAAATGAAGTTTACTTCTGCTAGATGTCAGTAGGAATCAGAATCTTTCTACCTGAAGACAAAGCACAACTTATAATGCTGCTCCTGATCTTCTGCATCCTTGTGGCACCCGGATTGGGCCTTCTTACCGCCTACTTTTTCTTCCTAGGAGGCAAGAGTGGCAGTAACAAGAAGAACGATGGGGTCAAGGTAAGAGACTACCATCTAAGAAGCCAAATTTTATCATTTCTATCTTCAATTTTGCTTTCTCAGGTTATTACAGGTTATCATAAATAATATATATTTTTTATATACTGAATGAGTTTTGATTTGTCTTATTACCATATAAGAGCTTGGCCCATAAAGCAACACGAACTGGACGTCTTAAAGATCTGCACATGTTCATCTAATAGAAGGTGGCTAATAGATGATGCCAAAGCGAAATGGGTACAGGTACTAAATAGTCTGCAGGTTATTAGATGTAACTTATTGGCTTAAGTTGGACACCAGCTAAAACATTTGTTTTATTAAGTTTTTCTTGGCTGTTTATTGTCTTCAACCAGTATAAAACAGTCACTTTGTTCGTATAACAAAAAATGAACAATCAAAACCTTGGCATACTGTATAGTAAAAAAATTCAAGTGGCCATTTTTTTGAACTGCTGCCATCCATGTTTAAGATCACCATTGGATAAATGTTGGCAGAGGATGCCATAGACTATAGCATATGTAATCTACCCCCTATGGCAGATGTCAGGGGGTAGATATGGCGTCTGCAGTTGGATTTCAACCACCTGATACTTCTTTCTTAGCCACTGAATGTGACTCTTCCTGCTGAAAACACATGCACACTTGGCTCTGCATGCATATGTATGAGGCAGGTTGGGAGACAAAGCATTCGGTCAATAGCTGACTAATGTGTATGGCCAGCTCTAGTCTGTTAAAGGGGTTTTCAAGGCTAAATAACATATCCCTGAATAATGAGCAACAATCTTACCAAGACAGCTCTGCAGATTTGTATAGCCCCTGTGCTTGGTATAGCAGCTCTGCCAATTAACTTGAATAGGACTGAGCTGCCTATGAGGCCATGTGACTGATGAACGGAACATGTCCTTTTACACAGAAGCAGCTTAGAGACACTGAAACTTTTAATATAGTTGATATAGTGGTGGAGCTCTGACAATCTCTAAACATAGGTCATCAATTTAAGTCCTGGAAAACCCCTTTAGGCCGCGTTCCTACAGAGTAACGCGCCGCTCATTTAGACATGTTAACACGTGTCAGAGCGAGGCGCTTCAAAACAGATCCCATTGACTTCAATGGGTGCCGGCTTATGTGCGCTACACATTGAAATCAATTGGAGGCTTTATAACCCATTGAATTCAATGTGTAGCGCACGTAAGCCAGCACCCATTGAAGTCAATGGGATCTGTTTTGAAGCGCCTCGCTCTGACACGTGTTTACGTGTCTAAATGAGCGGCACGTTACTCCGTGGGAACTGAGCCTTAGGCTAAAGCCCCAAGTTGCAGAACAGCAGATTTTTGTGTTGCAGATTTTGCTGCGGCTTTTTGAACCAATTTCAGGAGTGGGTTTAGCAGAAGGTAGAACTATAAGAACTTCCAATGTATTTTTCATTCCTTTTGTAGCCATTCTTGGCTTTGGCTCAAAAAATTGCAACACATTCTGCAACAAAAAAAGGTGAATTTACACAACGTGGGGCCTCGGCCATAAGGTTCTTACAGGAAATCACCAATCAATCTCTGCTGTTTTCTGAGACCTGCTCTGGGATTCACATATGATATTGGACGATATAAATGACTTTCAGATCAGACATGATAACTCTGCACAGATATCTGCCTTTGGTCAATGTCTCTTATGTTTGTTCTAGTTACAAATAGATACAGACAGTCAGTGGAATGGTCTAATATTTTTAGTCTATGGCCGCTTTAGCTATACTGTAGACATTGTGTATATAGTATGGTGTGTGTGTACTATATATATATATACAGTCCAATGAAAAAGTTTGGGCACCCCTATTAATCTTAATCATTTTTTGTTCTAAATATTTTGGTGTTTGCAACAGCCATTTCAGTTTGATATATCTAATAACTGATGGACACAGTAATATTTCAGGATTGAAATGAGGTTTATTGTACTAACAGAAAATGTGCAATATGCATTAAACCAAAATTTGACCGGTGCAAAAGTATGGGCACCCTTATCATTTTATTGATTTGAATTCCCCTAACTACTTTTTACTGACTTACTGAAGCACAAAATTGGTTTTGTAACCTCAGTGAGCTTTGAACTTCATAGCCAGATGTATCCAATCATAAGAAAAGGTATTTAAGGTGGCCAATTGCAAGTTGATCTCCTATTTGAATCTCCTCTGAAGAGTGGCATCATGGGCTACTCAAAACAACTCTCAAATGATCTGAAAACAAAGATTGTTCAACATAGTTGTTCAGGGGAAGGATACAAAAAGTTGTCTCAGAGATTTAACCTGTCAGTTTCCACTGTGAGGAACATAGTAAGGAAATGGAAGACCACAGGGACAGTTCTTGTTAAGCCCAGAAGTGGCAGGCCAAGAAAAATATCAGAAAGGCAGAGAAGAAGAATGGTGAGAACAGTCAAGGACAATCCACAGACCACCTCCAAAGAGCTGCAGCATCATCTTGCTGCAGATGGTGTCACTGTGCATCGGTCAACTATACAGCGCACTTTGCACAAATAGAAGCTGTATGGGAGAGTGATGAGAAAGAAGCCGTTTCTGCACGTACGCCACAAATAGAGTTGCCTGAGGTATGAAAAAGCACATTTGGACAAGGCAGCTTCATTTTGGAAACAAAAATTGAGTTGTTTGGTTATAAAAAAAGGCGTTATGCATGGCGTCCAAAAAGAAACAGCATTCCAAGAAAAACACATGCTACCCACTGTAAAATTTGGTGGAGGTTCCATCATGCTTTGGGGCTGTGTGACCAATGCCGGCATCGGGAATCTTGTTAAAGTTGAGAGTCGCATGGATTCCACTCAGTATCAGCAGATTCTTGAGAATAATGTTCAAGAATCAGTGACGAAGTTGAAGTTACGCCGGGGATGGAGATTTCAGCAAGACAATGATCCAAAACACCGCTCCAAATCCTCAGGCATTCATGCAGAGGAACAATTACAATGTTCTGGAATGGCCATCCCAGTCCCCAGACCTGAATATCATTGAACATCTGTGGGATGATTTGAAGCGGGCTGTCCATGCTCGGCGACCATCTAACTTAACTGAACTTGAATTGTTTGTCCAAAATACCTTTATCCAGGATCCAGGAACTGATTAAAAGCTACAGGAAGCGACTAGAGGCTGTTATCTTTGCAAAAGGAGGATCTACTAAATATTAATGTCACTTTTCTGTTGAGGTGCCCATACTTTTGCATCGGTCAAATTTTGGTTTAATGCATATTGCACATTTTCTGTTAGTACAATAAACCTCATTTCAATCCTGAAATATTACTGTGTCCATCAGTTATTAGATATATCAAACTGAAATGGCTGTTATAAACACCAAAATATTTAGAACTAAAAATGATTAAGATTAATAGGGGTGCCCAAACTTTTTCATAGGACTGTATATATACAGTATATGTACGATCTATCTATATTAAATATACATATATTATATATATATATATATATATATATATATATATATATATATATAATACATATAGCTTTAATATATGTATAGAGGCAGAGGACCTCTGAAGTATATATAATGTTCTTTTAAGGTTACTAATCCTATTGACTACATTGTTTTTGGCAAGTGATACTTAGATTCAAATATTCTATATCCTATTGTCACATTAGTGTATGAAATAAAATCCTCATCCCTTCTAGATTAGCTCTGGAGGATTTATCGCGTTATGTAGTTGTGTTATTTTTGCCTTGCTGTAGTAATTCCAGTGAACTAATAAGTGATTCTAACCCCGACATAAGCAGCCATGACCTCATATAACCGTGACAAATTATCAAGACATCTCATTTATTTAGGGCTTGTGGTTTAATATAGCTTGTGATGTTTTGCTTTTAAAAATGTCATTTATTCTGTCCTTTATGAGGTCAACTATATATTTAATTTTGCTACGTACCTGTCACCGTGACCACTAGAGGGCACCTTAAACGTATTATTACTTGGAGCTATTACAGTCTTAATTCTACTTCCTCTACCCTGAGGAAAGTTGGCCAATGCCATATACTTGGGATAATTGTTGACTGCTGATTATATAGCCACCAATATTTATCTTCCCTGATTGCCCTATGTACATATATGCACACTGTAATACATATAAACATACATTCATGCACAGATGATACAATGAATTATTTTATGAAACTTGTCTATGCATTGCTCTATACTGTACACTTTATACCGTATTCTCCATTGTAAGGGTGCATTCACACTGAGTAAACGCTAGCTTATTTTGTAGAGTAAAATTACACTTGTAAATTTTGCTATCCCATTGACTTCAATGATATTTTTTTACAAGTGTAAAAATACGCCTGTAAAAAATACGCCTGTAAAAATACGCCTGTAAAAATACGCCTGTAAAATGTCATTGAAGTCAATGGGATAGCAAAATTTACAAGTGTAATTTTACTTTACAAAATAAGCTAGCGTTTACTCAGTGTGAATGCACCCTTAAGGTATTTGTTGCCTTTCATGTTTTTACATTGTGAAATCTTGTAACATATGCAAAATCCTGGATAGGTGTCAATAGATCTCCTCCTGAAAGACACTGATGTGATAATTACAGACGGCAGTAATTTCATTGTCATTACCATTCTATGCCTTTCATTGCCGGTTATTTGGTAAAATTCGCCTTAATTAGGGTTTAGTGTTTAGCTCTCCGGTTCAGCACCGAATACCATCTGTTGTACATCCACTACGCACAAAGAATAGAGATGTTGCAATATGCGTGTTTATAGTAAAATTTGTATTGTGAAAAACAAGTTTTATGCTGTTTTCTTCTATTAGTTTAGTTTCTTCTATTATTTTAGTTGTTTTTAATAGATTTTTTAATATCATTTCTGTCACGTTTGATACTGTTGATTTATTATAAATGATTGACACAAAGCAGAGTATTAAAGGGGTTATCCAGGATTTGGGTTGGCCAGGGTGGGTGTAAAACATAAAAAATACATACTCATCTATCTATTGAATGCTCCCCAGCGCCTCTCACTGTCCTGATCAACGGTCTTTCAAGCATCTATCATAAGACAACAAACAGTATATGGCAATATGTATTCTGTAATCAGGATCCAGAACAACAAGTTAAATCACCTGTACTGTTCCAAAACTCCCCCAGTTGCCTTTTAGTGTTTCCAGTCCTAGTTAACCTGATCTATTCTGATAATAGAAAACTGCTGTTTAAAATCAGATTTGTTGGGTCTCCCATCTGAAGGAAGCTTAAGATAGAGAAAAAGATGCTGAGCTTGGGGATATATGATTTTCTGTCATTCAGTATAAAGCTGTAAATGCTGTCTGGACTCTTATTGAAAGACTAAGAGTCCTGCTTACCCCATCTACACTTATAGTTAGCCTATGACTGCTGTACTCTCCACCCATACATAGTGAAAAGCCTGTGAGTTCTGTTCCTCCCACATAGACATATAGAAAGTAAAGCCTGTGAGTCCTGTTTCCCCCACACACATATATAAAGTAAAGCCTGTGAGTCTTGTTTTCCCCACACACATATATAAAGTAAAGCCTGTGAGTCTTGTTTTCCCCACACACACATATAAAGTAAAGCCTGTGAGTCTTGTTTTCCCCACACACACACATATAAAGTAAAGCCTGTGAGTATTGTTTTCCCCACACACACATATAAAGTAAAGCCTGTGAGTCCTGTTTTCCCCACACACACATATAAAGTAAAGCCTGTGAGTATTGTTTTCCCCACACACACATATAAAGTAAAGCCTGTGAGTATTGTTTTCCCCACACACACATATAAAGTAAAGCCTGTGAGTCCTGTTTTCCCCACACACACATATAAAGTAAAGCCTGTGAGTCCTGTTTTCCCCACACACACATATAAAGTAAAGCCTGTGAGTCTTGTTTTCCCCACACACACATATAAAGTAAAGCCTGTGAGTATTGTTTTCCCCACACACACATATAAAGTAAAGCCTGTGAGTCTTGTTTCCCCCACACACATATATAAAGTAAAGCCTGTGAGTCTTGTTTTCCCCACATACTGTATATATAAAGTAAAGCCTGTGAGTATTGTTTTCCCCACACACATATATAAAATAACGCCTGTGAGTCCTGTTTTCCCCCACACACATAGATAAAGTAAAGCCTGTGAGTCCTGTTTCCCCCCCACACACATATATATAAAGTAAAGCCTGTCGGTCTTGTTTTCCCCACACACATATATAAAGTAAAGCCTGAGAGCCCTGTTTCCCCACACACATAGAAAGCAAAGTCTGTGAGTCCTGCATTCCCAGTCCACACATAATGTCTGTGAGTCTTGCTTTGCCCCCCCCACCCCACACACACACAAACAGTCAAAGAGAAGGCCTATGAGTCAGAGAGAAGTGTCACTCATCGTAGGGGCGGTAGGATTCACAAGCTTTCTTAAGGCCCCGTTCCCACGGAGTAACGCGCCGCTCATTTAGACACGTAAACACGTGTCAGAGCGAGGCGCTTCAAAACAAATCCCATTGACTTCAATGGGTGACGGCTTACCCGCGCTACACATTGAAATCAACGGGAGGCTTTATAAACCATTGACTTTAATGTGTAGTGCGTGTAAGCTGGCACCCATTGAAGTCAATGGGATCTGTTTTGAAGCACCTCGCTCTGACACGTATTTACGTGTCTAAATGAGCGGCGCGTTACTCCGTGGGAACGAGGCCTATAAGTCCTGAAATCAGTTAAGCAGGTTTTTACATAGTAACATCATCAAATCCTAGAAAGCTATATATATATATATATATATATATATATATATATATATATATATATATACCTCATATCAGCGTCTCCCCCTATATCTAAGGTTAGTTAATTTGTAGAAGCTGTAAAAATTTCCTTCAGGATATCAGATGCAGAATATTCCTGCTTATCCAAATCTTTCATGGAATCTGCTGTACTGATGAAATTGTAAATTTGGCAATGGTGATCTGGTATTTTCCACCTCCCATTCATTCCATGGGAGTTCTCAGGCAGAATCCACCTAACAATCGAGCATAATAATTGCTTATTTTTTTTCCATTTGCTAAAAAAATATTGACTAGAAGAAATAAATCAGCATCTGCCTCCCATTGAAATCAATGGTTTCAGGCACAATTTGGAGCTGTGAGGGCTGATCACTTAACTCAGCAATATCCAATAAATATATGCTCATGTACGCAGAATAGAAATGTGTATAAATGTATATTTTTATATATTTATATGATATGATTTTTAATATTAGTCAACCTATGTTACTATACACTGTGGTCAGTGGTCTGCAATCTATGGCTCTCCACTATAGATCCTACCATTGCCTTAATACCCCATGCTGGGAGTTGTAGTTTTGATTTAGGGCCACGGATTGCAGAGTACTGCTCTATATGATAACTGCTGTGGTTACTATTATGTCACATTTTCACATTTGCTGTCATCGCCAGGACTTTCAGTCTTTCAAGATGGTTTCCTATAGTAAATGTGGATAACATCTGCACCTTATCAAAGTCTGAGAGCAATGAGGAGTCTTGGATTATTAGACGTTTGACACCATTTTTGGTGGACACTGAATATGATTGTCACCCCAGTTTTCTCTGCACTGGGAGTCAATGTAATTTGGATCTTCATGAGGGGGAATTTGGTTGTGAACACCTGTTGATTTCCATAATTCTAAGGACAGGTGACCAAAAAGGAACCCACAAAACAGTTTCCTGTCATCAGCTGCGCTCCTGCTGCACACTGTCCCACCTGCTACTTCCCTGCACTGCACACTGTATGACATGCTGGTGTCCTGCACTGCACTCTGCTCCATCTGCTGCCTTACTGCACTGCACTCTGCTCCATCTGCTGCTTCAATGCATTGCATACATTCCTCCAGTAACTATTTCAATGAAAACCTATTTTTTAAGGCTTTCACAGCTAAGCCACATACCCGTTTTAAGGTCTTATGAGCATTTGAGGGCCATCTCAACAGTTTTGAGAACACTTTGATTTCTATCTATAGACCGTCAGAAAATTGGACATATTCAATTTTTAGAATGTTTCATAGATCCATCAATAGAATCTTTTGCACAAATGCAAAATGGCTGTGAAAAAAAATCCACATTGCATCCCTTTTTAAAGTCCATTTGTTCAATGCTCATGTGTATAAGGCCTAACTGGGTTTGTGAAGAGACTGAGCTGTTTACTGTGCATGGTGGGTTGGCATAATAAGGGAGCGTTCACACTACCGTCAGTGTCTGACAGGTAGTGTCCGCTCAAAATCTCGCACAGACATTAGGAGCGGACATTAGCTCTGTCCGTGACACTTGTCATTCATTTAAATGGCGATCGGGTGCGTTCTTTTGCACTCCGTGCCCTTCCTTCACTGTCTGCTTGTAAAGATGTCCGACTTTTCAAGCGGACAGAAAAACCCGACATGTAGGTTTTTTTCTGTCCGCTTGAAAAGTTGGACATCTTTACAAGCGGACAGTGAAGGAAGGGCATGGAGTGCAAAAGAACGCATCCGATCACCATTTAAATGAATGACAAGTGTCACGGACACAGCTAGTGTCCGCTCCTAATGTCCATGCGAGATTTTGAACGGACACTAGGAGCGGACACTACCTGTCGGACACTTACGGTAGTGTGAACGCCCCCTAAATAAGAGGTACATTCTGGCCAGCAGATAAGCCATGCCAAATATTTGGTTAAATGATTGCCAACGTCCCCATTTATGCATTGGAACGGCTTAGCCAGCTCCTTCTATCCGTAATGCTCAGGGTAAGCTGAAGTTGAGTCTGGCACCCACTCATTTTGGTTTAGAAAGAAAACAAGGTGCAGGTAGTGCATGTCTGGACCAGTCAACACCCATCTGGCTACCTATTTATTGAGTAACAATTCATCTCTATTATAATGAGACAGATAGCGATGCAGAGGCAGCAACAAGTAATGCACTTTAGGCTAAGAACAGCAATGTCCCACTCCAGGGACAATGCACACAGTGATGTCACAGTATAGCAATAATATACACAGTGATGTCACAGTACAGAAATAATGCACACAGTGATGTCACAGTACAGGGATAATACACACAGTGATGTCACAGTGTATAATAAACAAAGTGATATCATTCATATATAATAAATAGTGTTGTCACAATACAATAATAATAAACGCAGTGACCTCACCATTCATTTACAATAAATATAGTGATATCACAGTACAGTGTCACAGTATACGGATGATAAACTCACAGTATATGTACTGTACAGTGATTTCCTAGTACAGGGATAATAAACTTAGTGATGTCCTAGTCTACATATAATAAGCACAGTGATATCATCTTATATGTACAGTATAATACAGTGGTGTCAAAGAACAAAGATAATTACAGTAATAATGTATATGTGGAGTAAATGCAGTGATGTAATAAATAATAATATAATAAACTTTATTTATACAGTGCCAACATATTCCGCAGCACTGTACAAATCATAGGGTTCATGTACAGACAAAATGAGATATTACAGAGTAATAAATCTGTTCACATAATAACAGTGATTGGCCTGCTCGCAAAAGCTTACAATCTATGAATCTATACACATATAATACAGTGATGTCACAGTACAGAGATAATAAACGCAGTAATGTCATAAAACAGGGATAATACACACAGTGATGTCACAGTAAATACGTAGCTAATGCATACAATCAAGTCACAGTACATGTTCAGTAATATAGTGATGTCACAGCGCCTGAAGCACAGGTATAAAAAAGACAATAGGGTTATTGTGCCCGGTGATGTCACACAAAATGTATGATTAACATAGTGATGTCACAGACCATTATAAACACTGTAAAGTCAAAGGAAAAGGTTTATTATACACAGTGATATGAAAGTATGGAAGTAATGCACACAGTTATGGGTTTATTGGACATCGAGGCATTTGTGCCCCCTCAGAACGTCGGGCTCAGGTATAAACAATGCTGCCGCCTCTTTTTCTTAGATGAATGTGGACTACTTCTTCAGAGTGCAAAGTATTGCATATTTATTCAGAGTTCCAACTAAATTATTGATGGCATCTAGTCAGCGGCCTAGCCATAGAGGTTGCAGACAGAAAATACACAGAGCCTGTCCTTGTTGTAGACAAGCAAACACTTCTCACCTTAGTCGTTGTCCTAGATATCTGCTTTTAGAGTCTGAACTGCAACGTAATTTACTACACAAAGTTATTAACCCTAAGTGAGAAAAGTAAACTATACTGCCAGTCTACTATCTTCTTGTTCAGCAAATCCCAGCATGCTTTGCACTACTTACATGGTGAGCAGCTTGAGTACACTACACACTGGACAAACTCCAAGCAGTACCATTGTAAATGTATGTGTTCCCTGTAGTGCACATCATTCAGTATCTGCTCGCTGCTTCCATCCTCTCTCTCTCTCTGGTTAGATTTTGGTCACTGTGATCTGTCCTGAGCCTTGGTCATGTATTTCTTTTACTTGTGTCACTCACTTTTGTGCAGGTTGACATACTGCTGAATGTTAGGATGCCTTATTAATGTATGTTCCCTGCTGTGCTCCCTACTCTGACTGTGCTTCTGCTTCTATATGCTTCTCCGACATGCCCTCCAGATCACAAAAGGGATGTGTGCATCTCCTATCCAACCACCCACAGATCTTGTGCTTGGATACATTGAACTTATTAGTGTGTCAATCAGATGTCCTAATGGAAATTCTGGAAGATCATGTGCACAAGCTGTTTAGTGGTGGATAGGGATCAGTGATCCCCTCAGCTGATGGCTAAAGTAGACTTTCTTATATAAGCAATTATGCATGTGGTGTAACTTTTGGAGATCCCTGTACAAAACCTGTTACTTTGCACAGAACCTTTCCCCACCTCCAAAAACCCCAACTAGCCCCTACCGTTCCTGAGCAATAATTTCTGTTAGTTTTGACACAATTATGTTCATTACTGTCAGGTGGGCGGTTTTGGTATGGAGCAGAAAGACAAGGACCGCCCACTTGACAGCTGAAAATATAACTGTGCTTAAAGTATCAGGAGTGATTACTCAGGATTGGTAGGGGCTAGAGAAAAAATTCCAACAGTGCTGGACTCAGTGGATTCGTGCAAAGAAAGACCTGGTGTTGGTTGTGAAAGGTCCTTTTTAAAGAGTATCTGTCAGCTGTCCTGACTTTTATTCCCCAGGAAATAATAATCCTGGAGCACCTTTTCTTATAACGTTGTTGTGCTGTTCCTCTGTTAATCTTACCAGAAATTTATCTATAAAATGACAGTTGGGTATTACCTGTTTGGGTTGTGTCTGCCTACCTACTGTGTGACTCTGGCCAATTAGTGTCTTCTCTTTGGGGAAGAGTAACACCCAGTTGTCAATTTATTCAGAAGGAATAACAGAGGAACGGCACAACACAGAATTCTAAGAAAAGATTCTCCAGCAATGTTATTTGATAGGGATACAACAGGCACGTCAGGAGTGGTGTCAGCTCCTCTTTACTCTAGTCCCCCACCCGCAATTCCATTTGGGCATCCACACCTGCTATGCTACACGGCTGTGTTGTTGATTGTTACCCCTAATGTTCCTTGTGTATTTTACATCTTGCTGGAGCGTCTTTTTTGTGATGCAGCTACTGCTTTTGGTCACTGTGCAGACTTCTGTGCTTTCCCCTGTGGTCACTGTGCTGCTGGCTGTGTGTCTCACTCTCCTTCCTATCTGTTCTCCTTGTTTTTCCAGAAAAGAAAGTCCAGTTCCAGTGTCCAGTTGATGGTGAGTCTATGTTTTGTCTTATTCAGTGCTGGTTCCTCTGGGTCCCAGAAAGGAGCAACGGTCTGCTTCACTTTCCCTATAAGCTGAGGGATCTGAATATAGCACATGCCGCTTTTGGTGTAGTCCATTGCTTATGGTTGCACCAACAGATGGTATTAAAATAGATCCTGTCGTATTAAAAGGCTTGTCCAGGATTTACAGCAAACTCAGATGTGGCCGGGATGGGTGTAAAACAAACAAGAAAAAAGATATTTATCCCTGGCGCTCAGTTGTCCAGTCCTAGTCCCTTTGCCGGACTTGCCATGCCAGAAGTAGGGAAGGAGTGGGGTTCATATTAGCGGCATGAGCCTTCACTGATGAGTGTTCAGTGACATTACTCATATCAAGGTCACTGATTTGTTTCAGTGGTCACGTGAGCCTCTCTGCTTCCGGCATGGGACCAGGACTGGACAATAGCGTTAAGGATAGGTGGGTATGTATTTTTTTGTTGTTGTTTTACACCCACCACAGTCATCCCTGAGTTTGCTCTAGATCCTATACAATCCCTTTAAACACTGAGTACTTGGAGAACCAGGTCAATCAGCTTTTAGGGGGTTGGTCTGCTCATACTGGCACAGTGTACTTCATAACATAGGTATAGAAAGGCATTAGACCAGTAGACAACACATTTATTCATTGGTCTGTGGGTGCGACTCGGCCTGAAGAATGAGCACCTCGCGTCTTTTTGGTCAGGGTTTTGAGGCGGATACGGCCTCAAAACCCTGACCAAAATACTCAGTGTGAACTTACCCTTAGGGACCAAGCCCTCTGTCCAAGCTCAGGGTTCGTGTAAACTTCAGAAAGCGCAGTGCGCATGTACTGTGATGTCAGTCTATCCTGTAAGTGCCATAGTACTTGCATACCTCCCAACTTTTGAAGAACCGAAAGAGGGACAAAATTTAGAGGGGCAAATTTAGCCCTGCCCACTTTTATGTTGACTCCGCCCATTCTCTTTAATTTTTCATGTGCCCGCACACAGTATAATCCTCCTACAGTCACCCGTAAATTATATGTCCCCCCCCTCTATCTCTCTCCCAGTTTCATATAACCCCTTCATCTGCCCCCAGTTTCATGTCCCCCCTCCATCTCTGCCTCCAGTTTCATGTCCCCTCCATCTCAGTCCCCAGTTTCATGTCCCACCTTCTCGCTCCCCCGTGCCCCGCCACTCTCTCCACGCCTCTCTCTCTCTCGCACACAATTGTAGACGCGATGTGACGTCATCACATCGCGTCTACAAGCCAGTAGCCGGCGTGCAGCGGCGAAGCAAGGAGCTGAACTGTGACAGCTCCTTGCTTTAGCCACGTATGTGTTCAACTCAGATCTGCGTCCTCTGGACGCAGATCTGAGTTGAAATCGGGACATACCTCCCTCCAACCTGGACCGCGGGACACGTCACCAGAATCGTGAATGTCCCATGGAAATCGGGACGGTTGGGAAATATGGTACTTGCACTATCAAAATGCAAAGTGTGAACAAAGTCCATGGTCTAGGCAGGGTAAACCTGAAATATTATATTGCAGACCATCTGCCAAAGACACATGGGTCTACTACATGACTGGAATACAAATAATCCTATAGGGTCCATCGTACATCTATGCAGAAGTTATTTGTCTCAGGGCCTAGGCCTGCTGGAGGATACTCTAGTACTCCA
This sequence comes from Leptodactylus fuscus, assembly GCF_031893055.1. Taxonomy (NCBI): domain Eukaryota; kingdom Metazoa; phylum Chordata; class Amphibia; order Anura; family Leptodactylidae; genus Leptodactylus; species Leptodactylus fuscus. The sequence goes on from NC_134269.1 coordinate 192,172,419, forward strand.
CTCTTGATATCATAGTATAGAGGTCGGTACATAAGTTATCAATCATTTATGCACATATACCATGCTTACATAGGGAATAACCCTATCAGGCCTCAGGAAAACAGATTTTTGCAGGTAGATGCTAATCTAATAAGAGAAAATACTTGGACCATTTAGAAAACTGATCTCTGCTACAGTAACACAGGACACGGTACTGTGCCAGTATGAGCGGCCATGCTTTTCATTCTCCTCTAACTTATTTTACAGTACATGTTCTTTGCTAAGCAAAATAAGGTAATGGGCAAATATGAAGGGAACCTATGACTAATTGTCCTGTGCCTTTTTGCCCAGCAGAGGGCGATGTCAGTCTACAAGTTGGGGCTCACAGAGGAATGAGCAGCTGTGTTTGTAGTCACAGCTCTGTGTGCAGTCAGTCGGTGCAGCTGGTATTGGGATATGTGGGAGAAAAGAATAATGAGGACTGCACCGGATGGGGTTGGGATATCATGTTCTCAGAAAAGGAAGGAAACGTTGCTCCCCGAGGTGCTATCGCTGCAAAACATTAGAAACACAGTAAAAAATATATTCTACTAAAACCTTCTTTTTTCCTGGTGAATGGTGACCTCTAGTGGTCAGTATATAATAAGCAGAGGTATTTCAACTCATCTCCTGGACAGAACAAGAACACCTTCTGGATAGGGTGCTCTTCTGGTGCCCAAAGCTACTGCCTTGTGGTTGATATTGGAATAACCCAATTCTTCCTCCTTCTTATTTCATCTAGGAATCCTCAGAAAGTACAAACACTACTATTGAAGATGAAGATACCAAAGGTAGGTCAGGAGATAAATGGGTGCTCACATAAGGAAAGGTTCTGTCTTGGCCCATGCTTTAAATCAGAAAAATATTCTTAAAATGAATGTCTTCCCATCTTGACCACCAGTATCAATAAAGAGGGGAAGAGTTTGCTCCAGCTGCATAGAGTAGCAGCACATGGACCCTAAAAATGTATTATTGGTAGAGTGGAGCGAACCTCTGAAGATTTGTTTCACTTCAGGTTCAAATGAGTCAAAGTTTTTACGGTTTTAACTTGTTCAGATAGAACTAGAACTGGAATTTCTAGTTTTCTAAGACAAACACAACCAGGCAAGGTGAAAAGTGACATTATTACATTTTGGGGTCTCTTCAGGCCCCAGCGTATAACAGGTGGAGGCCCAGGGGAGGTGTACTAAATAAAAAAACATTCATACTCGCCTTCCTTCACCTTGCAGTGTCCGGCACTCTCTGCATCTTCTTCTAGCCTCCTGGGTGATGTCATGTACCCAATCACAGGTCTCGTCATGATTCCCAAAAGTGTTGCATTCTGAGAAAATTTTCAGAAAATTCAGGTTGAATCCGGTTCAATTCAAACTGGTTCACTCCTCTCTAATCATTTGCTGTTTATTATACTGGCATGGTGTTATGTGGCAGAGTGGACCATGGGTTCCATAAGACACCAGTGCATGGTGTGAGGGCCACACGCTCCAGCATCTGGGCCTTACTGCCCACTGTGCTATAACCTATCCTAACCAATGGATCACAAAACATGGTTACGCTGGGTTCACACCTGCGTTCATGACTCCGTTCTATGGTTTCCGTCTTCTGCATGCCAGAAGACGGAAACCATAGACCGGGTCTGGCCGTGAGCGGCGGTGAGCGTTTTAGGCTCTCCGCCGCGAAACCGGATTTTTTTTATCCGGACACAGAGTAGTGCATGTCCGACTCTGTGTCCGGATTATAAAACCCGGTTTCGCGGCGGAGAGCGCAAAACGCTCACTGCCGCGCACGGCCGGACAGCTTTCTCACCCATTCAAATGAATGGGTGAGAAAGTCTCCTGCAGGCTTCCGTCTCCTGCATCTGTTTTATGCAGGAAACGGAAACCTGCAATAAGGACAGTGAACGCAGATGTGAACGAGCCCTAAGCGATTTATTCTCCTTAGACACCATTTTTTTCACATCGTAGGAGTTTGCGGTTTTTTAAACTCACTTGTTACAATATTTGGCACTATGTGCAGGTATATTACAGGCCAGGTAGAGACCCAGGGAGTGGACCTTATTTATGACAAGATGTCGGCTCCTCCCCCAGATCAAGGATTACCAAGACCAACATGGAAACACACGAAAAAATGGTCCCCCATTTCCTAAATACACAGGCTGTCACCTTTTGTCCCGCCATAAATTCACAGCACTGTTAGCTGAGTACCAGTACAGTAGTGTCATGTACAAATATCATATTAAAAGGAGTCTGTTAGGAGGGAATTTGTTATGCAGCCAGCCCAGTAGCTAGCACCGGACAGTATCACAAGCATATCTTTATTTTTGTGAACCTTTGCTTCAGTTGCAAAAAAACATGTTTTTCCTGAGACCTCACAGTATAATAAGTGGAGGCCCAGCAGAAGTAAGGGAAAATAACAAACACTTATACTCACCTTGGCATACTCTCTAGGCCTCTGGATGACGATTGTGGCTGAGGCCCAGTCACAGGTCTCAGTGGTTACTTTGGGCGCCTGGTGGCAGCTGGAGGCTGGAAGGAGCCTGGAGAGGATCCCTGGAGACCGCAGGACACCACAAAAATGCTCAGAAGTGGTGATATGGGAAGAATATGCAAATCTGTCTTCCATGATGTAATTAGGATGTCAGTGCCTCAGTCATGCAGCCCAATAGAGGGCGCTCCCTTTAACATCATGCCTGACCTTCCCAGAAGCCTTTTCTTGCAATGATGTAGGATTTTACCAGGTACAGGTTCTCAGCCGAGGACAGCTGTTTCGATGTTATTGCATCTCTTCAGCATCATTGCAAGCAAAGGCCTCTGGGAAGGTCGGGCATGATGTTAAAGGGAGCGCCCTCTATTGGGCTGCATGACTGAGGCTCTGTCTTCCTAAATACATCATGGAAGACAGACTTGCACATCCTCAGGGAGCGCCCTCTATTGGACTGCATGACTGAGGCACTGACTTCCTAATTACATCATGGAAGACAGATTTGCATATTCTTCCCATGTTCCCTTGCACAGTGGAGCGCTAATGGCTTAATAAGACTCCACACACCTAATCGGTGGTCTCTCCCTATGGAGTGACGTTATCCCCCAACCCAGAAGTGGTGAGTATAAGTGTTTGTAATTTTCCTTCAACTACCCTTGGCCACCACTTGTTATACTCTAGTATAATATGTAATATTATCCACAGTATAATAATCGCACTTCCAGATCTAGCTGAACCTCACGAATATTCGCCAAAACAATCTCATTAAGTTTATCCATCTCTACTAGTTTGTTGATTGTTGGCAGTATAATATTACTTATAATATTAAAGGGGTTGTCCGGGATAAACTGATCTCTCTAATCTACCCTGACCCCCTGCATAATTTACTTAGGTTACCAAAAATCTAGATTTACCTAGATCGCCTGGGCGGTCATGTAATTGTTCCAGGTGCATTTTTTGATTTTTCAGTGACGTTCCATTTTCTCTTTTCCAAAAATGGATTGTTATCAATACTATCCTCTCTACTAAACTCCCCTCCAAACCATCATACTTACCTGTCTTCCTGTCCAGTTTTTCTGGGCACGAGACGTCACTTCCTTCTGGGCATACCAGTGCTCTGGGTCTATTGCGCAGGTGTAGGTGGCCGACGCCTCCTCTTCTTGACGTTTGCGGGCCGCCGACAGCAGTGCAATAGAGCTGGAGTACAGGCATGCCCAGAAAGGAAATGACGTCCCATGTCTAGAAGATCCAGACAGGTAAGTATGATGGGGTGGGGGAGCTGTGTTAGTTAGGGAGGGATAATAATAGGCGGGCAAGGTAGGGATATAGGCAGGGGGTGTGAGTGAGAAACAGATGGGGAGGAAGGGAGAGAGGAAGGTGGTGTGATTCAACTGAGTAAAGTGCAAGGCATAATGGTAGTTGTAGGAAAACAGAACAGGATTATACCCACATAAACAAATGCAGAAGATTCCAGGTGCTCCCAGAGAAACCCAGAAGTCACTCAAGACACTGCTAAAGGTATTTGGTTGTACTTAGTAACATATTAATAGCACTAACAGACTTTTTGGAATTTTTTTTCTTTCCTCCCGGAAAACCCCTTTAAGGTGTGTCTATGGATTTCTACACTCAACTATTAATATTGTTGTGCCCCCCCTCCCCCCCCATCTGGAGTTTAAAGAAGCTTTTCAGAATGAGGATATTCATTTCCTATCCTTATCATTGTCCCTTGCACACAACCATGAAATACAGTCTGTATGTCCGATGTGTTTTCTGGCCAAATTGTGAAACTCACAGTATCATATAAACTCTTTTTCCATGCTCTGAGCGTCTGAATTACTAAAGCTGCACCTTACCGTATTCACAACATTATCTTAATACCATACACCAGTGGTTCTCGAGGAGCTTTACATGTCCCCTTGGGGGTACATCCAGCTATCCCCCAGTGAGAGACCCGCAAGACCTGCCCACCTCTAATGGTAGTTCATGGGGTTCATAGCCCATGAACTACTATCATACTCTGTGTGTGTGTGTTGTTTTGTTTAGGTGAATAAATATAACAAACAGTGTTACTCACCTCCACTGGGCTCTGGCGATGCTTCCTGTGCCCTTCCGAATAACATTAGGGTCTGCTGAAGCCTGTCATTGGCTCTAAGTGTAGCTCAAAAACAGCACTGAGCGGCCCATGGTGTCATATCATCCAAAACAAAATAGGGTGTTGTAGGGTGGTTAGAAAAAAGATTCTCACCTTGATGAGTTGTGAATACAGCCACAACTCTGTAGAAAGTGGAACAAATCAGCTCACAGGGTTCCTCTCTGGGTGGGTTTCAGCAGCAAAAATCCTAACACCTGAGGAACGATATAATGTACGGACCAAGCCCGTTGTGATTATCTAAATCCGTGATTTTTCAGAATTTGTGGTGGAGCACAATTCCTGTTGTCCGCAACTCTTGCTGTGAGTTTTGGGCTTGGTCTGTACATTACATTGGCTCTAAGTGGGCACATAGGTCACATGGCATAAAGACAGATAGTATTGCATGGTGGGTTCCCGAAAATGTTAGAAAATCTCTATGTATGTGGGATTTTTTTATTTCATTAATGTAGGCGCTGCTAAGGAACATTATATTGTGTGAAGGGCCACTATGTGACATTATACTGTCTGCAAGGGCTGCTATGGGATATTATACTGTGTGGAGGGTCCACTATGGACTTTATACTGTACAGGGGCTGCTATGGGAGATTATATTGTACTGAGGGTCCACTGTGGGACATTATTCTGTCAGGGATCCTTGGCATGAATGGGAAGGGGAGGTATATTTTCTTAAGAGCCTGAGGCCCTTGATACCCTTAGTCCACCCTGGTGGTAAGCAATGCAGCATACCACTCACTCCTTAAACATCACTGGTGTGATGGGCCATTATATTTGGGGACACTGTGGTGGCCATTTTATTATATGTGGGGGCACTGTAGGGAGTTCATTATTTTACATGTGGGAGGCCATCATATTACGTGTGGAGACAAGGTGGGGGCCATAATATTACTTGTGGGGCATTGATGTGTGAGGGCCAGTATACCACATGTGGGGGCACTGTCGTGTCCATTCTACTGTGTGACGGGGCCAGAGATCACTACTTTGGGGATATTCAGTTTGGACATTTTCTCACTAGGAGGTGAAAAGGTTGAGAACCACTGACATACACTGAGAATGCTCACTCCCTCATAAAACAGTATACTGTTGGTATTGCTTCAGGAACTTATTGTTCTACTGTCCCCTAGTTCAATGAATTTGCTCCACCAGACTGGTCCACACATTGCTAATGACTCAGTACTGCCTACGTCTTCTGCCCAACACATCATGTCTCCCGTGTCCTAAAAATGCCATTTTATTCCACTGACAGAAGTATTCTGGTGTCACCGTCGGCCAATAAAATGGAAGCACAGAGAAAATGAACTACAAGTGGGTACACATTTTCCATAGTGCATTCTTGCTATTTTTCCAGGAATGTCTGGAAGTCTTCTAAAAAGAGACTTGATGTCCCATAAAAGTGCCCAAATCTTCCAGGCCTGGCAACATGCTCCCTCTTTTGGCGGGCTCTCTGACATTTTACACGGACAATTTTTGTCATTTTCAACACACACCATTCTGTAAGAACAAGTTGTACTGAAATGCAAACTCCACTCTACTGAGGTTTCAATGCTGAGGGTTAAGTTGAGGTTTCCTGGCAGCAATCAACCAATTTATGGTTATATGACAAGGGCAAATAAATTCTGTCTGTGTAACCGGCAGCAGTACATGAGTTCCACATACAGAACAGCCCATATACTATATACATATAGAATTCCTCAGCACTGTCCTCGCAGAGCATGAGCCACTCAATTATAGATCTCCTAAGTGACTAGAGTAGACCTGAGTAAGAGCAGGTAGGACTTTAGGTGGCTCACCAGTAGAGATGGGCAACCCTCTTAGGGTTGGTTTTGTTTCAGATTTAAGTGGTTCAGGTCCAAAATTTGTTTCGGGTCGAACAAGTCATGTACAAGCTCCACCTTTAATTGGCCTAAAGCATAGTGTAGAACAGTGTCAGGACTCCTAGGAACCTATCTATAAAACATAGTGCAGAACACTGTCAGGGCCCGTAGGCTCCTATCTATAAAACATAGTGTAGAACACTATCTGGGCTCCTAGGAACCTATCTGTAAAACATAGTGTAGAACACTATCAGGGCTCCTAGGAACCTATCTATAAAACATAGTGTAGAACACTGTCAGGGCTCCTAGGAACCTACCTATAAAACATAGTGTAGAACGCTGTCAGGGCTCCTAGGAACCTATCTATAAAACATAGTGTAGAACGCTGTCAGGGCTCCTAGAAAGCTATCTATAAAACATAATGTAGAACACTCTGGGCTCCTAGGAAGCTATAAAACATAGTGTAGAGCACTGTCACGGCTCCTAGGAACCTATCTATAAAACATAGTGTAGAATACTGTCAGGATTCCTAGGAACCTATCTATAAAACATAGTGTAGAACACTGTCAGGACTCCTAGGAACCTATCTATAAAACATAGTGTAGAACACTGTCAGGACTCCTAGGAACCTATCTATAAAACATGGTATAGAACACTGTCAGGGCTCCTAGATGCTTATCTATCAAATTTCTGGCTCTTTAAGGCAAACACAGCCAAAGTTATGTGAAAGTTACATTATTATACTCTGGGGTCTCTTCAGACCTCAGAATGCGATAGGCGGAGGCCCAGTGGAATTGTAAAAATTAAATAAAAAAAACATACATACACGCCTTCCCTTACCTCTTTTGACCCTCCTCACGGCGTCCAAACTTGTCTCTCTGCCTCCTCAGTGACATTATGTACACAGTATCACCACTGAGGCCTAGGTTTGGGCCTTAGAGGTGACACGGTAACGCCAAGCATCATGGCGCTCAGCATGCCCATGTGACCGCTGATAATGCGGCAGCCAGTATAATTCACCCAAGATGATTCTTAATTTGTTTGGTTTTGTAACAATTTTGAATATTTTTGTCAAACCCAGATCTGTATGAGACGGTACACCAATCTCTAGTCATAAGTTCTGTAAAACTCATGTGTAAATCAAAGTGTACTGCTTGTACTGTGGGGCAGGCCTGGAAACTGTCCTCCAGTCTCAGAGCATGGAAACCAAAGAAAATGTCAGGGTTTTTGCAAAGAGGCAGCGTTAGAAACATGCCATGCCCCGAAAGCACTTCATGCTAATGAGTTTATCAAGAAATATGAGATTTTAGTGTAAATGAAACCAAGATGCACTAAAACTAAAGATATGAGGAGGGTTGTTAACCTGTCCACTGCTAGGTACTGGGTTGCATCACCATTTCCTAATGGCAGGCTGAGTTTAAGTAATTAAAAGGGGTTTCTAGGACTTGGGGCCCATGCACACGACCATGTGGGCCATGTGGACCAAGGGGGCTTCCAATGTGCCATTCCATTCTGCTGATTAGAGAGGAGGTCCTGACCTTGTCCATGTCATCGGACCAGAATGAAACCAAGCCACTCAGGTGACACTCAGACACTACAAAACAGACCACCCTTCTCGGCCTACATACTCAGTCATGTGTATGAGGCCTAACATATGGGTATCCTATCATTATGTTACATTGTAGACATTGAATTGGTTGAAGTCCAACTCCTGTCACCCCCACTGATCAGGCATATGAAAGGCCGTCTTTGGCCACATAAGCCTATACCTGGTATATATTAAAGAGACCACAGCAGACCACTATTATCTCCTATTGAAGGTCTATTCTCAATATTTGAGTCCCAGAAATCTCTTTAAGACTAAGGCCTCACGTTGAGGAAACACAGCTTTATTTGCTGCAGTTTTTGTTGCAGTTTTTCGAGCCAAAGCCAAGAATGGCTACAAATGGAATCTGAAATATACAGAAAGCTCTTATACTTCTAACTTCTGCTCAATCCACTCCTGGCTTTGGCTCAAAAAAACACAAAAAAAATCTGCAACAAAAAAAGCTGTGTTTCCGCAACATGGGGCCTTAGCCTAACACAGAAAACAGATATGTGGGTTGTAGCTTGTGTTCCCAAAAGCAAAATCAATAATTTGGCCCCCAAGTATCTTTTTGCCTGTATAATACTTATATTGACTGGTACTGCCCACTCACCACATCTATAGCTTTACCCCAGTTGCATTGTTGCTAGTCACCCTTGGGTGTCTCTACTATGCAGATATCCTTTGTTATGTTTCATGTCTTTCTCATGAGTCAGACTTACAAAATAACAATCTATAGGTTGCACCATGCAGACAGTTTTTGACCTCCTGGAAGAGAGGTAATTTGCATATTTTCCCAGGAACCATTCCTTTAATACAGCCTACACTAGCTGGATCTCCTCAAGGAGTGCCAGTATCTTCAGGAGAAGAAGTTAGGAGTGCTATATTCCAAATTCTGTTTGCTTATTTTCTAAAGATATCTTTTCAGTCTATAGAATTCCCCTCTGCATCATTCCTCAATGAACAACCATAAGATCCCGGGAATAACACTCACTTTTCTCATACTTACAGTGAGGAAGCAGGAAATTATTAAGGTGACGGAGCAGCTAATAGAGGCCATTAGCAATGGAGATTTTGAATGCTACACGTGAGTATTCCTACAAATGTACTGTGCGGAATGGCGGGCGGACATTACTAGAGATGTGCGAACAGCGTTCGATCGAGTACATGTTCGATCGGATATCAGGCTGTTCGAGATGTTCGATTCGAGTCGAACACCAGGTGGCAAACTCACTAAAAATTAGATTCCCTTCCCACAGCTGGGTTCAGCGTATACTCAGCTCTGCTACATCTTTGATGCAGCAGAGCTGAGTGTGCAGCAGGGTTGAGCGCATCTCTGATGCAGCAGAGCTGAGTGTGCAGCAGGGTTCAGCGCATCTCTTATGCAGCAGGGTTCAGCGCATCGCTGATGCAGCAGGGTTCAGCGCATCTCAGATGCAGCAGAGCTGAGTGTGCAGCAGGGTTCAGCAGTTCTCCGGTGTAGCAGTGCTGGACGTGCGCTCAGCTCAGCTCATCTCCGGAGTAGTCGAGATGAACACAAGGCCAGCACTGCTACATCTCCGGTGTAGCAGTGCTGGGCGTGCGCTCAGACCGTCTCATCTCTGGAGTAGCCGAGCTGAGCGCATGGCCAGCACTGCTACATCTCCGGTGTAGCAGAGCTGGGTGTGCGCTCAGATTGGCTCATCTCCGGAGTAGCCGAGCTGAGCACACGGCCAGCACTGCTACAGCTCAGCATAGGAATGCATTGACCAGCGTTGATTGGCCGAATGCCATACAGAGTACAGCATTCGGCCAATCAACGCTGGTTCTACCGGAGGAGGTGGAGTCTAAGATCGGTCCACAGCAGTCTCCATTCTGGTCCGATCTTAGACTCCGCCTCCTCACAGACGAGCCTCCGGAAGAACCAGCGTTGATTGGCCGAATGCTGTAGTCTGTAGAGCATTCGTCCAATCAATGCTTGTCAATGCATTCCTATGGGGAAAAGTCAGCTCCCGCATATCGCAAGCTGACAGGGATCCAGACATAATACAGTGACTTGGGCATGTTAGATGCCCCCAGACATGCTTCCCCTGCTGTCCCAGTTGCATTCCATTGTGTTGGCATCATTTCCTGGGGTGTCATAGTGGACTTGGTGACCCTCCTGAGTCGAATAGTGGTTTCCCCTTAAATGAGTATTTATTTCCCATAGACTATAATGGGGTTCGATGTTCGATTGAACAGTCGAGTATTGAGCTACTCGAATCGAACTTCGAACATTTCACTGTTCACTCATCTCTAGACATTACTAATCTTCTAGAACATCATTCCATAAAACTAGGGGGATTTCTTTCCTTTAATGTTATTCTACCACATAGAACTATTTACCCATAGTTTACTGCTACAAATAAAACATTGCTAACAAAATGTGGTTTGACTTTTACCCAAATTACAAATAGACACAATCTAACTACAGTAATAAAAGACAGTTGTATTGTTTGTGTCTTCTAACCCTTTAATGACCAGGCCTGCAAAGACCTTAAAGGGATTCTATCATTAAAATCCCATTTTTTCTCGATCAGACGTAGGAATAGCCTTAAGAAAGGCTATTCTTCTCCTACCTTTAGATGTCTTCTCTGCGCCGCCGTTCGGTGGAAATCCTGGTTTTCGTCTGTATACAAATGAGTTCTCTTGCAGTGCTGGGGGCATCCCCAATGCTATGAGCGAAATTTCCAGTGACGCCTCTATCTTCTTCAGGAACAACCTCTCCCTGCATCTTCTTCCATCTTGGGTTTCGATCTACTAGGCATGTGCAGTCGGCTCTGCTTTCGGGCCACAAGCATAACTGACTGCACATGCCCGGCAGCGACAAGAAAATGGCCGCTTACTCGGCAATTTTCTTGTGGTTGCCAGACATGTGCAGTCGGCTCTGCTCAAGGCCTGAAGGCAGAGCCGACTGCGCATGCCTAGAAGATTGAAACCCAAGATAGAAGAAGATGCAGGGAGAGGTTGTTCCTGAAGAAGATGGAGGCAGCGCTGGAGATTTCTCTTGCAGCACCCAAAATGTCTGTATTGGCAAAACCGCATTAATGACCAGACACATTTACAGCACTATTTTCATTGTTGGGCTACCAAAGTAACTTCTTACAAACTTTAGAGCTGTCTATTTATACTCCTTGTTTATTGTATTTTTTCACTAGAACTTGGGACATCCAAGTTGCCCCAGTTTTAGGTTAAAATGGCCTTTATTAGTGACAACAGCCACTGGCAGAGCAGATCTGGTTCAGCTAAGATCCAGCAATTTTGCTACAGTGGGATACATCCAGCGATCACATGATGGCGGTTCTGCCATTTCCTCTATTCATTACATAATGCTTCTCCCTAGAGCCAGCTCATTTGGTGTCACGGATGCTGCTCATACACTGTCAGGTCTGTCACCTCCCGTTTTTGGTGATGGACACCCCAACGGTGTCAATGATGGTGCCACCTGTGTCTGGATGGTGGAAAATCTGCTGAATTGAATGTATCTCATATTTATAGGTGGTTTTGTGACTCTAACTAAGCACCTCTGTGGAGGGACCAGAGCGCCTTTTTCAAGAGTGGCCTGCTAGACCAAAAAAAAAAAAAAGTGGAAGGGGAATACCCTGGTACCATGACATCCCTGTCTTTCTATCTGATGGACAAAACTGGATTTGGCAGATACCTGTAGAACACTACATACCAGAACGCTACTACACAGCTAATCACATGCTTACATAGACTTTCTAAAGGCTATTCCACAAATACCTTTTGTATGTAAATGGCCTCAGTAGTTTTTCAATAAGTTCGTTTTTTATTCATATGCTAATTAGCCTCCACCATGCACTCCGGAAGTGTCTGTGTGAGAGCAGAGAGCCTGCTGTGCTGATCACTCATCTCCCTGCTCTCATACACAGAGAATAGCAGACTGTGATCACAGACACTTCCATGTGCACGGAGAAGGCTAATTAGCATATGAATAAAAACTGACTTCTATTCAAAAACTACTGAGGCAATTTACATACAAAAGGTAGGTGTGGAATAGCATTTCTAAAGGCTATGCAAGGATGTGCTTAGCTTAAAATGACTTTTGCCAATGATAGAGCCCCTTTAAAGACCTTTCTGGATTTGATCTAGATTCTTTCCAGTGAAGGGTACTGTTAATGGTACAGCATCCAACTCTGTCCTGTCCTAGTCTAACATGCCACTGTACACAAAGCATGGCCAAAAGATTATGGTTAACCAACTTTGGATTAGAAAACTCAAGTGGCTGCCCACAGCTGTCTTTGGGATATTTCAGCCAGGCTCTCTAATCAACATCAGTGCCCAGCCCGTTAAATACTCTTTAGGTTGTCTGGGCAAAAACCCTAAAGACAAACTCCAAAATCATGTGGAAAGTGTTCCCAGAGTAAAGACTGTTATCGACACAAAAAGAAGCCAACTCCATATCAAATCCACATTTTTGGAGATCGATGCCCAACATATTGATGGCATAGTTGGGAATTTTTTGTCCACATCATGTAAGTGAAGTTTGGAGCATTACTATTGAAAGATGATAAAATAAAGCTATATATTCCCTTTCTTCCATTGCTATCTCCTATGTTATGTTATATCATGAAGGACTAAATAGTAGTTCTCTTTTGTCTCCTCTAGTAAAATGTGTGACCCTGGAATGACAGCGTTTGAGCCTGAAGCATTGGGAAACCTGGTAGAGGGACTAGACTTTCATCGCTTCTACTTTGAAAACTGTGAGTTGTCAGCTTTTTGTAATAATAGAGGCTAAATCAAATAAATACCCACTATCTAGTTCTGTTATTATGATTGATATGTCATATGTGTTAGGACTGTGGACAGCTGCGGCCAGGGGGTGGGTCGCTGCCCATTCCTCTGTGGTAGCATTTTGCCGCTTGTCACTCCCTCCTTGTTGCTGGCAGTCTGGCTTAGCAGGGGTTAAGCCCTTTGCAGCTGGAGGGCGTGGTCTGGCTGTGACTGACAGTCATGTCAACCAATGACCTCCGCCTTGGGCATCTGGACTGACTGAATTGGACCGCCCTTCCCCTTTTTAAGGAGGGAGGTTTCTCAGCCCGCTGCCCTAGTATTATTTCACAATTGCACTGTGTGCGCTCTGGTATTAGCGTCCTTAATTGGCAGTATACTACCTTAGTTAGGCGGGTAGGGAGTATTATGGGTTAAAATTGTGGGTACCCCTTTCCCTAGTCAGATTTGTGGGAATCTCCTACCTAGCTAGTCTGCTACCTGTGGTACTACAACTGCAGGTGGCTGTGGTGTGGGTGCGGCCCAGTAAGCTACTGCGAGCACACAATCTTATTTTGGTTTTTGTTGGTCTTGCAGTGCAGTAATTGCAAGACTTTAGAATTCATTTGTGGCTGCTCTGAACTTCAAGAGCTTTCTCTAAGAAGGTATCAGTGAAGCTCCCAGTTGGTGGTAAAGCCCATCAGTGAAGTTAACTGTCGGGCCTTGTTCACACCAGGGTTACCTGCAGTTCAGAGCCCAGTGGACTCCGCAGGATATTTATTATTTAGTTGTTTTTTTTATATATATATCCTGACAGTCATAACAATATGTGGGTTGACTTTTGTGTATATATACAGTAGGTTCTCATTATATATTTCTTGACTGGAAGATCCATATTGTAGGCCATATTCATGAAGGAATTAAGAACATAATAAAGAGCCACAAACTTTTTTTTTTAAAAAACAATTTTTTTTTCATCCTAGACAATTAATGCAACGTATTGTACTCATGAACATATGCCTATAATCCGTATACATCGCCTAAGACTTCATCTAGAGTTGAAGTAGTGCAATAAATGTTTCCAATCTAAAAAGAAAATGCTATATTTTTTTTAATTTTTTTTCTAGTGTGGTCTCGAAGCAATAAACCCCTCCACACAACCATCCTCAATCCTCACATCCACTTGATGGGAGATGAGTCTGCCTGCATTGCCTACATCCGTATAACTCAGTATTTGGATACCAGTGGTGTCCCCCGCACTGCCCAGTCAGAGGAGACATGTATTTGGCACCGCCGTGATGGCAAATGGCAAAATGTTCATTTCCACCGATCGGGAGCACCTTCTGTCCTCCCACAGTAAGAGCCTTCATTTTTGTAATATTTTTGTTTAGCTTCAAAATAGGAACGGAATTATAGGTTTACCAATATTCTCACCACTTCCCATCGTTGGTTACCATCCTTATGAAGGAGGTATAGGAACTTAAAAGTGGTTTCTCTGCTCTACTGTAGGAGCTATTTTTATAGTCTTTTATACATTTGTAAAACTTTATTAGTAATGTTATTAGTATTACAGGATTGTATTGGGCTTTGAAAGTGTAAACTCAGGTTTCACGGTAGAGAAACATTCTGCTCCTAAACATTCTGAAGGTGGGACCCACCTTTGGTCAAGAATTTTGACGGGAACCCTTCTGTATGGTACATAGCAGCATTTGAAAAATAAATGTTCCTGGCTGTATTTTGCCTCTGATTCCACCGAAATCTTCCTCTTATTTTGCCCTTTAGCATGGTACTCTGCCTTTCATTCTATTCTGCCATCAGGAATTTTGCCCCATACTCAAAAAATGTATGTGCCTCCCCCTCATGTATCAGTTTCCTGCCATATGGCCGACACACACTATATATAACGTTACACAGTCCTCCCCACACTTGTATGCTGCTCCACAGTGGCCCCACACAGTATAGTGCTCCTCAGTGGCCCCACAGAGTATAATCCTCCATAGTGGCTGGCTCCACACAATATAATATGCTACACCTACAGCGTAATGCTTGACAGTGGCCCACACAAGAAACTGCTCCAAAGTGTCTCCACAGAGTTTAATGCTCCGTAGTGGATCCACATAGTATACAATACTCCCAAGAGCCCCCCACAATACAATGCTTAATAGTGGCTCCACAAAGTGTAATGTTCCCGAGCCACCTCACAGTGGACCCACACAGTATAATCTGCTCTCCAGAGCCCCCAGAGTATAATGCTCCACAGTCCCCCCCCCCCAGTATAATGCTTTACAGTAGTCAATGAATATTCACAAGGTTCACCCCTTTCCCCTTTAAGGTTTGTTCCAGTGAATAATTGTATTCTGGGGTCTCCTCAGACCTCACAGTACAATAAGTGTAGGCTCAGGGGAGGTGAGGAAAAATAACAAATGCTTATTCTAACCTTGCTTCACCTCCTGTGGGCATCCTAGTGACATCCAGCAACATGCTGTGGTAACCTGTTTTCTTGGGGTCTCTACTGAGGCCGAATTTACTTGTGATTGGGCCTGAACGGTCATGTGGGGCATGTTGACCTCATGTTACATTGACCAAGGGACTGTAGCTCAATCTTCACATGACCCCCTCCTCGGGGTCTCAACCCACAGTTTGTAAACCACTAGTATATGCTATAGTAGCTTCTATTTTTATTAATCTTATCTTTTTGTGTCTTTCAGCTGAATCTCCAGCTTTGGTTAAGGACATTAATTATCAACACCAGAAGAAGTCCCACCAGTCTTCTGTTCCTCTGTCCCATTCCCTCTCTCTCTCTCTTTGCTCCTCTCTTACCATTGGTCCATCCATACCTTTCTTTCTTACCAGGTGACAGGTGGCATTGAACAGTGTGTGAGTGTACGTACGTGTGTGAGACTGTGAGTGTTGACATGTCCTATGCACATTCCTGGTCACCACCCAAGTTAGAGAGAGGGGAAGGGTATCTTTCTCTGGAAATTATGTCATTGCAGACTGGTCCAGTGATATCAGCAGCGATATAAACCAACATTCACTATTTCAATATTGTTTTGTAGTATTTTAATGGAACACTACTTTATATGATGTGCACCTTAAGGCCATTCAACCCCTTTTAATAAAGGCCGGGTGTATATTTTTGTAAACCACAATTCCATCCACTCCAGAAAAGGCGGTAAAAAAGCCTCATATTCCAAAAGAAACCAAAAGCACAAGTTCTGACGTCCTCAAGGGACGACCTTCGATAGATGCTATATACACTATCATTGATCATCAGTCACTTCTCCGTTTTACTAGGACTTGTTATTTTTGAAATTCTGAAAGCTAAGGTTGCCTTAAATACCAGAGCATCCTATCAAGATATACCTGATATAGCAGCCCAGGGAATACAAAAGTAATAATAACTACAATAAAATGAGATATGTGTCCGGCCTATACCTTGCTGTGTGGTGCCACCAGCTGCGGCATCTTTTCAGAGAATGCATATGTATTCAAGAGCTAAGGGTTGATAGTATATAAGTTGCAAAGCAACATAAAGCAATGTTGTGCGGAACGGAAAAACAATAAAAAATAAAGTTCAGCGCAGACCGATAATGCAAGCTATAGTAATAATAAATATATATAAATATTCTTACATATATATATATTTTGTGGGAATACATCAGTGTGTTAAGGAAAATCTGTATTTCTATTTGAGATCTATTATATGCATGCTTTTTATAGAAGTAACACATTCTTGTAATAACCTATTTGCAATATGTTATCACAGAAGAATTTTTTTTTTAATTGTTGAAAGCGACTATGAAGGTGGCATATTCCTTGTGCGTCCATCTGTAGGTGGATGAGGGTGCTGCTGAAATTTTTGAACTTTTTGAAACTTTTATTTAGTGCTTGTACAATATTCAGCAATCGATTGAAAATATTTAAAAACAAAAAGAAAAGTCATTTTTTTTTTCTTTGCATTTTCCTAGGTTTTAGAGTGTAGTTTTCTTTCTAGTGTAGTGCAGGTTCTGATTTTAACTCAGTGACTGCTTTATTATATTCATAGGAAAGCTCTTAGTAAAAGATGCTTCCTAGTGTACAGGGCATTCATGTTTACTGTCCTCTGCATGGTGGCTTCTAAAATTGACAAAGTCTACAGATGAGATGGTGAAGGCATGTTTACAATGTAGATAAAATAGTGATCTGTCCTGTTAGGCTGCTTATCAAATATCTATATGATAAATGTGTAGGGTCCTTGTTATGCTTTCAAAAAAAACAAAAAATCCAAAAAACACCAGAGTATGATTGAGTGTCCTGGAGTGCGGTGTTTGTTACCTTTTTCAGTAAAGATGTGGAGTTTTAGAATGTCCTGTTTGTCACCCTCTAAGAAGTGGCTTATTCTTGCATCTAACAAGTTGAACAGAAGAAGACCTGGGTGAAAATGTTTTCGAGATGTCAAGTCTTGCTGATGCTTCGTCGAAATACAACTTTTGCTGGGTCTTGCCATGGGAAAGGATACACAAGGATTTTTAAGATCTTTACCAATGGTGTTATGTTGTCATATCAGGAATGGAAAAGACATCAGAACTTTTCAATTCAAAGACCAAGCCCCTGGTTCCCACTTGCTCTTGTCATCCTTGTGTGCTCAGTGGTGGTCCATGGTGGAGTTTACTTATCTTGGAGATGATCATCCATGACTTTTTCTTGATTGACCATCATGCTTCATTGCTGAGTAGATATGTTTTATTACTGTAAATACAAAGATTTCATAGGCCTAGAGATCGTGGCCTAGGAGTATACCTACAAACACCTCCTTTCTTCTCCATCAGTCATTTTCAGAATAGATCATTGTGACCACAGGCCAATTTTTGAAGCCCATTATGGTTTAGTATTTGGCCTTTTGAACAGTTTGTGACCTAACAGCCGTACAAGTTTATTGATAAGGCTTTCTATGTTAACTAGACTCAAATTGTTGCATGGTATTTATGTCGCTCAAATCTGGGCTGTGCCAAATGTCTCCTTAGTGGAGATTCTTTTTGCATTCACTTCTAGAGGTAAATTATGGGAGAAGAGTTGTTTGCAGAATGTCTTGTCTATAGTCTTCCGAAAATTGCTCATTTTTTTGTTTTATGCCTCTCCTTTAGCACCTACCCTCTCACCTGCAACAGGGTTTTATTTTTTATTGCCATCCCATAAATTTTGGATTCAATTTAAAATGTCTTCTGGTTTATATTTTAGACCTAGCAAGAAGCAATTAGGAAAGTAAATCAAACTAATATCATCCATGGATTTGAATGAAACAACATCTATTTTTCTCACATTTATTTTATGTAAATGCTCCCCAAACTAACTAAAGCAATATCTATCACTATGGAAACAACACTACAATCCAAAAAGAAAAATGTATAGTACAGGAACACTATGAGGGTGGACTAATGGTACCAGAATTACTAGTCTAGTAATACACCTTTTGGAAGTAATTTAGAATTCTGCGGTGAATTTTATTATGGGCTGGTCTGCAAAAAAACTTTCAGATCTTATTGATGTCATATGTGTTCAATGATATCAATAAATGCCATTAAAAGTTGGATATGAACAGGTTCTATAGAGATGGTAGGTTGGACCAAGTAACCCCAGTCTGATCCTGAGTACTATGACATGATAGTATGTAAATCTTGACAGTAAGATTAATCCTAAATTTCATCTGAAAGGGACAGACGGGACACCAACCTTACCTTGAGCGGCCGAATTTATATAATTTGTTCAATAGGTTCAAAAAATTACCTTGTATGTCTTGACTTTTGAGGTGCTTTGTAATGTTGCTATTACCCTACTTTATGAATGTATTCTCTTGAGTGACCAAATAATTGTTGCCTTATCTGCACCTACAAATTGAACGGTTTTAAAGTCAGGTAGTACTGGTTAATTTCTTGGTCCTTTTTGGAAAAAAAAAATTTTCAAGCCAGGAAATCTAGATCTTATGGTAATGAAGGTATCGATTTGACCGTTTCACACATCTTCAGAGCTTCATCCTTATTCTTAACTACTCAGTCAAAACAACCATTTTAGACTAAGGCCCCGTTCACATGGGGAGCGGAGGGTGGATTTTGGCGCCGAGAGTGATGCGGGGAGCTGTGTCACCCTCGGGCCAAAATCCGCCTGCCACTACTGTCGCGAATATCGACAGTCGCGGCTTCCCCCTCCGGAGTAGGCTCAAATGAATTGGCCGACTCCGAAGAATCCACCTGAAGAAAGGGCAGAGTGCTAGCGGTCCCCATAGACCACCTTTGTGAGGGGGTGGATTATGACGTGGTTTCCGCACCATAATCCGCCCCCTCTGTGCCCGTGTGAGCTAGCCCTTAGAGTAATTCATGGAGGACTATAGTTTTTTTGTGATTTTTTTAATTTTTTTTTTTAAATTTTTTACATACCAAACTCCACAAGTGCTAGGCCTTGCTTCAGTTAAGTTATTATTTCTAAGTGCGTTGACAGCTGTGGTATAGGTTCAGAACTTTCTCTACACGCACATTATTTTTCAGTATATTGCTTCTATAGTTACCTATGCATTCCCATTTAATAAATTTGAAAAAAATAACGTGATAATATAATGTTTGTCAAGGGAACCACCTTAAAAGGAAACCCCAGCAATTTTATGTTCCCACCCATGAGGAACAGTCCACTTTTGCTTTGCTACATAAGGCAGCATTTGAGGGCCAAGAAAAAAAAATCATTGATTTTTGCACTCAGTACTCCTGTTTTATTAAAGAGGGTTAGGTAGTTGTTAGGTGGCCCCTGTTTCTATGCAGCCTTTAGGGGTTTGTAAGTAAAAATAAGTTATTTTATCCTTGAGTTTGTGGCTGATTCTTTTATTGACATTGGGCTTCTTGCCCTCTGTGTTTTTTGGGTGACTGATTTATAATTCCATAAATATAACATCTTAAATTTTCTTGTTATTTAGGTTATTCTTGAAACCTAGAAAAGCACCTTGTTGTTACTGAATATCGATGCATGGTTCCCATTAGCAGTGTATGTGTATTCTAGAAATATTCATTTTATTGCATGTGTGCTAATGAAGTAACTCCTCTGAGGCAGAGCTGGTTACATGTTTGTCATGGACATGGGATTTACAATTGTTTTAACGGAGAATGGGCAGAAGTGACTGCACAAAGGATATGTATGGCATAGCAGCCAGTCAGGTGCTATCATTGATCAGCCACATTAGATTAATATTAGCCGAACCCATTAATTTCGGTGCGACAGTCTGACCAGATAAAGGGTATGGAGTTGCCACAACTTTCCACCTATGGAGA
Source organism: Leptodactylus fuscus (assembly GCF_031893055.1). Classification (NCBI taxonomy): domain Eukaryota; kingdom Metazoa; phylum Chordata; class Amphibia; order Anura; family Leptodactylidae; genus Leptodactylus; species Leptodactylus fuscus. Next base: position 192,192,504 of record NC_134269.1, read on the forward strand.
TATTGGGGACAAAAAGGATCAGACCTTAATAGGCCCAATTTCTAAACATGCCCATACAAACAAAGGTAAAGTCAGGCAAACCTGTCGATCTCATGTGTATGTCCTCACTTTCTCAGATAATGTTAACAGAATGAAGAATCGGTCATTTTGGATCTTGTGTTTTCAAGGGAGATGGTGTCTTCCGGTTTAGGAGATAGGTGCATGAGCATGTTAGGGGGAGCAAAGATGGAAGGAATAGCTTGGCCAGCATGACTAATTCATAGAGATTGAGCAGTTGGTAGGCCAGTTATGTTCTACTATTCATATGATCTACTGGCTACTAAAAGGAAAATCAATATCAACCACAAGTAGGCAGTAATATAGAAGTGTGGAACTAACAAAACCTCCCCAAAGTATTTGGAATCTTCATTTGGTTGTGGTCTCTATTATGTCTTGGCTGTATGGCAATGGCATAACCCACCAATTTGGCAGGCACCCTTGTTATCAAAAAGTTTGTTTGCAACTTTTTTGAACAAACATTGAGTGAATTTTGCACCAATTACACCACTTACTCCAGATTTATGTACTGCAACTTTTTTTAAAAAAAAAAGTTGCAAAAATTGTTGCAAATTCACTACAGTGAGTTAGTGGTATAGAAAGTGGGGTAACATTTCAGAACTGGTGTCTGACTTATAGATGTACCAAATTTCTCAGTCATGTGACATGAGATAAATATGGAGCAGATTACGCCAATGCAGACCCGAGCAAAACTGACTTTAATAATCCCCTTTATGATAAATATCCCTCATAGTTTTCAATATGTCATAAAGACCACCAGAAATGCCACCAGTATAATGCGGCTATATTAATATAAATTAATTAGGCCCAGTTCACATCTGCGTTCCGGTCATACCGTCTCCCTCTCCGCAAGCAACACTTTCATCTCTGCATTTTTTTGTGCAGGATCCACACGGACCCCATTATAGTCTATGGGGACTGCAGGCTTCCTGAGGAAACCGATTTTTTTGTGTGGATTAGGTTTTCGTTCAGGAGGTCCCCAAGCGGACTCCCCGAATGGAAACCCATGCACCGTTGTGAATCTTCTTCTCAAATGCCACAATAAATATTCTACTAAAATGACATTTCCTTGATGTACCCTCTAATAAGATGTATAATAAGGTATATGAGGCCAAGGAATATAGATACTTTACGTATCGTCTATATATGACCCCAGTTGGGATATTTTATGCAATCTTTATGCAACTATTTATTCTTTTATTCATTATTTAATCAAGTAAAAGTTGTTAAAGAGGTTTTCCAGTTAGTTGGGGTTGTCTCTACAATTCCCTATTGTCAGAAAGTTCTCCAACAATAAACTATGGAGTCCTGTTACTAGGACCCCTAACTGTAACCTGTAAAGAAGTCTGCCAACAAGTGCCTCATTTCCCTGCAACACCTCCGCAGGAGAAATTAAGTACTACACCATTTCAAATGAATCCAATAAGATGTCAACATAACACACACACGTCCCAAGTCCTCCAGAGTGAGAAGTGTGCTTTGTAGCCACTCTTCACTCTAGCTTATATACGTAAGTCCTGAACAAGGGACCCAGATAAAAATTCCCCAATATAGGAAATTGAGCCAACTCCTTTAAAGCACCTGACTGATTGCTATGGACTACTGTATATTGTTTTGTTCGGTGACTAGAGCAATATTTTTTTAGAAAAGCTACTGTATTCCTCACAATTGGTAGACCTTGTTCCTAGTTCAGACAGTTTACAGATTGTTTTTATCATGGGTATGACCTGATTTAGGACTCCTGAGTCTGATGATATTCACAATCCTTCTAAAGACACTGACCCTGTAACAGGTGAGAGGCCAAAGCACAAGTCATTTTACTCTAGGCACAAAAGAGACCGTTAAAAAAAGCTAAAATCTATATTTATTTCTTTTATAAGTATTGAAACCGTGCACCGGTGTAACGTATTGCAGAGATGTTTGTTCAGGTTGACAACTTAAATTTTTTTTTAGCCTGCGGCTGTTACACTTATACGGTGGTGGTGAATAAACTGGCACATTTTTTGCTGGCTGTATATTTTAATCTTGATGTCTAATTTCAATAAATGGCACAATCTGAAATATGAAATGTCTCACTTGTCACTTCTGGTTATACTTCTTTATGTAACGCTATATACAGTCTAAGCAACATGGAGATGGTTTTCAAGATGGAAGGTGATGTAACTTAAAGGGGTTGTCCAGTTTCAGCAAATAAACATGTATTTTGTATTGTTTGTATAATGAAAAGTTCTATAATTTTCCAATATACCTTCTGTATCAGTTCCCCATGGGTTTCTAGATCTCTGCTTGCTGTCATTCATTCTTCTTAATTCCAGTGGTTAAAAATGAGTCCATGGTCATGTGATATACAGTCCATGGTCATGTGATATATAGTCCATGGTCATGTGATGGACACACAGGTGCATAGCTCGTTACCAGGCAGATATCTAATAAATGCACTGTGACTGTAACAAGCTGTGCACCTGTGTGTCCATCACATGACCACGGACTGTATATCACATGACCATAGACTCATTTTTATCCACTATAAATAAAAAGAATGAATGAAAGCAAGCAGAGATCTAGAAAACTGTGAGGAATTGATACATAGAGTAATTTTGCTTTTCACTATACAAGCAATACAAAATAATAACTTATTTACTGAAATTGGACAACCTCTTTAAGTTACTTCATTACCCAGTACTGACCTCAAATGTTAAAGAAATTTAAGGTGGAGTCATAAAACCCCAATAGCTGTAGTCACATTGGTGGTAAACAGGCCAGTGCAAAACAGATGCAACCTATTATAATAGGCAGGGATGGCATTGGTTCATGGAGTAAAAGCAGCACCACACAGTAGGTGAAGCAAACACACAATATATAATGTTTCTCTGTGATCCCCACCACAGCATTATATGGTCCACAGTATCTTCACATAGTATAATATGCTCCACAGTGTCTCCAAATAGTATAATATACTCCACAATATCTTCACACAGTATAATATGCTCCACATTGTCTCTGCACAGTATAATATGCTCCACAATGTCTTCACACAGTATAATATGCTCCACTGTGTAACCAAACAGTATAATATGCTCCAGTGTCTCCAAACAGCATAATATGCTCGGCAGTGTCTCCACAAAGTATAATATACTTCAGTGTCTTCGCACAGTATAATATACTCCACAGTGGCCCCACACAGTATGTTTGCCTAGAGCTATTTCAGGCAAATCCCACAAAAAAATCATTTTGACCTGTATTTGCAAAAACTCCCAAAAGACCACTGTTTGTTCATTAAATCACATATTACGTCATGTGCCTGCAGTTGCTATTATACACTGGTCGATAAATGCTATTAACTCTGCTTTTTTTGGTGCTATAGAGCCCCCAGAATGCACTATAGGCGAGAATTATCTTGGGAGATTTACGCACCAGAGTGCAGGACAGAGCTTTTCGTATAGGGCTTTTTGCACGACCAAGAATTACGTGGTGAATAATGTAAGTTACAGTTTTTCTGACATGGTAATTTACATAGGACTGTTGCCTCTCTCTCTCTCCCTGTAAGAAACACTGAGTGAAATTACTGTACATAGGACTGATTTACACAGAGCGAGAGGCAGCGGTCCTATGTTACAGCCAGTAGTGGGGTCAGGTTGGTGAATAATGGGAATGCAACAGCAGCTGAGTCAGTGCAAAATTACTGTAGACAGAGACCTTTACACAGAGGGAGAGGTATCAGTCCTATGTAAGTCCTATGTAAGTTACCACAGGACTTCTGCTTCTCCTCCCACATATAGAGGTCCTGTGTAAAATTACTATAGACAAGGAGCTTTACACAGAGGTATCAGTCCTATGTAAGTCCTATGTGAGTTACCACCGGATTTCTGCTTCTCCTCCCACGTATAGAGGTCCTGTGTAAAATTACTGTAGACAGGGACCTTTACACAGAGGGAGAGGTATCAGTCCTATGTAAGTCCTATGTAAGTCACCACAGGACTTCTGCTTCTCCTCCCACGTATAGAGGTCCTGTGTAAAATTACTGTAGACAGGGACCTTTACACAGAGGGAGAGGTATCAGTCCTATGTAAGTCCTATGTGAGTTACCACAGGACTGCTGCCTGTCCCTCCATGTAAAGCAGTCCTGTGTACAATTGCTGTGAGGGAGAAGCAGCAGACCTAATGTAATGTACAGCAGGTATTGGGGTCACTGTTAGGTGTAGCGGCGCCGGCAGTCATCAAACTCACTCACTAGTCACCACAGTCAGTCAGGCTTCTTCTCTTCAGAGCCCATGGAACACGCGGGAAGGAGATAGAGGTGGAGTCAGCTCCGCTAAGAACGTCCAGTGGGCGCAACCAGGCTGCAACAGAGCCATGCTGACGTTACAGTCCTCAGACCTGTACCTGGACCTCCTGCGCTGGGCAGGGCGAATTATACAGGCCAGCTTGTAAAAGTATATACAGATTACAAGGTGTGAGGGCAGCGGCCTCGGGGCCACATTCAGCAGCCACCCAGTGGGTATCATTGTCAATCCGACCCTGGTGATACAAAGAAATCCTTCAGAAAGATACTGGACTAGTTATTGAAGGAATAATTAAAGGTGCAAGAGCCACAGTATGTCTGATACACCCCTGGAAAATACACCTAAGGGGGGAAGCTTTGTCAGCGGCTACTTCTAGGGACCTATACTGTAGAGCCATGTTGGTTTGGGCAAAATCTGTCCACCATATTGGGTACAACCAGACTGTGCAGCATCATTGCGACGTGCTCTGTGGTCCTTCAGGCCCCGTTATGAGAGAGTTTAAGAAAGCAAAATTGTGTTGGCTGTTTTGACAATCTTCACCAGTTCAAGAGTATTTACCAATGAAGTGTGAGAGAAACCATCAAGCATATTGTACCGCTTAAAGTGACTGTAACCATCAAGCGTATTGTACAGCTTAAAGTGACTGTAACCATCAAGCGTATTGGACCACTTAAAGTGACTGTAACCATCAAGCATGTATGTTTCTGTACAAGAGGCAATAACAACAAGGGTGTAAGGAGTTAACTCAAGAATCATAAAAAGGAGAGGAGGTAAAAAAAAAAAAAGCACCAAGTCCTCCTGCCAAAGGTAAATCGGGTGAAAGGTATTCAACACACATGCGGTTCAATGTGAGATCAGTAACTGGGTCCCTCACCAGACATGTGCCTATGTTGTACATGTCTCCAGGTGCCCATGCTACTTATAACTGTGTGCCTCCACTGGGGTGTGGTAATTGTTAAAGAGGACCTTTCATGTCCTCAGGGCACAGGCAGTATAATACAACGCTAGAAAGCCAACAGTGTGCTGAATTCAGTTTTCCCGTTCTGTGCCCCCAGACTGTAGCTCTTCAGTATCAGAAGGGCGTTTCTGACAGTCTGTCAGGAACGCCCCTCCTCACGTTAGTGTCTATTGTGCTGTTCTGTGAGAGGGGGTGTTCCTTACCGCCCAGCAATGATGCTGAGCGGTGAGGAACGCCCCCCCCCCCCCCAGTACTCATTTATGGGGGGGGGGGTTAAAGGTATTTGTGTACGCGTACAGCTATCAATGGGTTAATAACAGACCTTTTTTTAAAAATCATTTTTTTGCCCGGAAACCCCCTTTAAATGGTTGTGGAATTCGAGGTATGGCTCAGGTACCTGCCCATCCCCAGACAAATGTAATTCATTGAAGATTTTATTGTATGTATATTATATAATACTACTGTGTCTTAATCTAGAAAACTTTACAGCCTTAGTGCACAATACTAGAAACCATAGAAAGCACATTTAGAGGAGGGGATTTCTACTACATTGTGCCATAAACATAAATGAAATGACTATACGGCCTCGTGCTACTGTTTTAATGACTCCCTGTATTTACCTAGGAAAATAATACCTTATAAATCAGCAGACATCCAATTATTTTAAAGCCTCACTAAAGATCTTAATGAGGTTTGATGGCCATACACATCTCCAAGCTATTTATCACCTGCAGTACACACGCCTTACCTCTAGGTGGGGACATTAGTCTATGGCAAACATTCAGAGCTTAACATTGACCTTGTTTAACTCTTGCATTGCTTGATTAAATGCACATTCTTAAGGCATCCCAGGGAAGATTTTTGACTGTCTATGGAGATCAAGGGGTTAACAAAGGTACATGTCCCTGTTCACGTACACAGTATCCTCCCATCAGCCTTTGTTCCTGTGTTATCTCAGAGCAATCTGCTTATCATGTCTTTTGAGGCTTCTTCCTCTTGCAGTGGAAAAATAATTCAATGGAATACATTTATTACAGGACAAGTGGCGGCGTTCCCTGGCATAGTTATTCTCGTGTGCCTATGAGATGGGGTCATACTTCCCCGTCTTCCTTAGTATGTATCTCTGGCTTCCTCTGTAAAGACCTCGATCATTTATCTTGTCTTTTAGAGCTGCTTTTATTAAAAGCGAGACCCTGGGACAAATGTTATGTAGCTTGTCCGCAGAAGCATTGCCTTTAATGCTAGCACAGCTCTGTAGCTGATATATTGTGAGCATTGTTCTTTCTATTACAGAGAACAGTTCACACGGTTCTCACAGTCTGTGATCTTACGTTATATGCTGTCCTTTGGGGGGAAAAAAATAAAAAAAATAAAGATAATACACCATGCAATAGGAACACTTAATGGCTGGGGGATGGGAGCTGCATTATGTGCTCATTATCTATTTTCCACCTCCCAAACAACACTTGTGGGAGCCACTTGTAATCTCAATGCAGGGGCGGACATAGAAATCATAGCAAAAGCTCAGAATGATCCATTCCTGCAGCAAATATAGCACATGTCCTGGTGCAACAGCTCTTATGAGGGAAGGATAGAAAGGAGGAGAGAAGCTGAGCTCTTTGATGTATAGGGATATATGATAGAGGGAGATAAGCTGAGTTATGTGATATATAGGGTTATATGATAGAGGAGAGAAGCTGAGCTCTGTGATATATAGGGTTATATGATAGAGGAGAGAAGCTGAGCACTGTGATATACAGGGTTATATTATAGAGAAGAGAAGCTGAGCTCTGTGATATATAGGGTTATAGGATAGAGGAGAGAAGCTGAGCTCTGTGATATATAGGGTTATATGATAGAAGGAGAGAAGCTGAGCTCTGTGATATATAGGGTTATATGATAGAGGGAGAGAAGCTGAGCTCTGTGATATATAGGGTTATATGATAGAGGAGAGAAGCTGAGCTGTGTGATATATAGGGTTATATGATAGAGGAGAGAAGCTGAGCCATGTGATATATAGGGTTATATGATAGAGGAGAGAAGCTGAGCTCTGTGGTATATAGGGTTATATGATAGAAGGAGAGAAGCTGAGCTCTGTGATATGTAGGGTTATATGATAGAGGGAGAGAAGCTGAGCTGTGTGATATATAGGGTTATATGATAGAGGAGATAAGCTGAGCTGTGTGATATATAGGGTTATATGATAGAGGAGAGAAGCTGAGCTGTGTGATATATAGGGTTATATGATAGAGGAGAGAAGCTGAGCTCTGTGGTATATAGGGTTATATGATAGAAGGAGAGAAGCTGAGCTCTCTGATATATAGGGTTATATGATAGAGGGAGAGAAGCTGAGCTCTGTGATATATAGGGTTATATGATAGAGGAGAGAAGCTGAGCTCTGTGGTATATAGGGTTATATGGTAGAGGAGAGAAGCTGAGCTCTGTGGTATATAGGGTTATAGGATAGAGGAGAGAAGCTGAGCTCTGTGATATATAGGGTTATATGATAGATTAGAGAAGCTGAACTCTGTGGTATATAGGGTTATATGATAGAGGAGAGAAGCTAAGCTCTGTGATATATAGGGTTATATGATAGAGGAGAGAAGCTGAGCTCTGTGGTATATAGGGTTATATGGTAGAGGAGAGAAGCTGAGCTCTGTGGTATATAGGGTTATATGATAGAGGAGAGAAGCTGAGCTCTGTGGTATATAGGGTTATAGGATAGAGGAGAGAAGCTGAGCTCTGTGATATATAGGGTTATATGATAGATTAGAGAAGCTGAACTATGTGGTATATAGGGTTATATGATAGAGGAGAGAAGCTAAGCTCTGTGATATATAGGGTTATATGATAGAGGAGAGAAGCTGAGCTCTGTGGTATATAGGGTTATATGGTAGAGGAGAGAAGCTGAGCTCTGTGGTATATAGGGTTATATGATAGAGGAGAGAAGCTGAGCTCTGTGGTATATAGGGTTATATGATAGAGGAGAGAAGCTGAGCTGTCTGATATATAGGGTTATATGATAGAGGAGAGAAGCTGAGCTCTGTGATGTATAGGGTTATATGATAGAGGAGAGAAGCTGAGCTCTGTGATATATAGGGTTATATGATAGAAGGAGAGAAGCTGAGCTCTGTGATATATAGGGTTATATGATAGAGGGAGAGAAGCTGAGCTCTGTGATATATAGGGTTATATGATAGAGGAGAGAAGCTGAGCTGTGTGATATATAGGGTTATATGATAGAGGAGAGAAGCTGAGCCATGTGATATATAGGGTTATATGATAGAGGAGAGAAGCTGAGCTCTGTGGTATATAGGGTTATATGATAGAAGGAGAGAAGCTGAGCTCTGTGGTATATAGGGTTATATGATAGAGGAGAGAAGCTGAGCTGTCTGATATATAGGGTTATATGATAGAGGAGAGAAGCTGAGCTCTGTGATGTATAGGGTTATATGATAGAGGAGAGAAGCTGAGCTCTGTGATATATAGTGTTATATGATAGAGGAGAGAAGCTGAGCTCTGTGGTATATAGGGTTATATGGTAGAGGAGAGAAGCTGAGCTCTGTGGTATATAGGGTTATATGATAGAGGAGAGAAGCTGAGCTCTGTGATGTATAGGGTTATATGGTAGAGGGAGAGAAGCTGAACTCTGTGGTGTATAGGGTTATATGGTAGAGGGAGAGAAGCTGAGCTCTGTGGTATATAGGGTTATATGGTAGAGGGAGAGAAGCTGAGCTCTGTGGTATATAGGGTTATATGGTAGAGGGAGAGAAGCTGAGCTCTGTGGTATATAGGGTTATATGGTAGAGGGAGAGAAGCTGAGCTCTGTGATATATAGGGTTATATGATCTAGGGAGAGAAGCTGAGCTCTGTGATATATAGGGTTATATGGTAGAGGGAGAGAAGCTGAGCTCTGTGGTATATAGGGTTATATGGTAGAGGGAGAGAAGCTGAGCTCTGTGATATATAGGGTTATATGATCTAGGGAGAGAAGCTGAGCTCTGTGATATATAGGGTTATATGGTAGAGGAGAGAAGCTGAGCTCTGTGATATATAGGGTTATATGATCCAGGGAGAGAAGCTGAGCTCTGTGATATATAGGGTTATATAATAGAGGAGAGAAGCTGAGCTCTGTGATATATAGGGTTATATGATCTAGGGAGAGAAGCTGAGCTCTGTGATATATAGGGTTATATAATAGAGGAGAGAAGCTGAGCTCTGTGATATATAGGGTTATATAATAGAGGAGAGAAGCTGAGCTCTGTGATATATAGGGTTATATAATAGAGGAGAGAAGCTGAGCTCTGTGATATATAGGGTTATATGATCCAGGGAGAGAAGCTGAGCTCTGTGATATATAGGGTTATATGATCTAGGGAGAGAAGCTGAGCTCTGTGATATATAGGGTTATATAATAGAGGAGAGAAGCTGAGCTCTGTGATATATAGGGTTATATAATAGAGGAGAGAAGCTGAGCTCTGTGATATATAGGGTTATATAATAGAGGAGAGAAGCTGAGCTCTGTGATATATAGGGTTATATGATCCAGGGAGAGAAGCTGAGCTCTGTGATATATAGGGTTATATAATAGAGGAGAGAAGCTGAGCTCTGTGATATATAGGGTTATATGATCTAGGGAGAGAAGCTGAGCTCTGTGATATATAGGGTTATATAATAGAGGAGAGAAGCTGAGCTCTGTGATATATAGGGTTATATGATCTAGGGAGAGAAGCTGAGCTCTGTGATATATAGGGTTATATAATAGAGGAGAGAAGCTGAGCTCTGTGATATATAGGGTTATATGATAGAGGAGAGAAGCTGAGCTCTGTGATATATAGGGTTATATGATCCAGGGAGAGAAGCTGAGCTCTGTGATATATAGGGTTATATAATAGAGGAGAGAAGCTGAGCTCTGTGATATATAGGGTTATATGATAGAGGAGAGAAGCTGAGCTCTGTGATATATAGGGTTATATGATCCAGGGAGAGAAGCTGAGCTCTGTGATATATAGGGTTATATAATAGAGGAGAGAAGCTGAGCTCTGTGATATATAGGGTTATATGATAGAGGAGAGAAGCTGAGCTCTGTGATATATAGGGTTATAGGATAGAGGGAGAGGAGCTGAGCTCTGTGATATATAGGTTATATGATAGAGGGAGAGAAGCTGAGCTCTGTGATATATAGGGTTATATAATAGAGGAGAGAAGCTGAGCTCTGTGATATATAGGGTTATATAATAGAGGAGAGAAGCTGAGCTCTGTGATATATAGGGTTATATGATCCAGGGAGAGAAGCTGAGCTCTGTGATATATAGGGTTATATAATAGAGGAGAGAAGCTGAGCTCTGTGATATATAGGGTTATATGATCTAGGGAGAGAAGCTGAGCTCTGTGATATATAGGGTTATATAATAGAGGAGAGAAGCTGAGCTCTGTGATATATAGGGTTATAGGATAGAGGAGAGAAGCTGAGGTCTGTGATATATAGGGTTATATAATAGAGGAGAGAAGCTGAGCTCTGTGATATATAGGGTTATATGATAGAGGAGAGAAGCTGAGCTCTGTGATATATAGGGTTATATGATCCAGGGAGAGAAGCTGAGCTCTGTGATATATAGGGTTATATAATAGAGGAGAGAAGCTGAGCTCTGTGATATATAGGGTTATATGATAGAGGAGAGAAGCTGAGCTCTGTGATATATAGGGTTATATGATCCAGGGAGAGAAGCTGAGCTCTGTGATATATAGGGTTATATAATAGAGGAGAGAAGCTGAGCTCTGTGATATATAGGGTTATATGATAGAGGAGAGAAGCTGAGCTCTGTGATATATAGGGTTATATGATCCAGGGAGAGAAGCTGAGCTCTGTGATATATAGGGTTATATAATAGAGGAGAGAAGCTGAGCTCTGTGATATATAAGGTTATAGGATAGAGGGAGAGAAGCTGAGCTCTGTGATATATAGGGTTATATGATAGAGGAGAGAAGCTGAGCTCTGTGATATATAAGGTTATAGGATAGAGGGAGAGAAGCTGAGCTCTGTGATATATAGTGTTATATGATAGAGGAGAGAAGCTGAGCTCTGTGATATATAGGGTTATATGATCCAGGGAGAGAAGCTGAGCTCTGTGATATATAGGGTTATATGATAGAGGAGAGAAGCTGAGCTCTGTGATATATAGGGTTATATGATAGAGGAGAGAAGCTGAGCTCTGTGATATATAGGGGTATAGGATACAGGAGAGAAGCTGAGCTCTGTGATATATAGGGTTATATAATAGAGGAGAGAAGCTGAGCTCTGTGATATATAGGGTTATATAATAGAGGAGAGAAGCTGAGCTCTGTGATATATAGGGTTATATGATCCAGGGAGAGAAGCTGAGCTCTGTGATATATAGGGTTATATAATAGAGGAGAGAAGCTGAGCTCTGTGATATATAGGGTTATATGATCTAGGGAGAGAAGCTGAGCTCTGTGATATATAGGGTTATATAATAGAGGAGAGAAGCTGAGCTCTGTGATATATAGGGTTATAGGATAGAGGAGAGAAGCTGAGGTCTGTGATATATAGGGTTATATAATAGAGGAGAGAAGCTGAGCTCTGTGATATATAGGGTTATATGATAGAGGAGAGAAGCTGAGCTCTGTGATATATAGGGTTATATGATCCAGGGAGAGAAGCTGAGCTCTGTGATATATAGGGTTATATAATAGAGGAGAGAAGCTGAGCTCTGTGATATATAGGGTTATATGATAGAGGAGAGAAGCTGAGCTCTGTGATATATAGGGTTATATGATCCAGGGAGAGAAGCTGAGCTCTGTGATATATAGGGTTATATAATAGAGGAGAGAAGCTGAGCTCTGTGATATATAAGGTTATAGGATAGAGGGAGAGAAGCTGAGCTCTGTGATATATAGGGTTATATGATAGAGGAGAGAAGCTGAGCTCTGTGATATATAAGGTTATAGGATAGAGGGAGAGAAGCTGAGCTCTGTGATATATAGTGTTATATGATAGAGGAGAGAAGCTGAGCTCTGTGATATATAGGGTTATATGATCCAGGGAGAGAAGCTGAGCTCTGTGATATATAGGGTTATATGATAGAGGAGAGAAGCTGAGCTCTGTGATATATAGGGTTATATGATAGAGGAGAGAAGCTGAGCTCTGTGATATATAGGGTTATATGATCCAGGGAGAGAAGCTGAGCTCTGTGATATATAGGGTTATATGATAGAGGAGAGAAGCTGAGCTCTGTGATATATAGGGTTATATGATCTAGGGAGAGAAGCTGAGCTCTGTGATATATAGGGTTATATGATAGAGGGAGAGAAGCTGAGCTCTGTGATATATAGGGTTATATAATAGAGGAGAGAAGCTGAGCTCTGTGATATATAGGGTTATATGATAGAGGAGAGAAGCTGAGCTCTGTGATATATAGGGTTATATGATAGAGGAGAGAAGCTGAGCTCTGTGATATATAGGGTTATATGATAGAGGAGAGAAGCTGAGCTCTGTGATATATAGGGTTATATGATAGAGGGAGAGAAGCTGAGCTCTGTGATATATAGGGTTATATGATAGAGGAGAGAAGCTGAGCTCTGTGATGTATAGGGTTATATGATAGAGGAGAGAAGCTGAGCTCTGTGATATATAGGGTTATATGATAGAGGGAGAGAAGCTGAGCTGTGTGATATGTAGGGTTATATGATAGAGGAGAGAAGCTGAGCTCTGTGATATATAGGGTTATATGATAGAGGAGAGAAGCTGAGCTCTGTGATATATAGGGTTATATGATAGAGGGAGAGAAGCTGAGCTCTGTGATATATAGGGTTATATGATAGAGGAGAGAAGCTGAGCTCTGTGATGTATAGGGTTATATGATAGAGGAGAGAAGCTGAGCTCTGTGATATATAGGGTTATATGATAGAGGGAGAGAAGCTGAGCTGTGTGATATATAGGGTTATATGATCCAGGGAGAGAAGCTGAGCTCTGTGATATATAGGGTTATATGATAGAGGAGAGAAGCTGAGCTCTGTGATGTATAGGGTTATATAATAGAGGAGAGAAGCTGAGCGCTGTGATATATAGGATTATATGATAGAGGAGAGAAGCTGAGCTCTGTGATGTATAGGGTTATATGATAGAGGAGAGAAGCTGAGCTCTGTGATGTATAGGGTTATATGATAGAGGGAGAGAAGCTGAGCCCTGTGATATATATATAGGGTTATATGATAGAGGGAGAGAAGCTGAGCTCTGTGATATATAGGGTTATATGATAGAGGAGAGAAGCTGAGCTCTGTGATGTATAGGGTTATATAATAGAGGAGAGAAGCTGAGCTCTGTGATGTATAGGGTTATATGATAGAGGAGAGAAGCTGAGCTCTGTGATGTATAGGGTTATATGATAGAGGAGAGAAGCTGAGCTCTGTGATATATAGGGTTATATGATAGAGGGAGAGAAGCTGAGCCCTGTGATATATAGGGTTATATGATCCAGGGAGAGAGTTCTCTGCGATGGGCTGGCGGCTCCAATCAGCTGGTACTACTATTGCCATGGCAGCAGTACCTACTGTATTTATGATCCAGCCTGTGACCTATGACCTGCCCCGCCCATCCACTTCCTGTCTATTAAGGCTTTCCCTAGTAACTTTGGGTAAACAACAAATTGCCAAGAAGGGAGACATCTCGCGGCAGGAAGTTTAGAGAGATCTGTCAGGCAGAAGAGAACAGAAAACAAAAGGGGATATGTGGGACTGTGATATTGATTGCTGTTGCCTCTTACATACTTCCCAATTGTCCCCAATACAGTGGGACATTTCTGGATTTTGAGTGCTGACCCTTGCAAGGAGACAAGGGCAATGAAGCGATGTCACTACAAGGTTCTGCCTGCTCCGAAGTCTCTGAGTGGTATTATATTGTGGCATCCACAACTGAAGGGGGGCATGATACTGTGGGGGTCACAAGAAGGACACTATACTGGGGAGCGTTATACTATTATTGGGGTCACAATGAGTGGAGCATTATACTGCCTCAATAAGGGGGACATTATACAGTGTGGGAACCATAATGGGCTTGATACCATTTTGGTGGCCATATAATGGTCATTAAACTGTTTGGGAGCACAAAGTGACATGGTTGTGAATTGGCAGGACCGAAAGCAGCAGGGTTGTGTTGTAGGTGTTGTTTACAATACCTAAATTCACAATGGCTCAGACTCTGTTCCTTTTTCACTCCTTTGAAAATTGGGAGGTATACTACTTACCAAGCACAGTCTGCACATTGTATTGTGAATGCGCTTGGTACTGCAGCTCAGTCCCATTTGTTTGAATGGGACTGAACTATCATAGGGCCAAGTGAGCAATAGACCTGATGTCACTGCCAGAGAAGAGGAAGCGGACATATATCTCCTAGTTGTGAACAACCCCTTTAAATAAAGCGCATTACATTGTATTACATTACATTGAAATCACTTTTACATGAGACTAAATTGCCTGAAAAGTTAGTGGCCTCTTCGGGAAGGTCAATGCAACATTTTTTACATATCTTCATATATAAGAAGGAGTATGTGTAGGAAATGAAATCGTCCATAAAGCTGGCGTACATACACACAAGCACGCTTCACTGTCTGCATTTGCAGGGAATAAATGTCACTTTTTCTAGTCATCCCAGTTTATGAGTCTGCCATTTGTAGCTCAAACATCATTATTTTCACTACAGTCGTATAACCTGCAAAGCTTTGCTTGCTCTCATCTCAGACATTTCCACATCTCCTTATAGAAATTCAATAGACATTGACCCCCAGGAGAATAATACAATGACTCTCACCAGTTTATACATCCGCCACCATCCTACACGTCTTTGATGTATGAATTTCATATAGCAGTAATTCACTAAACACACGCTGCACCCGGGACAATGGAAATCTATTTCTACTCTCTTGTCTGGAGCAATGGGCACAATAAGCTCATGATCTACTTTACTATAATGAGAGCAAATGATCAGAAGATTGTGCGGATATCTCACTGCTGGCCTGGATAGTAAGCAGAAACTATGGGGCCCCATAGCAAAACTCATAATGGGCCTACCCCAACTTAAAGCAAAAACAATGCCCAATGTAATCCTGAAATATATATTTTTGGAGAGGCTAGAGATCCTTTTTTTTTTACACAAAGTGTTTGAATTCTAAACCTCTAAACCAACACCCCCCCCCCCCGCAGGTATCTTAACCGCCGTGAAAAACTCTCCTCCCTAATTTCAAAATCCCACCTCACCTCCTGCGCACTTGACCCGATCCAGTCACATCTCACCCCCAAACTCACTAAAGTCATCACCCCAGTCCTAACCCATCTCTTCAACCTATCCCTAACCAATGGAAATTTCCCTCTTCCTTCAAACAAGTCACTGTCACTCCTTTACTTAAGAAACCGTCCCTCGACCCATCCTCTCCAGCCATCTATCGTCCCATCTCACTGCTTCCATATGCCTCAAAACTGTTTGAGCAACACGTCCACTCCGAACTCTCCTCCTATCTCTCGTCCAACCTGCTCTGACAGACTACAGTCAGTTTTCAGACCCCGGCACTCCACAGAAACTGCCCTAACCAAAGTCACCAATGACCTTCTAACCGCCGATGCCAAGCATCATTCCTCTGTCCTCCTCCTCCTTGACCTCTTCTCTGCCTTTGACACAGTCAACCACCCCTTCTTGTTAGAAACTCTCTCATCCCTTGGCATCTCAGACCTGGCCCTTTCCTGGATCTCCTCATACCTCACCAACTGCACATTCAGCGCCTTACACTCACACACCACCTCCTCACCACACTCTCTCTGTAGGTGTCCCCCCAAGGCTTCGTCCTAGGACCCCTCCTTTTCTCGATCTACACCCTTACCCTAGGCCAACTCATAGAATCTCATGTTTTTCAATACCATTGCTATGCCTATGACACCAAAATATACATCTCTGGACCAGACATTACCTCTCTGTTGACCAGAGTTTCAGATTATTTAGTGGATGTAGCCTCCTTTCTCTCCCACCACTTTTTCAAATGCAACATGGAGAAAACATATTTCATCTTTGCCCCAACCCATATGGCCCCTCTACCTGACCCATCTACTGTATCAAAGTTAATGGAATCTCACTCCATGGGTCCGATGCCTTGGGGTAACCCTGGACTCCGACCTATCCTTCAAGATGCACGTTCAAACCCTCAACACTTCCTGCCGCCTCCAACTCAAGAACATCCATCGAATCCGCTCCTTCCTCACCCCAGAAACTACTAAGACACTAGTCCATGCCCTCATAATCTCCCGGTTAGATTACTGCAACACCCTTCTCCATGGACTCCCAGCAAACACCCTCGCCCCCCTCCAGTCCACCCTAAACTGCGCTGCTCGCTTAATTCACTTCACCACCACCACCCCCCCCCCCCCCCCGTTCCTCATTGGCTGCACCCCTCTGCCAGTCCCTCCACTGGCTACCCATTGCCAAGCAAATTTAGTTTAAGCTACTAACATTAACATACAAAGCGATCCACAACCTGTCCCCTCCATATATTTCCTACCTAATCTCCCGCTACCTGCCCACACGTAACCTCAGATCCTCCACAGACCTCCTACTCCACTCTACTCTCATCCGCTCCTCACACAACCGTCTCCAAGATTTCTCCCGTGCATCCTCCTTACCAAGACACATAAGACTGACCCCCACAATCACAGGATTCAAGAATATACACAAAGGACCAATCCGGATAAGTCCGGCAAAAAAGGAACTGCGCTCTTCTTATTGGCAAATACAGATTTATTGGCATCAAACTCACACACAACGCGTTTCGGGCGTATAACCACGCCCTTCTTCAGGTGTAATAGTTTCTTCACCGCTGGGTATACGCCCGAAACGCGTTGTGTGTGAGTTTGATGCCAATAAATCTGTATTTGCCAATAAGAAGAGCGCAGTTCCTTTTTTGCCGGACTTATCCGGATTGGTCCTTTGTGTATACGCTTATCCACCCATGTGGTGTTAGGAACATGCTGCCTCAACCCGAAGAATAACCCTTCGGCCTCCTTGTAGTGCGATTTCAGAGTTGTGACTTGGGCTCACAACCCTACAAGGTGAGCGTCATTCATCTGTTTAAACGCTCTAAACGCTTGTAAAAATACTACACTACGGTCTGCTCGGTGTCTATATTCCCTTTTGTTTTTGAGACAGGATTCAAGAAGGCCCTGAAGACTCACCTATTCAGGAAGGCCTACAACCTCCAATAACACTATCACCGCACTGCCATCTGTACAGTCTCCCCCTCTCCTTCTGTCTCTACCCCACTGTGCCAGTCGCTCATTGTTAGTATTATATCTACCTGTATATTTTGTGTACTCTATGTAACCCCCAAATGTAAAGCACCATGGAATTAATGGTACTATATAAATAAACAACAATAATAATTCCCCTGCCTAACATCACAAATTCATGATTTAAATGATAAAACTAGTAAGAATCCATTCCTTAAAGATTTATAGAGATTATTTTGGTCAGAAGGGGTTAATATCTCTCATTAGGGAGAGATGGGACAGGGACTTGTTAGGATAAGGATTCTAGGTAAGGAATATGCAAATAAAAGCTCATTGGTTAAAAACAAGAAATTGCTCCTAGCGCCACCTCTTGGAAGGTACATCCTTATAGATTAATGCATGGTTTTCAAAGAAGCCTAAGACTTCATCTAGGAATAATAGCCAGAATAAGGGGACAGGTACTCCCTTTTTGCTGCCCCGTTCTCCCACATATTTAGCTTCCCCCTCTTTTTTTTTTTTTTGCTGGACAATATTTAGTGAGGAGTAAAATAAGCCTAAAATCCTATTAATATTATAAATGTGAAAGTTTGTGAGTTTGGATGTTTGTGGGTTTGTGTGTTTGGATGTTTGGATGTTTGTTCCTCAATCACGCAAAACCCGCTCGACCGATTTGGCTGAAATTTTCCACAAACATAGTCACTACACTCGATTGCGCAATAGGCTACTTTTCGTCACAACAGTGCACATACGTTTGTGCCAGGACCCCCACAAAACCCAAACTCACACCACCATCTCTGCAATCTCACACACTTTGGACCATAGCAAGCCACAAAATTCATATTGCCCTCTTCAGCCTCGCCCCTAACCCCACACAATCACATATACATATACTTTACCACTTTGCCCCTCCCCTTAACGATACTCCAGGAGGCGCTCTATAACGCTCCGGAGCAGCCATGTTTGCCGACCCCCACCGCTCTGACAATCCGCGACACCGCCCACCCATGTCAATACCCCTAGGAGGTCTAATAAATGCAAAAAAAAAAGTTTAAAAAAAGTAAAAAAAAAAATATAAAAACAAATAAAAAGGATTAAAAATTCAAATCACCCCCCTTTCCCTAGAACACATATAAAAGTAGTTAAAAACTGTGAAACACATACATGTTAGGTATCCCCGCGTCCGAAATCGCCCGCTCTACAAAGCTATACAAATATTTTTCCTGTTCGGTAAACGCCATAGCGGGAAAAATGGTCAAAAGTGCCAAACCGCCGTTTTTTCACTCTTTTGATTCTGATAAAAATTTGAATAAAAAGTGATCAAAGCAATAACATTTCCCGAAAATGGTAAAACTACAAAGTACACCCGGTCCCACAAAAAAAGAGGCCCTATACATCCCCGTACACGCACGTATAAAAAAGTTACGGCTGTCGGAATATGACGACTTTTCAAAAAAAAAAATGTTTTAACAGTTTTGGATTTTTTTAAGGGGTCAAAATGTAAATAAAACCATATAATTTTGGTATCCCCGGAATCGTAACGAAACACAGAATACAGGGGACATGTCATTTTGCCTGCACAGTGAACGCCGTAAAACCAAAGCCCCTAAGAAAGTCGCAGAAATGCATTTTTTTGTCAAATCCACCCCATTCAGAATTTTTTCCCTGCTTCCCAGTACATTATATAGAATAAATAATGGCGGCATCATGAAGAAAAATTTGTCCCAAGAAAAATTAAGACCTCATATGACTCTGGGAGCGGAGAAATAAAAAAGTTATGGGGTTTAGAAGGAGGGGAGTCAAAAATGAAAAACCAAAATCAAAAAATGCCATCGACGGGAAAGGGTTAACTTCAAATACCTCTGTCCCAAAGTCACTATGTAAAGTTTCTCACAACACCGTATAGCAGCTCAAATACAAAGTAACTGCAACACAAAAGTCTCATGTATTCTCTGAATTACAGAAAAAACAAGATACAAAGTTACATTTCATATCCCAACCCTTATACACAGTACGAAAACCTTACCCGCGCCTGTATATACCCACTGCTACAATCACCGCAGACGAAGTCGCGGGTACCAGCTAGTGCATAATAAATGTGGCTCAAATCATGTACATTTGCCTTTTGTTGCAGATTTCCCCCATAGTACCTATAAGCTGATGCCAAAGCTAAAAGTTACCTAATAAAAAGCTCCTGAATTGTGAGATGCTAAATATCACATGGGGCATAAAGGATGGAGACATCCATGTAAGTGTGCACTAAGGTAGTAGTCGTGTGATAATAGGTACAGCGAGAACCTCTGATAAATGATGTCAAGTCCAGGTCCCACCTATCACGTAATTCACACTGAAACCACACAAATGTATTAACAAGCACACAAAACACACACAGCTAACTGGACTGACCAAATCCCTAAATAGCCACTAACTTGAGGGCTTACATTACACCCCCGTAACTAATGTCTGACCATCACATACACACATTACAACAACAGTGGCTACACATACTAAACTGAGTCCCCCATTCAGCCTGACACGTTTCAACTGAACATAGGCCAGTTCATCAGAGGGTACTAGGACTTACAGCAAGGTATACAGATGATATATACTCCTGCCACTGGTTCTGAGCATAACGCACCTGGTCGGCTGTGATATGAAGCCCGTAGTGGCTAGTTAGGGATTGGGCTTCTTTACTGACCCCCAGCTAGCTGTGTGTGTTTTGTGTGCGCGTTAATACATTGGTGTGGTTTCAGTGTGAATTACGTCCTATGTGGGACCTAGACTTGACATCATTTATCAGAGGTTCTCGCTGTACCTATTATCACACGACTACTACCTTAGTGCACACTACATGTTTGTCTCTGTCCTTTATGTCCCATGTGATATTTAGCATCTCACAATTCAGTAGCTTTTTATTAGGTAACTTTTAGCTTTGGCATCAATAAAAGTAATTTTTTTAGTATTTTTTATTTTTTAGTATTTAGTATTTTTGATTTTTAGGTCAGTACACATACCTTCTATCATGTTAGTTTACTGTTACTCTTTATTTGTACATGTCATTATCTGATACTGTATGTCTAATACAACAAGCCTAAATACTTTCAGCACCATGGACAGCAAATGTGGTTTTGGAAACGTGTCGCATAGACAAGACTCTTGGGTTGGATTTGGTAAAACTAATGTCAGATGCTGAGATAGGAGTGGTATATATACAAAACTAATAAAAGGCTTGTAGGACTTCCACCTAGAAGGGTGTTTTACTAAAATGCAAATCACAGTCTCACAGGCTGTCAGTGTGAATGTGCTTCATCTGTAAGTGGTTGCAGCAATTGTGACCGCACAAGGCAAACGTTATCCTTATTTTTTTTCAATAAAATAGCACCACATACATTCACATATATATATCTCTTAGGAAGAAGCATCACCCTATCAGGTTAATAGAACACCCAACTAACAAATGGGAATTTTCAAGGTGGATGTCCCGGAAATGGAAGGTGACCAATTGCTTCATGATGCCTAATCTCATAGTAAATAAATTGTCTGAGCCCCTCAACTATCTTCTATGTATTAGGCATTCTCACCTCTTTTTCAATGTCATCTGTTTGCCCAAATATTTTGTTTTTAAGGTTCATTCACACTATCATTGTATGTCCGTTCTGGTAGGATCCGTTAAAAAAAAAAAAAAGACACCTATCATAATGGATATTGACTAACACTAACTAATGTTAATGTGTCCATTTTTTGCTTTTTTCGCCGGTTTCAGTATCAAACTTCTAAGTAAATGCTTTTTAAGCGGACAGTGCAGAACCAATCGACGTAGACCTAAACGCTATTGTGAACCTAGCATCAGTATCTGTTGTTAACGTTTTGTAACGGATGCTAGCCACGGGCACTACTAACAGTAGTGTGAATGTCCCCTTAGGGAAATTAGTTACCAAAGTTGTCTTGAACCAGATTTTTCTCTTCTTCCTTCTGACAACACATGCACACTTAGCCTAACCTGTTCACGTACCAGCTATTGAAGATTAGGATTGAGCCGATTTTGAGATTTCAGGATCGTTTTTAAAATCCGATTTCCGATCGTTTTCCATATGAACCCGATCCCAATTCTGATCCTAATGCAAGTCAGGGGGATTTTTTAATGATTGAAGATTGGATTTTAAAAACAATCCTATTCACTACACAGCGTGGAGTCCAAAAATTGAACGCTTCAATTTTTGGACTCCACGTTGTGTAGTGATTAAAAAATCCACGGCCCCCCCTGCTGTCCGCTTACCTGCACAGATCCGCTGCTGCTGTCACTCCCCGTTCTTCTCAGTCCTCTGCTCTCTCGTTCACATGCCGTGCGCGCCCCCACCTTCCTAGGCTAGTGTTACTGATGCTGGGAGTAGGCGGGGCTTGTTATGGCTTAGGAGAGTGTGGGTGGGTACAGGGCGGGTAAACGTGAGTGCATCACTCACGTCTCCCCTTCCATTACCTGCCCACACTTTCCTAAGCCACAAGCCCCGCCTTCTCCCAGCATCTGTAACACTAGCATAGGGAGGCGGGGGGTGCACATGGTGCTCTGAAGGCATGTGAATGAGAGAGGAGAAAAACGGGGAGCGGCAGTGGCAGCGGATCTGTGCAGGTAAGTTGAGCGATCGGGATCGAAATTCCATTCCCGATCTTTTTTAGGCAGGATCGGAAATCCAATCGCGATTGTGAAATTTACTCGATCGCCGATCGGGATCCGATCTTTCTCGATCGCTCAACCCAATTGAAGATGTATCGGCACCTTAAAAAATAATGAGGCCAGGAAAGTGGTTATTAGTCTTTGCTGTAGTCGCTGGGAGGGTTAAGTGTACTTTAGTTGTCTGTACATTATGATAAGGTCTATATTAGATCTTACATATGTAACCTAGCACATAGACATGCTTCTGCATATTGTGGTTATATTAAATACTGGAGTAAAACGTCTTAGTAAACACTTGACGCCATGAAGTCAGCCTCAAATAAATACCAAGCTATAACACAAATGGGCGAATCCTTAAATGTGATTTATACCTAACTCATAAAACTAAATTCATTAACAGCTTCCAGCAAATATCCAGATATCCCTATTGCATGGCTGGGGTGGTGAAGGGGCTAATAAGATAACAAACAGCACCAGCACCTATTAAATTATTAAACTACAGGCCATACTTCCTTCTCATGTGCTTGTCTCGGGGCAAGGGCCAATGGGACGTCAACCGGATGGAGAATTGGCCAATGAGAGGCCTCGTATGAGAATAAATGGTGCGACAATATCTGATAGTGTAAACAGAGTCAAGGTCAGAGCTCAGGCTTCATATCGCCCATAAATTTTTATTACCCTTACACTGCAATAAACTGAACTTTCCATAAACTATAGTTTTATGACAGGATGCTAATCATTAATCTCCGGCCTCCTATCACTGACATGGGTTCCCAGAGTCACCGGGGACACTCAGGCATTTCCCATCACCTATGTGGAAAGAAGAACTTGTGTACCTTCCTCCTTTCATAATCTGTTGAGAAATGCAATGTTTTCTTATTAAACATTATGGGAGATATGTAACTTCACAAGACTCCAGGCGCCCATCAGACGCATGTTAACTAGCTACGGGCTCCATCTATAATGCTGCTCAGTCATATAATATCTGTGTATAAGGAAGCAGCAGGTATATGCCAAGTCTAACATCATGGCCTACAGATTACGAGCATCGATGGGGATTTCCGCAGCAGTGGGAGAAATTGATCAACGCATCTGTGCCATGGGTGATGGGTGATATTGCGGTGTATGTTTGGCAGAATGCCCTTTCTCGTACTAAAGATACGTCACTCTTGTTCTGCACCACTGTGAATGGAGAGCGGGGCAGGTCAGGGTATGGAAGCCTCGACTCAACATAATTTATCATAACTCACTTCAATTTTTTGGTCTTAAGTTATACAATATTTCTGACTGGCGTAGACTTCCATACTGACGAATAGGCGAAACCTCTTGATAGTTCTTGCGCCACTCAGGGCCTTTACTAGAAAACGCCTGTCTTAAAAAATCTGCCCCAATATTTATCTTTTGCCAAAACTCCATTTCTTTTATCAGATCTGCAAATGGTCTTGTATCAATCTCCTGTATGCTTTTATGATTTTTTTAAACTCCGGCATAGGAGACTATAGAAGTGTTGGACTAGGGATCCTAAAGTTGGTCTACACATTAGGTAAGACAAGGATTGGATTGGAGTTGGATTTTAACAGCCTGATATTTTTGTTCTTGGGAAGATAATCCACCATGAGAGGAGTCTGGCAGTGACTTCCTCCCCTCTCCACATTAACGGCATTAACGGTGGATGCTGAACAATGACAGCTATCTTAAGTGTATGACTGACATATTTTGAATGCCTACTGTCCTTTTGTACAGAATATGTGCACATTGGCTTTAACTTGCAATTAGGGTTGAGCCGATCTTGAGATTTCAGGATCGATTTTAAAATTAAATTTCCGATCACTGTTGAGCCGATCCCGATCGTGAAATTTGCTCGATCGACGATCGGGATCTGATCTGTCCCGATCTCGATCGCTCAACCCTATTAATGATATATAGATGAATAGGGTTGAGCCGATCTTGACCTCGATCCTGCCGGAAAAGATCGGGATCGGAATTCCGATCGCGATTGTGAAATTTACTCGATCGCCGATGGGAATTCGATCTTTTCCGGTCCCGATCGCTCAACCCTACTTGCAATCTTTTTTGTAGAAGGATGTAATAGGTAACGTCTAATAGCTGTAATACATAACATCTAATAGGTTGTTTATGAATGAACCTGTAAGAAATAGACACTCAAGACAAGTGCTTGACTCCAAAATCACCTTGAAATGTTATTCTCTTCTGCTGGATTATTGAGACCTATTACAGTATCAGAACCAGGGCCTACAAAGGGATGCATAGGCTATTAATTGTGGTGTTTAGCATCAGAATGTACAAAATCACTGCTCCTATGCTAAGCCTTTAGGCCTCATCGTCATATCAAAGCCTGGGCCTCGTGGAAGATCATATGCTACAGTATATAAGACTCTGTTCATATCTGCCTTGACCGTCGTATGAACAGAAAAAGAAAAATAATGGAAGCGCCACATTTCTGTGGCCTCCAGCTGGAAGATGCATGCAATGCCCTTAAAGGGGTATTCCCACGTTGCATACTCACCAGTCTTCACTGCTGTAAAATCTTCTTTCTTCCTGGTTTCTTGCATCATTTGGTGGGCGAGGTTTCACATGCAACCTGTCGTTTAGCTCCGCCCGCAAATTAATGTGTAGCTCCGCCCACCACATAGCATGATCCTATGGGGCAGCTGAAGGGCCTGTGATGTCATCAAAGGTCCTTAAACACTATATGCACAATATTGGACTATGAAGTACAGGCAGGAGCAATTCCATTCTGTGTTACATACAGAGACTGCCTGTCTCTGCCAATGAACACAATTGAATTAGCTAGCCTGATAACTGGGAGAACAGAAGGTGAGTTCAGAAATGAAAGCAGCTCCTCTCCCCTATCTGAGTGCAGGACCTAGGTCACATGGTGTAGAAACAGGAATAGCTATAAACACAGGCTCGCTCCCGTGCACTTAGCCCCTCCTCCCTCCCCCCTGAGAGCAGGCTGATACATCACTTGACTTTTGAGCAGATAAGTCAGGGCTGTGGCCACAAAGAATTGAATAAAGTAAGATAGTGGACAAACAAAGCAGTTTTGCTGAAGCAGTGTATTTAGGAAAAGTCTTACATCCACATTAACAAGCAGTATAGATAGGATCCTTGTGATGGGACAACCCCTTTAAATCATGTGCCTATATCAGCTACTTCAGTTGGGTTGTCTCCAGCACCTTGACTCTGGTGTCTCACCCCAGCACCTGGTCAGTTGGCTGCCTTGGTTAGAATCCATTATGGCGTCAGGACATCTTAGTACTGGGTACCATAAGCTCAGTACCTGGCAGCCTTTCCCAACTGAGAAATCTGCATGTCATCTTGCAACCAAGTCCCAAAGAGGGCACAAAAACCTTCTAAAACAAAAAGACTGCTAATATAGTAAAAGGTAAAAAATAAAATTAATATAATAAAATAATTAAACTAAAATGTAAAGTAAAAATAAGTTAAAAAAAATTAAAAAGACCATCTCTCTCCATGGTTAGGGCGCCTTCACACTACAGATATGCTGCCTGATTCTGAATGTTAAAACACGGTCAGAATCAGCGTGTATAAAGCAGATCCCATTCATTTCAATGGGAGCCGGCATACGAGCGCTCCCCATTGAAATGAATGGGCTGCTTTTTACTCTACAAGCGCTCCCATTGAAGTGAATGAAAAGCGCTCACGTGTACGGCTCACCGTGTGAAGGGCGGGCGCGCTCGGCTCAGTCCGAGCCGTACACGCGAACACTTCCCATTCACTTCAATGGGAGCGCTCGTAGAGTAAAAAGCAGCCCATTCATTTCAATGGGGAGTGCTCGTATGCCGGCTCTCATTGAAATGAATGGGATCTGCTTTATACACGCTGATTCTGACTGTGTTTTAACATTCAGAATCAGGCAGCATATCTGTAGTGTGAAGGGGCCCTTACATGTACCCTGGCATGACATGAACGTGTCTAGCATTGGCAGGTGCTCAGGCATTTATAAGATATGTTTTTGGCGCACAGAATACACTACCCTAAATATACAATAATTACCCCCAAGTCACCAATTTTGTGTGTTCTATCCCAGCCCAAACTGTGTTTGCTTCTGTACCTGGATGATTATCATCCATACTCAGAAGTTGTACCTAGGGGCTTTATACAGAACCAGATCGGCTACCAGGACTGCCCATCAATGAGAAACGCGGTGATTGGCACTTGTTGGCATCAGTCTTATTACACAAGCCAATACAAACTGAATGGGAAAGGAAGTTTCTCTACTGTGATTGTTCTACTGTAGAAGTGCTCATTGCTGATAATAGCCCTGAAAATTGGCCCATCTAATAGAGCCTTTTTTATTTTTTAATCACCTTTACAGTACGTCATTCCAAAAGAAGAGATTTGGCTGTGGTCATCAAGGCCCAAGTTAAACTAGACAGTTCCTAGAACAAGTCAAAGACTATTAATGGAAACAAAAACAAAAAAAAAATTGTAAAAATTAAAAGATATTTTCTACGTTGGGGACAAGTAAAATGTTAATGATCAGTACTGCATAACAAAAAATTGTCGGGCCTATTAATGATTTATATATAAATCTGTAAAAGGAGTCGAGCCAAGGACAGTGTGAAACAGCAGGATGAATTATGCAAGTATTCTCAGGCGTAATTGCCATATCCACCTTGGATTATCGAGTGAGTCATGGGAGGTAATATGATAGCAGTACTCATAACATGACAGTTATATATTGACAGGGCTCTGCAAGGATTTGTCTTAAGACATCCAGGTTATGAGGAATCTTACATAAGACTCATCTTTCATTTTTCTATAATGTCTTCATAATGAATGTACTGTTCAGTCTGACAGACCTATTAACTATAGCTTAACACAACTATCACGTTAATGAAATAGGACGCTATTTATTATATATATCGGACCCTTACACTTTTATCAGTTTATTATGTTGTGGCCTTGTGGTACAATAAAAAAAACAATTGCGCTGCAAACAGAATGTTAGAAATCTTAGCTAATTAATTGAAAGTAACTAGAATCTTGTATAGACATAAGTATCCGGACCCTTTACTCTGTTGAAGAAGCTTTAGCAGCACCTACCCCTCCCTCATTATCAAGATTGGTGAGAATATCAGCGGTCAGACCCCTACCAATCACTTATTTATCCTCTGTGTTATGGATAATGAATAAACACACTTCATGGCACAATCCTTTTAACCCCTTCCCACCGACAGCATTTTTTTATTTTAATTTTTGACTCCCCCCTTCCAAACCCCATAACTTTTTTATTTCTCCACTCTCAGAGCCATATGAGGTCTTAATCTTTGCGAGACAAATTGTTCTTCATGATGCTACCATTAATTGTTCTGTATAATGTACTGGGAAGCTGGAAAAAAAATCAGAATGGGGTGGATTTGATGAAAAAGTGCATTTGTTTGATTTTCTTACGAGCTTCGTTTTTACGGCGTTCACTGTGCAGCCAAAATGACTTGTTACTTGTATTCTATGTTTCGGTACGATTCTGGGAATGCCTATTTTATATGGTTTTATTTACATTTTAACCCCTTAACAAAAATCCAAAACTGTGCCAAATTTTTTTTTTCTAAAAGTCACCATTTTCTGACACCCATAGCTTTTTTTATACTTCCGTGTACGAAGATGCATTGGGCATCTTTTTCTGCGGGGCCGAGTGTACTTTTCAGTTCTACCATTTTAGGGAATTACTATTGCTTTGATCACTTTTATTCAAATTTTTATCAGAGGCAAACAGTGAAAAAACGGGCATTTAGGTTTTTTTGACTTTTTTTCCCACTTTGGCGTTTACCGTACAGGAAAAATATTTTTATAGATTTGTAGAGCAGGTGTTCTCGGACACAGGGATACCTAACATGTATGTGTTTCACAGTATTTCAGTACTTTTATATGTTTTCTTGGGAAAGGGGGTGATTTGAATTTTTATTATTTTTTATATTTTTTTTTTACTTTAAAAAAATGTATGCATTTATTAGACCCCTCAGGAGTCTTGAGCCCCAGGGGGTCTGATCATGGCAACACGATCCCGGACCCTCGTGCTGGGAAAATGGCGCCTTGGTCAGCTTTGACTGAGGTGCCAGAGGGGTTAATGCCCACAATTGGTATGGGCACCGACCGTGGGCATTAGCGCTGGGTGCCTACTGTATAAAACAGTAGACACCCGGCGTCTATGGCGATCACCCGGCTACAGAGCGGCCGCCATGTTTAAACACCCAGCCTCCGCCGTAATAGTACTGCGATGTTGGGAAGGGATTAAGGAGCAGAATAATCATGCTTTTTTAAGGGGATGTAAGCCAATTGTCCTTTAAATCAGAGGGACAAACAAGTGTTGATCTCTTATGTTAGATGGTTGTAGTAGCATGATACAGAGGTAAACCTCCCAATTCTTTGTTTCACCTCTATGTTATGCTTGTGTTTTAATCTTATGCGTTCTACACAAGATCTTTTGGTTTTCAGGCCGAAGATCCAAAATTGTAAATAACTGTAAAGTGGACGGTCATTAAATTGTCCCCTATTTTCAGGCACTAGCAAAAGCAAAACATGTTATCATACCCTTATTCAGTTATGCAGGAGCCATAGAACCAAAGAAAGAAGACCAAAAAACCCAAACCAAAAAGTAGAGGTCAAGCATAGTCCCTTTTGTATCATAGTATCCCTAGTCACTTCAGGAAAGACCACCGTAATATCTGAGTCTACTGACCTATGGATTAGGAAGTCAGGTCAGGATTGCTGTCCTCTAGACATTGTCTTACGCAGTGATTGGTATCTTGCAGGCATTGTCTTACATAGTTATCGCTATCCTTCAAGGCATTATCTTAGTGATTGCTATCCTCCAAGGCATTGTCTTACTTAGTGATTTCTATCCTCCAAGGCATTGTCTTACTTAGTGATTTCTATCCTCCAAGGCATTGTCTTACTATGTGATTGCTATTCTCCAGCCATTGTCTTACTTAGTGATTACTATCCTCTAGTCAATGTCTTAAATAGTGATTGTTATGCGCTAGTCAATGTCTAACATAGTGATTGCAATCCTCCAAAGCATTGTCCCACTTAGTGATTGCTATCCTCCAAGCACTGGCGTAATTAGGAATGGCGGGGTCCCATGGTGAACTTTTGACATGGACCCCCAACTGACACCATAGACCCCAACTGACCAACCCTACTCCCCACACACAGTATTATGCCCTATAGGGCTCCTGCACACAGTATTATTGTCCCATAGTGGCCCCTGCACACAGTATTATTGCCCCATTGTGGCCCCTACACACAGTATTATTTCCCCTAGTGGCCCCTACACACACAGCATTACGCCCCATAGTGGCCCCTGCACACAGTATTATGCCCCATTGTGGACACGCATGTACAATTATTACAGAACTAATAATAGTGTAATAAGACTATAATAATAGTGTTTGTGAGGCCTGGAGCCTTACTTACCCATCCCTCAACTCTTGCTCACAGCGGCCTCTGCAGAAGATGAAGCGCAGGCGGCCATGGGCAGGAACCAAGATCGGTAAGTAAATAGGGTAATAGAGTAACTCCAGCCGGTAACGGCCTATTTAAAACAAAAAAACACAGCGGTAGCAGCTGTCGCCGGGCCCCCTAATGTTCCGGGCCCTGTGGACCATAGGTATTATCTTATATAGTGGTTGCTATCTTCCAAGGCATTGTCTTACATAGTGATTCCTATCCTCCAGTTATTGTCTTATATAGTGATTGTTATCCTCTAGGTATTGTCTTACATAGTGATTGTTATTCTCCTCTTACATAGTGACTGATATTGGGATAGCGTACTTTGTAAAGGATTTTACAGTGATAGTGTAACTTGCTTTAGTAATCACATTTATTATCTCATTAGAGCAATCATTTGTAGTCTTATTGTAGTGTAGGAAAGCAGCGGTGTTATATAAGGCCATAGAGATATAGCAGGTGTAGTATTATATGACCAGGCCGTGGGTCTCTAACAATCCACTAAGCCTCAAAGAGTGTGCAGAGCCTCGTGCTATTGCAAGACCTTATAATAACCTCATGGGTCGATAGCAGACAGCTCCTGAACCAGCAGTGCACAGAGTCAGAGACATAGGCTGTTTTGTCAATACTGTCTATATCAGTACAAGTCCTGAAAGTCATCTTAGTTGCTAAACATATTGAGAAAGTTTCAAGTTTTTTCACGTCCACTCTGACCAGCTTCTCTGCCCCTGTGGGATGGTGTGTGCAGGGTGATGAGCAGGGTTACTTTTCCACCACGCATAGAGTTTTGCATTTAGGCCAAAAAGTTCAACTTTGGTCTCTTCTGTTCAAAGCACCTTCTTCTATATGCTTGCTTATATCTTTGGTTTTGTTCTTGCCACTCTTCCTTAAAGATTGCCAAATTTATGGGGTGCATGACTTATAGTTGTCCTGTGGACAGATTCACCTACCTGAGCAGTGGATTTCTGCAGCTCCTCCAAAGTAACCATCGGCCTCTTGGCTGCTTCTCTCACCAGTGCTCTCCTTGCTTGATCTGTTATTTTATGTGGTGGCCATGTCTTGGTAGGTTTGGAGTTGTAGAATACTTTCTCAATTTTTGGATGATGAATTGAGCAGAGCTCATTGAGATGCTCAAAGCATGGGATATCGTTTATAACCTAATCCTACTTTAAACTTCTCCACAACTTTATCTCTGACCTGTCTGGTGAGTTCCTTGGTCTTCATGATGTTGTTTGTTCACTAGTATTCTGTAACAAGTCACTGAAGCCTTCACAGAACACATGTATTAATACTGAGACTAAATAACACACAGCTGGACTCCATTAACTCATTAAGTGACTTCTGAGGGCAGTTGTGTGCACTGGATTTTATTTAGGGGTTACAGAGTACAGGGGGCTGAATACTTTTGCATATCACACTTGATTACAGTTTCCACTTCACAATTATCTGCTACTTTGTGTTGGTCTATCACTTAAAATCTCAATAAAATACATTTAAGTTTGTGATTGTAAGGTGACAAAATGAGAAAAATTTCAAGACGTATGAATACTTTTGCAAGCCATTGTAAGTCCCAGCATAGCCATGTCCAACTATTGTACAGGAAGGTCACAGCACCACATAGGCTTCCATTAGGTGAAAAATTCTGCTCTTTATTGGATCAGGGACATCACAAATTGCATAATGTGCATATCTATCTGTGTGTGTGTGTGTGTGTTCTTTATATCCAGTCTTCTCTGAATAAAAGGGTTATCCAAGTACCAAAATGAATAAACTGGGCAAAGTCGCCAGTTGGTTCCTAGAACTGACGTACTGATTATAGCCATCTGAAATTTATTGTGTATGTCCAGCTATTATTATAGAAACTTATATATTATACAGTAAGTATAAGAAGTAATGGACTGTGAAAGTAAGAAAGCTTTGATCCCTGACTTGGGAAGTATTGATCATTAGACCATTCATGTGAAGGAACAATTTGTGCGGAGACTATTTATGGCAGCTCAGTAGTTTACAGAACACAGCCTGAAAACCACTTTTCTAACATACCAACATTGCAGACAGATGTCCAAAGCACGAATATCTGGGGAAGTCTCCAGACCATTAACTGCAGGCTGCTGGAACGTATTACCGCACATAACAGACAAGCATCATTTTCCAGTCTTGTACATAACATTGAGATTAGTCCTGCTCTATAATATTTAGGGGGCTTAAATCCCCTGAAAAATGTCTGTCTGCATTCTTGTTAGTAAAATGTTGTCTAATTTCTTCTAGAAACAGTGCCACACCTTTCTATGAGTTATATCTTGAAATAGAACTTGGTTATTAAAGAACATGCAGCTAATCTGCAATGCCACACAATACCTTTGGACAAGTGTGTCACTGTTGTCAAGTTTCCATGTGTTTCTAATTCTGAGTGAGCCAACGTGCTCTGTATATTACATTGTAGTTTTTGCTCTGTGGTGTATAACATATATATACAGATTTATTAAAACTGGTGTATCATACCAGATGGAATTAGCTGGATGTTCCAGCGCTAGATTGGAAATCTAGGAATTGGTGTAGATTTCCATTATAACTTACACCAGAAAACTGGCATGAGTTAGGGACCATTCATATCACATTTTGGTCATCAGTTTAAAGGGGCTCTATCATTGGGAAAAGTCATTTTTAACTAGGCACATACTTGCATAGCCTTTAGAAAGGCTATTCCACACAATCCTTTTGTATGTTAATAGCCTCAGTCGTTTTTAAATGAGCCCGCTTTTATTCACATGTTAATTAGCCTCCAATGTGCATCGGGAAGTGTCAGTTTCTCTGCTGTGTGTGTGAGAGCAGAGAAGGCTGATGAGTCGTCATCAGCAGCAGCCGCCCCCCTGCTCTCACACACACAGCAGACAGTGCTCACTGAGACTTCTATTGCTCATTGCTGGCTAATTAGCTTATGAATAAAAGTGGGCTCATTTAAAAATGACTAAGGCGATTAACAAACAAAAGGCATGTGTGGAATAGCCTATTATATGCAAGTATGTGCTTAGTTAAAAATGAGTTTTCCCAATGATAGAGCCCCTTTAAGGTTAGGTTCAGATCTGTTTTTATGGTCTGTGTGTCCATTGTTCTACTCCTCCAACGGACCAGATATAAAATATAGTCAAGACATTGGCAGGGTTAGAAATAATGATTTTTATTTGAAATAATAATTTTCTCCTTCGCACTTTGCTTTTGTCACAGAATGCTCCATTTGCAGCAATTCCAGCCTTGCAGACTTTGGCATTCTAGCTGTTAATTTGCTGAGGTAATCTGGAGAAATTTCCCCCCATGCTTCCAGAAGCCCCTCCCACAACTTGGATTGGCTTGATGGGCACTTTTGCGTACCATACGGTCAAGCTGCTCCCACAACAGCTCAATGGGGTTGAGAACTGGTGACTGCGCTGGTCTCTCCATTACAGATAGATACCAGCTGCCTGCTTCTTCCCTAAGTAGTAATAATAATTTGGAGGTGGCTTTGGGTCATTGTCCTCTTGTAGTATGAAATTGGCTCCAATCAAGCAATGTCCACAAGGTATGGCATGGCCTTGCAAAATTAAGTCTTAGCCTTCCTTATTCAAATTCCCTTTTAGCTTGTACAAATCTCACACTTTACCAGCACCAAAACAACCCCAGACCATCACATTCCCTCCACCATGCTTGACAGATGGCATCAGGTTCTTCCAGCATCTTTTCAGTTGTTCTGCGTCTCACAAATGTTCTTCTGTGTGATCCAAACACCTCAAACTTCGATTCGTCTGTCCATAAAACTTTTTTCCAGTCTTCCTCTGTCCAATGTCTGTGTTCTTTTGCCCATATGAATCTTTTCCTTTTATTAGCGATTCTCCGATATTGGCTGTTTCTTTGACACTCTGCCCTGAAGGCCAGCATCCCGGAGTCACCTCTTCACTGTAGACGTGGACACTGGCGTTTTGTGGGTACTATTAATGAAGCTGCCAGTTGAGGACCTGTGAAGTGTCGATTTCTCAAACTAGAGACTGTAATGTACTTCTCTTGTTGCTCAGTTGTGCAGCGGGGCCTCCCACTTCTCTTTCTACTCTGGTTAGAGCCTGTTTGTGCTGTCCTCTGAAGGGAGTAGTACACACCGCTGTAGGAAATCTTCAGTTTCTTGGCAATTTCTTGCATGGAATAGCCTTCATTTCTAAGAACAAGAATAGACTGTCGAGTTTCACATGAAACTTTTCTTTTTCTGTCCATTTTGAGAGTTTAATGAAACCAACAAATGTAATGCTCTAGATTCTCAACTAGTTCAAAGGGTGGTCAGTGTTATAGCTTCTCTAACCAGCAAAACTGTTTTCAGCTGTACTAACATACTTGCACAAGGGTTTTCTAAACATCCATTAGCCTTCTTACACAGTTAGCAAACACAATGTACCACTAAAACACTGGAGTGATGGTTGCTGAAAATGGGCCTTTATACATCTATGTAGATATTGCATTAAATACCAGACATTTGCAGCTAGAATAGTCATATACCACATTAACAATGTACACAGTGTATTTCTGATTCATTTAATGTTATCTTCATTGAAAAAACTGTGCTTTTCTTTCAAAAATAAGGAAATTTCTAATTGACTCTAAACTTTTGAATGGTAGTGTACATGAGGTTCCCCCATCTTGCTGATTTTGATCATTCAGTTTACCCCCCTAATGGCGCACCGACTCTGCAATCAGCTCCCTTCTACTCCTTTTTATATCCCAATTAACCCCTTTAAAACAAAAGGAAGGGAATCCTGAAAATGGCATATAAAAATATCACATAGTTGTGACGTTATTTAAGACTTATATCTAAGACACTAAAGAATTTTATTTTTGAAAGGGGTGTGGCCTGGGATTGGTAGGTGTGGCTTCTTACTACATTATCTGGCATAGATATTAATACCTCAAGGCAGTATTCTCACTTCGCTTGAAGAAGACACCAGAGGAAGGCAGAACGGAAGATGACGTCCACCAGTGCACAAACCGCCCACCGTGCACGGTCAATATAATTTGTATATATGTTTTACGGTCTTAGTTTAAAATGGGGGGGGGGCTTTTAAAATACCATTAGTGGTGCCTGTATAGCCTTTTTAAAGTCTATTCAGGCATATGTGGGGCTCATACGGCATACATTTGCTGATCCCCTTTCTATCATTAGAATTTTTTAACTAAGTACACATGGCTAAGTACACATGGCTTCTATGGCTTCTGATCCGCTCCGCCGTTCCTGAGAAATCAGTTTTTTCTTCCATGTGTAAATAAGTTTTCAGGCAGCACTGGGGGCATTCCCCTGCGCTGTTAGAAAACTCTCCAGCGACGCCTCCATCTTCTTCTCCAGACTGCCTCTTCTCCCACGTCATCTTCATGCCTTCATCCAAAAGCGCGACTGCGCATGTCCATCGGCCATTTTCCTGTGGCCTTCCCCCGTTGATGACCAGAAGAGAGATAACTCAAAAATACAGACACTGGTAAGAAGATTGCCTTTACATAAATTTACATCATGTGCTTTTCTAAAAGGCAGCAGAATAAACATTGTTGTGGGGTATTACTTTAAAGGGGTTGTCCCAGTTTAATTTTACTTACTTTCCCAGGGGATTTATTCAACCTGAACCGGGTCATGTGATATGAAACACGACATGGCCCACAAGTCAGTTCACGTCCTCTCTCCTCTCCCATTTCCTCAAGTAGTTACCATATAGTCTGCCAGCCCCCATAGCACAGGCAAATACCTATGAAACCGAGAAAGGAGGGAGGAGGAACAGCAAGTGCTGGTTCCAATCATGTGATCCAGGTTCAATAAATCCCTAGAGGAAATAAGTTAAATTAAACTCCCCAGAAACCCTTTAATGGGAAGCAGCAAATGTACTAAAATAGATTTTTTTTTAAAAAAAAAGAACAATCCCCCCCTCCGCTTACAATACTGTGTAAGTGGCCATTTTCTTGTGGCCGGCGGGCATGCGCAGTCGGCTTTGCCCTAGGCCCGAGGCCTAGAAGTTTGAAGCCAACCCCCGGAAGAAGACGCGTCAAGACCCCATTCCTGAAGAAGATGGACGCGGCGCCAGAGAGTTCTCTCGCAGCATTGGGGACGCCCCCATTGCTGTTTGAGCACTGTGGCCCGCCCTCAGTGCTGTGATGGAACTCATTTGCATAAGCGTTGAAAAACGTGATTTTAACCGAATGGCGGCGCAGAGTAGACATCTAAAGATAGGAGAAGAATAGCCTTTCTTAAGTCTATTCCTACGTGATAGACAGAAAAAATTGAGTTTAAATGATAGGATCCTTTTAAACATGTTCATTGTCAGAACCTAGTGAAAAATAAAAATCTATAGATCTAGTAGAGAAGCAGAATGTTCCATAAAAGTATATAATACTGCAGAGCCTATAGCAGCGGGGTCCAGGACTGTGCTTTGTCAGACAGTCTACATTCCTTTTTGCCTTGGAAGATAAAAATATGTTTGTTCAAAGGAATTTTTCCCTTGATAAATCGTGTCATACAGAGGTTTTAGAGGTTTTACGCAGGAATATATGATGTTAGCAAGGCACAACTGAGAGAATATATTCCACGGTTCAGATGGGACTTTTTCTAATAGTAATGTGCTTCATTTTCCATAGCGGATGGTAGAAACTGAATGTTTTTCTTTCTTAAAGGAGTAGTCAACTTGTCTATGAGAAAAATCTTATGTTCTTGTCTGGGAGGTCTCCCCATTTTTGGGAATATTTCAAAACAATAAAAGGATAAATAATCACATATTGTAACTGTTCCCCTGTCGCTCCCCTTCTGCAACCACGTGGTCCTCCAGCAGTATCTGAATCCTAGCCTTCAGCAACACAGACTTGCAACCTCATTGATACTGTTGGATCACTGCTACTACCCAAAAGCGTAACTTGAAGCTCTTGAGTCCCTATGCAAAATCTAAAATAGGGCCCCTACCTACATTGTACCAATTAGAATAGTGGTATATTTTATGTGGCAGAGAGATCTTTGGGGCCCCCCTATGGATCCAAGGCCCAGTAGTGACTAGTAATGCTGCACCCCTAGAACTAAGCCCCTGCTACTACCCGTCATTGGTTACAACAGTCATACATTCAAGTTGGCACTAGGACACCAGCAATGGACCCAGGGAGCTGCGGGAAAGGAGTAATGGGAGATCCATGAAGTGAGTAATAATAATAATAATAATACATTTTATTTATATAGCGCCAACATATTCCGCAGCACTGTACAATTTATAGGGTTCAGATACAGACAGACATACATAACAAAGAACGTCATTTCACACAATGGGACTGAGGGCCCTGCTCAAAAGAGCTTACAATCTATGAGGTAGAGGGGGTGACACAAGAGGTAGCAGGGGCGGCATTGCTTATACAGTGTTCAGACAATTTTGTGCATTAGGAATTGTGATAGGCTAGTCTGAAAAGATGCGTCTTTAGTTTGCGTTTGAAACTGTAGAAGTTGGGAGTTAATCTTATTGTCCGGGGTAGAGCATTCCAGAGAAGTGGTGCAGCTCGGGAGAAGTCTTGTATACGAGCGTGGGAGGTTCTGATAATAGAGGATGTACCGTATTTTTCGGACCATAAGACGCACTAAGGTTTTAGAGGAGGAAAATAGGGAAAAAAAAAATTAAGGAAAAAAAATTGGTGAAATATTTAATAACCTAATAATATAATATTTCACCAATGTAAATAGAACCGGGGGCTTTCGGACACAGGGATACCAAATGTGTATGTGTTTCACAGTAATGTTTTTGTTTTATATGTATTGTAGGGATATGGGGGTGATTTGAACATATCTATCTATCTAATCTACCCTATCTATCCTATCCTATCTATCTATCTATCTATCTATCTGTCTGTCTGTCTGTCTGTCTGTCTGTCTGTCTATCTATTCTATCTAATCTCATCCATGGATGGAAAGAGACACCCTGCAGTGAAGCTATGTAAGAAGAGAAAAAGGGGCGGGCCAGACAGGTGAAGGAGGTGTGGTTTTCTAAGCAAACTTGAAAACACACCTCTTTCACCCGTCTGGCTCGTCCCTCCTTCACTGCCTCTCAGATCTTGCTTCTGCAATGAAGCCACACAGGCAGGGAAGTAGGGGCGGGCCAGACGGGTGAAGGAGGCGTGGTTTCAAGCTTGCCGAGAAAACCACGCCTCCTCCTCCCGTTTGGCCCGCCCCTCCTTCCCTGTCTGTGTGGTTTCATTGCCGGAGCCAGATCTGAGAGGCAGTGAAGGAGGGGCGGGCCAGACGGGAGAAGGAGGCGTGGTTTTCTCGGCAAGCTTGAAACCACGCTTCCTTCACCTGTCTGGCTCGCCCCTACTTCCCTGCCTCTCATATCTCGCTCCTGCAAACACGCGACACAGACAGGGAAGGAGGGGCAGAGCAGGCAGGCACCGTGCTGCTCTCCGTGCTGCTCCTCATAGACAGGACACAGACGCTGCACACGCTGCATTCGGACTATAAGACGCACACACATTTTCCTCCCATATTGGGAGGAAAAAAAGTGCGTCTTATAGTCCGAAAAATACGGTAAGTGTTAGATCATTGAGTGAGCGGAGAACACGGGTTGGGCGGTAGACAGAGATGAGGGAAGAAATGTAGGGAGGTGAGTATTACTCACTTATTATTTTATATACCATTCTTAATGGTTTTTGCTTTTTTTTGGTGACTTGAAAACTCCTTTAATGTGTGGACGATTTGATAGGGCATGTCGCTTCTTTTTCCTGCTAACTGAAAAAAAATCGCTATCGGGAAAAAAAAAAACTAGTGACTCCCATTGAATTGAATGGGAGATGTTTTTGCAGGTGGATTTTGAGGCAGATTCCGTGTCAGAATTCGCTTTCAAAAAATACAGTGTGAACATACCCTTAAAGTAGAATAATACTAAGCACAATGCAATGTCTTTATAGTTCTGCATGGACACAGATATCCACATATATGAGATCAAACATTTCCCAGACACCCCTCAGTCAAAGAGATTATTCAGTATGACAGAAACCACCTAATGCTTCATTCACACTTGCGCTCAGTGTCCAGTGTGTGCATTCTGCCCGGTTTCTGTCCTCAGCCCCGGCGAAACTGGACAGGGGTCGGAAACCCGGCAGTCAGCTTAAAAACCCATTCACTTGAATGGGTTTGTAAAGGTGCCCATCGGTGTCCGCCTGAAGCCTATCCACGGTTAAACCGTTTTTTTTAGCCAGACACAAAGTCGGACATGCAGGACTTTGTGTCTGGCTAAAAAAAAAACAAAAAACGGTTTCCCCGCAGACAGGCCACAGGCAGACACCTGTCCAGTTTCACTGGGGCTGAAGACGGAAACCCGGTTGAATGCACACACTGGACACCGGGCGCAAGTGTGAACTAAGGCTAAGGCCCCACATGGAGTCCCGCAGGAGAAAAGTGCTGCAGGAAAAACCATGGCAGCAATACATTGCAGTTCTTCCCGTAGCG
Organism: Leptodactylus fuscus; assembly: GCF_031893055.1. NCBI lineage: Eukaryota > Metazoa > Chordata > Amphibia > Anura > Leptodactylidae > Leptodactylus > Leptodactylus fuscus. The sequence continues at coordinate 192,231,722 of NC_134269.1, forward strand.
TTTTATACAGAAAGTTGGTAGAGGTTTCCTCTGCAGACTTTCTGTTTCAATTATACCTATGGGGAAACCTCTGACGATTCTGTAGGTATAATTGACATGCTGCGATTTCCAAAACTGTGCCGATTTCTTCCACGGGCAAATTGCGGCCTTCATTCCACATAGGGCTCCGTCCTAAGGCTGACGCCCCACATTGGGGAAACACAGTTTTTTTTTGTTTTTTGTTTTTTACTGTGGATTTTGCTGCGTTTTTTTTTTTTTTTTTCTCTTTGAGCCAAAGCCAAGTGTGGATTGAGCAGAAGGTAGAAGTATTAGAAATTCCTATATTTCTCCCATTCCTTTTGTAGTCATTCTTGCCTTTGGCTAAAAAAAAAAAAAAAAGCTGCATTTCTCGGGGCTCAGCCTTTGTCTTCTTGACCTTTTAAACAGATTTCCTTCTTCAATCCATATTTATGTCAGGATTTGAACCCTTGATCTGCGTCTCCTTGTTTGTTGAGCTATTCAGCCAGTTGAAGAGTTCTCTATTGGACTATTGTGTTGAACCTATTTCTGAGGCTCATCATCTGTTTCCACTGATTAGAACCCGCCCTGAATTTACCCTGATTGCACTGCCTATATATAGGTGACTCTCACACTTCCTATTGTGTTGATATTGTGTTCAAGTTACCCGAATACAGGCTGTACACCCAGGAGACCGCCTTGCTGGAGATCTTCTTCAGTTCCTTGGAACTTCACCTGCTGGCTGCAAGCTCACTGTAGCTTTACTACAGCTCCTGAAAGACTACAGACTTCTACCTGGTCTTCTCTTATCTGCTCTTGGACTACTACCTCAGCCCCCTGTGTGCTATCCACATGCTGTCTCCAGCCTCCTCTGCATTACCTGACTACTGGACTCCTGCTCCCGTACCACTAGTACCGTGACAATTTATATACTGAATTATGCCTATATACCATATTGGCTATGTGGGTATATTAAAAGAAAATAAAAACACATTGACATTAGGAAGAAAACATTTATTACATGGCTTTACAATCCAGTTCAATAAATAAATCATTAAAAAATAGATACATAGAAATAAAAATATAGATGAAATAACACTATATGTTTTGAAACAAATGACTCTTGTTTCAAGTGCCGCTGTAACCTAGTACATCTATCTCCATGTCATTGGCTGTGGGAAATGACGATGACTGTGTGCACATATAGCAACTTTGCCTAAGTTTTGGTGGTTGGGTCCCAAAGGTGTTACATTGTGGGAGGAAGGTTCTGGCTATTTGCAGCTGCCACTAGAAGGCGCTCGGGAGCTTACAGCATTCTGTTTTAACTTTGACCCCTTTAGTACTAAGCGTCATACTTTCACGCACAGAATAAGAGCCTGTAATATATTGCATTATACAACTGGGACTTGGCTCCAACTTGGATCCAAGTTCTGTTATGACACCTCAACCCCTTAGACCACCTTAATGATCAGGGCATCTAATTGCTAATAGAGGGGTAAGTCCCCAAGAGGACGTAATAGGCATCTAGTAAAGTGTAAAATATACTGCAGTATAAAAAATATTGCAGTGTGTTCTACAGGCAATTGATCTATGTTTAGGTTTCCTTGTGGGACAGGTAAAAAAAAAAAAGTTAAACATTTCTAAAAAATAAATGAAAAAAACTTTTCCCCTATTTCCAATTTAAAAAAAAAGTATCACTGCATGATGCAAGATCATGCTACTAAAATTTGTGCTGTTGTACTGCAAAGTTTGTTATAAAGATATTGTATAACATTACGCTATGAGGAAGGAACCAAGAGTTCCGAAACGCATCAGCGTTTTTAGGGGGTTTATTTTTATTTTTCTTCTTTTCACCCATTTTTGTATGTTTTGTTTTTTATGAGTTGGAATTAAAAGTAAAATTTTAAATTTTACTTTGGAGAGTGGCCGGTCAGAATTTTTCTATTTTTTGAATAAAATAAAAAATATAGTCAGGGCTCATTCACATCTGCGCCCAGGAGTCCGTTCTGCAGGTTTCTGTTTCCTGCACAAAACAGGGGCAGGAGACGAAAACCTGACGACATGTTTCAATCCCATTCATTTGAATGGGCTTGAAAAGTGTCCGGCTGTGAGCACCTGTAAGCATTTTATGCGCTCCGTGGCGAAACCGTTTTTTTTTTTTAACCAGACACAGAGTCGGACATTCAGTACTCTGTGTGCGGTATGAAAAAAAAACAGTTTCGCTGCGAAGCGCATAAAACTCCCACCGGCGCTCACGGCCTGACTCGGCATGACAGGTTTCCATCTTCTGCATGCATTCAGGTGCTGGTGTGAACCTAGCGTCAATGTGACAATTGTTGTCTTCTAGCTGTCTCACCTCCCTACAAAAAAAATAAAAATATATATATAGCCTAGCCTACAAAAAAAAGTGCTCACATAGCCCAATAATGGGTGACGGAAAATGCTGCCCCTATTTAATTCTCTTTTCCACAAAAGAAAGCTTTAATTAAGGGAAAAAAATCATAAAACATAAAAAACCCTATATATTGTATAAACATAAACAAAATGACCTGGTGAAAATAACTTATGTCATTTTCAACATGGAATGAACATTATTAAAGCGACAAAAAATGATGATGGAATTGCCGCTGTTTTATGCAGTACGCCGCAAAATTAATAAAAGCTAAACAAAACATATGTACCCCAAAATAGTGCCATCTATAAACACCACCTGTCACACAAAATATAAGCCCTCATATGGCTATGTTGATGGAAAAATATAAAAGTAATGAATTTCGAAATACAGAAAAAAAACTCTCAAACTAGGTGGCATCCATAAGGAGTTGGCGTCAATGTGTGTAGGCTTATAAACTACTAGTGCTGACTGCAAGCAACCAGAATGTTATCACTTAATCATATTTCTATATACTCTAAACATATGACCTCTATGATATATATACGCACAGCAGTTTTTGTGCAATTTATCAAACCAGAAACATACTTCTGTCTGCTGGAACCACTCATCAAGAACTGTAATGGTGTCTTTCCAAAAAAGTGCTGTGTGTGAAATTACCCTAAGGCCCAGCGCACATGGGGGAATCTGGGTCAGTACTTGATCTGAATTTATTTCCCCAACCCATGCAGGAGTCCGGGACTCCTAGGATCATAGTGACCTATACTGTATATAGCACAGACACTGAAACCAGTGGGTGGTAGGGACTACTGATGCAAAGAGTCCTGACTTGGTTTGTGCCAGGACAATGTACAGACCAGCTTTTCCGGTCTGGATTCTCCTGTGTGTATGGGGCCTGGTTTGGCATAGGTATCAATCTTAATTTGGTCCCATAGCCTGGTGAGGACAATAACAAATTTATATTCCTTTTTTGCTTAAATTAGAAAAAAATAGAATATCTCTCCTTATACAGTACTATTCTCTAGTTAATCAATATATTCCTGTAAAAATATATACTGTTATATTTCAGCAGCCCAATCTGCAGGCATTATGTTATAGAGCAGGAGGAGCTGAGCGGATTGATATATAGTATATGGGAAAAGATTCAGTATAACTTGTAAATTATTTAGTCCAGTGGGCAGTCTTACTTAATGACTGACAGTGACTGTCACTGAGTAGGACCACCTACAGGACTCCTAAGTCGAGGAATAAGCACAAACCCATACATCAATCTGCTCAGCTCATCCTGCTCTATATCATACTGCTGGCAGATTTGTGTATTTCAATATGACAGGTTTGCTTTAAGCCTTCTGGATTCATCACAGTTCTTGGACCCTTTCAGAAAACAATTGCTACCCACTGGACATTTGCCATCTGTGTAACCTGCCTTTGCCAGAGGACTGTTAGTTATGTTGGGGAGTGTGGGGGGGACACATGAGTTGTGGTTTGACAACAGCGTATCATTTGAAAAGCGTCCTCACCATCCAAAAAGGAGATATGGCTAAGAATAAAATGATATAATGGTAATATATAATAAATAACCATATAAATAAAAAAATACAATGACAACAAACCCATCTCCTCATTCTTTTCGCGGTGTGCTTGGTTCCCTAACATCTTTAGATGGTCACTGAAGATTTGATTGTCATGGGCCATCCGGTAGTGCAATGGTCTCCACTGCTTCAGGTCCGTGCTCACCATTATTAAAATTTACAAATCTAAATGCAATTGATCATCTTGACACCATAATTGTGATCAGACCACCATCAAAACATTGGTAACAGAGATGATGTAGAGAAGAAGAGCACAGATAGTGTGGCACAGGTCTAGATTGGAAATACAGTATGGCAATTCTAGAAGTGCTAGAAACTAATATCAAGTTCCTAGATTACCAATGTAAAGATTTGGACCATCAGTGCAACATGTTGGTAAAACAATAAGAAGACAATTTTTATTGAAGTCATCGCCATGAATAATTAATTGTGGTTGGGATGTTTTCTTCTCTGCCATGTACAGTCATAGAATACTGTCAGTGGGTAACAGCTAATAAAGCTAAAAATATATACTCTATATCAAACTGGACCTTAAAGCTATGTTACATCCAAAAATGTAGGGTCCTCTGGACCATGTAAGGTCCTTATGATGAGAAATCTAACTTGCAGATAGAAAGGTTAGGGTCACCTGAATCAAATGGTGTTTTTCCATTGCTAAGATCTCACTGGTTTTGTTAATATGCCAATTATGTCTTCGGAGCAACACCAATACCCAGGTCGCTCCTAAAGAGCTTATTTGCATATTGACTAAATCGGTGATACCTCGGCCATGAAACCACTGATTCATAAAGGGAAAGTATCAGGTGATTCAGGTGACCCTAACCTATTTATCTTCAGAGCACGGTTGGGTTTTCGTAACAGATTCTCTTTAAAGGGATGGTCCAGTTGGGCTTTCTATTGTATTGTGGGTAACACTCAGACATGTTGATTGTAGGGTTCTCATTACATGGCAGTAGGGTCTTAAGGTCTTTGTTAAGCCAAAGTGTATTGAGTGGATTATTGCATTAAGCCCTTACTTAAAACATTCACAGAAATTGAACATTGGGTATTTTTAAGGGACTGGGGCTTTAACCATGAAAGGAACATAGCTATACACATATGGGAGATCTGTGTGTAAATAATGTATGCCTCTTCCGCTTTGCCAACATATTGACACCTTCTTCAGATGAACATAAGTATTACAGATACCATCTAAACATTTACAATCCGCATAACCCTCAAGAGAAACATCAAGATGCAGGGAACTGACCAAGCACATGGACAAGTAGACAGAGTCTCCATTACTATAACATAAAAACTACATAGACAGATTAGTACATAGTCCCATACAAAGATCTCTCAGTTGACAGCATTTCTGAATCTAGGACCTCTATTCACTGGGCCACGTTGGACACAAGATCGAAGACGGTCTTGCCTTGTGTTAGGGAAGCATATATAAGCCCTAGAGGGAGAGGACCTTATGTTCCACTGAGTTATTCTTGACCTTTTTCTTAACATCATCACATCATGGACTCCTCCTCAATTTCTTTGTCCACTTCAATGGCTGTATTTTCATAACTTGTGATACCTCCATACTTCCGCATGTGGACCATCAAAGGTTTTGGTGACTGGCTACCAGCCAAGGTGTTAACATACATGCCTGTCCTATTTTCTTCCAGTGATGGGCCCCAGTCCATAGCAGGTCTACTAGCCTGACGTATTCTCTGTAAGAAGAGTAGCAGAAGATATATATGAGAAGGGTCATGGTATCATAGCAAATATGGGTTGGTCGCATATTATGCAAAACAGAAGGATTATAGATTCATCTTGTTGGTCTTGTGCTTTATGATATTAAATTAAAATTAAAAATTTTAATTTTAAATTAAAAAATTTAATTCAAATTTAAATTAATTTAAATTAAATTAAAAATTTAATTAAATTATATTAAATGATGATATTAAAAGCTAAAATTGTCATACAACTTCTTAGTTTGTTTAGATTGAAGAAATTAGATGGCTGTTGACTCCTTGACCCAGGGCTGTTTGAACCATAGGACAAACTTTGCATCTTCACAAAGCCTTATGGTAGTGGGGGCACCTCTGGCGACATTAAATTGATGTGATTTCAACTTTATCTCCCTCCTTAGGATGCAGATAAAGTTGAATACAATGGTGGAGCATTGAGCTGTCATCTCCATGCTTCACCATTCAGGCTGCTGCTAATGCTGTCTGCAGAAAGGAGGCGCTATGAGTGTCAAGCTAGAGCCAACAGTACGATCAAAGTCTCCAGGTAACTCCATGGGAATAAAGTTAGGTGAGTATAGCTTATTTTCAATTTGTATGTGATATTCTGGTTGAGTGGTCAATGATGGGGCAGGGGGCACTATGTGAGGGATACTGGGGGGACACTATTTTGTGTGGGTTACTTGAGTGGACTTAAATTATGTGTGAAAGCAATTATGAATCCTTTGAACTGGGCCCGCCAATATGTTGAACCAGTCCTACCCTCACTATCCCCATGCACTTCTGGCAATGGTTTACCTTCCCCTGCAACAAAAGGACTAGTCATGTTGAAATCCATTTGCCCGATCCTTCTCTTCCACCTACTTTCACCTTCATGGGATGGTTGAAAGGCCATCATATACAGAATAGGCAGGTTTGGCCAACAGTTATCTAATGTGTAAAGTCTTCAGTCCACTTAGTACAACCTCTTAAATTGACTGAGCCCACATGGTCTAGAGAAAGACAAAAAACACTACTAACCCCCCAATTTGCCATAAAGGTGAAGAAAGCCTTCAAGGCCCTTCAAGGTTTTACATTAATGGGATTACTGTAAGTTGCTCATCATTTGTTTCTTCTACCAGGGATAAAAATTGAACTTGACCTTTGAACATATAGGGGAACATGAACATTTTTGCCCTGTTTTAGACTATTTGTATAAAAAATACAATGCACCGAGCTGATCTGTACAGTTGTTCTGGTATTATCCCGAGTGGAGAAAACAGGTCTGTCTAGCAGCAGCTTTTCGGCCAGCCCATAGGGAAGTGAAAAAACATGCAAAATGACCAATAGGTATCCCTTATGAATGAGGTAAACCCAAAAGGAACCCAGAGCTGAGCTTCAACTGTATTATTCAATTCCAATGCTTTATTGTAGACAAAATCCGATATACACACGACACTAATTTCAGCATTTCGGGGTACTGCCGACACTAGTTTCAGCATTTCGGGGTACTGCCCCTTTTTCAAGTCATAATTGGTCAACAGTTGGACTATATGTAGGCATTAGAAGTGGTTATACATAAATATTATTTGACATGAAACACCGTAATATATTATACTGCAAATTTGTCTATTCCTATGCCAGGTTTTAATCAGGGAGCAGCACCCCCTCCCCTTTCTGTTTCCACAGTAGCTGGATAGAAAATAGGCCACGTCGATGCACAAGCTCATTAGCCCCACTTAGTGCTAAATCCAATGAGTAGGATATTAAATTTCAGGCTGTATATTTAGACATTTCCTTTGGAAATGATCATTCCTTTCCAGGCAAAATGCTACATGTATGAGACTGTACTAAACCATTTCCATTCATATTCAAGTCTATTCAGAATATTTTATATGACAAATATATGAATGTTATAGGCTCGTCTTCCCTATGCCATGTATAGAAGGCATTTTTTAAGGATATTCAGCATTTCATATAATACACTTACTGAAAAATAAATAAATTAACTTCCCCGGATAAAAATTTGGCGTGCTGTTATGTAAATGATAACAGGCGATGGGCTGATTAGACACTGGGTCTTTCCAACAGCCTGTTTACCTGTAAAAAGGCTCTGAGAGGCTACTTTTGAGTAGTGTACCTCCTGATAAGCAATTGTTGGCTGCTAGACGTGCATCTATTACATACTCAAAGACATTTTGCCCAGTTAACAGACTTTGAGAGGATGCACATCATTGGACTGAAGAAGCAGGATGGTCATTTCAATGAATCGCTCACCATCTCAAACTTTCCATCCTAGGTGTGGAAGCAGTGGTCATGTAAGGGCATACAGCGAGCAGGCTCCAGAGGGCCCAGACAGACCAACATTAGGGTGCATTCACACTGAGTAAACGCTAGCTTATTTTGTAGAGTAAAATTACACTTGTAAATTTTGCTATCCCATTGACTTCAATGACATTTTACAGGCGTATTTTTACAGGCGTATTTTTTACAGGCGTATTTTTTACAGGCGTATTTTTACACTTGTAAAAAAATATCATTGAAGTCAATGGGATAGCAAAATTTACAAGTGTAATTTTACTCTACAAAATAAGCTAGCGTTTACTCAGTGTGAATGCACCCTTAGAGAGGATTATTTTATACATCAACAAGCACGAGCTAGTCCCATAGTTTCCTTGTCTGGGTACAGGCACCACTATGGGGCATAATATTGTGTGGAGGGGCCACTAAGGGGCATAATACTGTGTGTGCAGGGGCCACTATGGGGTATAATAGTGTGTGCAGGGGCTACGGTGGGACATTATACTGTGTGTAGGGGCCACTATGGGACATACTGTTTGGAGGGGTCGCTATGGAACTTTATACTGTCTGGAGGCCACTTTGGGACATTATAGTGTGTGTAAATGGGGTGCGGGGGCCAGGAAAAGGGGCGTCATACCCAGTCCCAGTCTTTGCTAGTTACGCCATGAATGCAGAAGACGTGATGCAAATGCGCTCCAAGAGCGTTATTGCTGAGAATTACTTCTAATAGTTCTAATGTTCTGAAAATGGGGGATTGTTTGTGGTTCTATCAACAAATAGTTGGCAACGTGAGTCACAATCGACAACTAATGCTGGGTTCACACTAGCGCCCGGACTCCGTTCTGAGCTCTCTGTTTTCTGCATGCAGCAGATGGAAAGCTGTCAGACTGGGTCTGGCCGTGAGTGGCGGTGAGCGTTTTATGCTCTCCGCTGCAAAACCGTTTTTTTTTTTAAACCGGACACAGAGTACTGCATGTCCGACTGTGTCCGTTTAAAAAAAAAAAACGGTTTCGCCGCAGAGAGCATAAAACGCTCACCGCCGCTCACGGCCGGACACCTTTCAAACCCATTCAAATGAATGGGCTTGAAAGACTCCTGCAGGTTTCCGTCTTCTCTGTTTTGTGCAGGAAACGGAAACCTGTATGAACGGAGACCGGGCGCAGATGTGAACGAGCCCTTACAAAGACACACAAGAGTCATGAGTTCTGCAGAATAACCAAGAAAATAGAGAGTGACTTTTTGCTTCACTGCTTCTCTCTGAAATGCTGGAAGTGAGGAACAATCTTCACTACAAGTCACATATCCATTATGATTCAGGAAATAACAGAACGGTGACAGAAGGCTCTCTACACGAGTGGTTGCCATAGAAATGGAGAGCGCGGACAAGCATGCAGATCCATAATGTGCTGCTTGTAAGAGGGGAGATAGCAAAAACATAAAGAACTTACTCGTGTGTAGATCTGTGTAAGTGACAGGTACTGTCTAACAAGTACATGTCATCTATTATGGTATTACAAGTTTTTGACCATACATATACATATATAATACAAAAATATATATATATGGGGGGGTAGTAACTTTTGCAAAAGTTTTAGGCATCTGTGGTGGTGGGGAGGCAAAGGCATTCTGCAAACTAAGAATTCTGCAAACTGAACATGGAGAAAATGGAGTTCATCATTTTCACCCCACCCAATGTGGCCCCTCCACCTGACCCATCTATCAAACTTAACAGAACCACGATTACCCCTGTCCCACAGGCCTGATTCTTGGGGTAACCCTGGACTCTGACCTATCCTTCAAGTCACATATTCAAGCCCTCAACACCTCCTGCCGCCTCCAGCTCAAGAACATCCATCGAATCCGCTCCTTCCTCACCCCTGAAACTACAAAGATGCTCGTCCAGACCCTCATAATCTCCCGCTTAGATTACTGCAACACCCTTCTCCATGGACTCCCAGCTAACACCCTCACCGCCCCTCCAGTCCACCCTAAACTGCGCTGCTCGCTTAATCCACCTCACCCCTCAATCTTCATCGGCTGCTCCCCTCTGCCAGTCCCTCCACTGGCTACCTATAGCCCAGCGAATTGAGTTCAAGCTACTAAGCGATCCACAACCTGGCCCCTCCATATATCTCTGAACTAATCTCCTGCTACCTGCCCACACGTAACCTCAGATCCTCCAATGACCTCCTACTCCGCTCTGCTCTCATCCGCTCCTCACACAACCGTCTCCAAGATTTCTCTCGTGCATCCCCCATACTCTGGAACTCCTTACCACGACACATAAGACTGAGCCCCACAATCACAGGATTCAAGAAGGCCCTGAAGACTCACCTATTCAGGAAGGCCTACAACCTCCAATAACACAATCACCGCACCACCATCTGTACAGTCTCCCCCTCTCCTTCTGTCTCTACCCCCCTTCCCTCATAGATTGTAAGCTCTCACAGGCAGGGCCCTCTACCCCATTGTGCCAGTCGGTCATTGTTAGTATTATATCTACCTGTATATTTTGTGTACTGTATGTAAACCCCAAATGTAAAGCACCATGGAATTAATGGTGCTATATACAGTAAATAAACAATAATAATAATAATAATAATAATTCTTTCTGAAATACAAGTGCTAATATTTTATTATCAATGAACCAAATTAAAAGAATGAAGAAAAGAGAAATCTAAATCCCATCAATATTTCCATCAATTCTTTTCCGTACACTTGCAGATAGGTTTTAAAGGAACTTGGCAGGGAGGTTGTTATCACCATCTTGGAGAACTAAGCCTAGATCTTCTGTAGATGTAGATTTGCTCCAATCCTTCATGTAATCCCAGACAGACTGGATGATGATGAGATCAGGACTCTGTGGGGCGGTATCATCACTTCTAGGACTCCTCCTCCGAAGGGCAGAGGTCACACCAAATATTGATGGGATTTAGATTTCTCTTTCCCTCATTCACTCATTAAGGACGCATAGATCCAGGGTTTTATACTGACTGCCAGATTTGGAGTCGGGAAGGAATTTTTCCCCCTGAAATAGGGCAATTGGCATGAGCCTCATGGGGTTTTTTGCCTTCCCCTGGATCAACACTTTAGGGATTGTAGGGTTATAGGTTGGACTTGATGGACTAAGGTCTTTATCCAACCTCATCAACTATATAACTATGTAACTTCATTTTGTTAATTCACAAAAATAATCTATTAACTCTTCTTTTTTTGTAAACAGTTTTACTTTGCAACAATTTTTCCAAGGACATTAAAACTTTTGCACAGCACTGTATATACATACATATACTGTATATATACACATCTCTCTCTGTATTCACATGTGATGACAGATTATCACACCCCAGATGTAAGGCCTGCATGGTGATCACTCAGAATACATGTTATTTTGTTATTTTTCTTTCTTTTTACGTTTTAATCTCTTTTTATTGATTTTCAATAAACCAGTATAACAAAACGTGGAATAAATGGTGTACCAATCAATAAAGGGAGCTGGCCATACATACAGATGGGTATATTACAGGATAGAAAATAAACCACACAAATAAACCAGCCATAGCAAGAAAGGAAATAATAATGAAAGTCTCCTCTTCAGGGGTTTCACATAATATTTTGTAGTATCTTTTGCATCATTGATGAGTTGTTGGTTATTGTTCCCTCCGTCTCTAGAATCCTTTTTGACTATTGCTATGAGTTACTATGCATGTTATGTTAAACTATGTATATACCAGTGTAATGCTTGTATGGACAAGTGCAATAAATCTATTTCTTATGCCCTTATGCCAGAGAGAAGAATATAAAAGGTGCAAACCTCAGGTGCCATTGGCATGGGTTTTCTGGTGTAAATGATAACTCAATTCTACTCCAGGTAGAAAATGGTTTAGTTTTCAGTATCAGCGCCCACTGCTCTAGTATAGGAGATATCAAGACCAGTGTGGAATATGCCCATATCAATAAAAAAAAAGCAGTTTGTTGGTAAATTGGCCAACATGTATGTGTACCTTATGCAGATAGACAGTCACATACATACAGTCCTATGACAAAGTTTGGGCACCCCTATTAATCTTAATCATTTTTAGTTCTAAATATTTTGGTGTTTGCAGCAGCCATTTCAGTTTGATATATCTAATAACTGATGGACACAGTAATATTTCAGGATTGAAATGAGGTTTATTGTACTAACAGAAAATGCGCAATATGCATTAAACCAAAATTTGACCGGTGCAAAAGTATGGGCACCTCAACAGAAAAGTGACATTAATATTTAGTAGATCCTCCTTTTGCAAAGATAACAGCCTCTAGTCGCTTCCTGTAGCTTTTAATCAGTTCCTGGATCCTGGATAAAGGTATTTTGGACAAACAATTCAAGTTCAGTTAAGTTTGATGGTCGCCGAACATGGACAGCCCGCTTCAAATCATCCCACAGATGTTCAATGATATTCAGGTCTGGGGACTGGGATGGCCATTCCAGAACATTGTAATTGTTCCTCTGATGAATGCCTGAGGATTTGGAGCGGTGTTTTGTATCATTGTGTTGCTGAAATATCCATCCCCAGCGTAACTTCAACTTCGTCACTGATTCTTGAACATTATTCTCAAGAATCTGCTGATACTGAGTGGAATCCATGCGACCCTCAACTTTAACAAGATTCCCGATGCCGGCATTGGCCACACAGCCCCAAAGCATGATGGAACCTCCACCAAATTTTACAGTGGGTAGCATGTGTTTTTCTTGGAATGCTGTTTCTTTTTGGACGCCATGCATAACGCCTTTTTTTATAACCAAACAACTCAATTTTTGTTTCCAAAATGAAGCTGCCTTGTCCAAATGTGTTTTTTCATACCTCAGGCAACTCTATTTGTGGCGTACGTGCAGAAACGGCTTCTTTCTCATCACTCTCCCATACAGCTTCTATTTGTGCAAAGTGCGCTGTATAGTTGACCGATGCACAGTGACACCATCTGCAGCAAGATGATGCTGCAGCTCTTTGGAGGTGTCTGTGGATTGTCCTTGACTGTTCTCACCATTCTTCTTCTCTGCCTTTCTGATATTTTTCTTGGCCTGCCACTTCTGGGCTTAACAAGAACTGTCCCTGTGGTCTTCCATTTCCTTACTATGTTCCTCACAGTGGAAACTGACAGGTTAACTCTCTGAGACAACGTTTTGTATCCTTCCCCTGAACAACTATGTTGAACAATCTTTGTTTTCAGATCATTTGAGAGCGGGCTGTCCATGTTCGGCGACCATCAAACTTAACTGAACTTGAATTGTTTTGTAGAAAGAAATGGTCCAAAATACCTTCATCCAGGATCCAGGAACTGATTAAAAGCTACAGGAAGTGACTAGAGGCTGTTATCTTTGCAAAAGGAGGATCTACTAAATATTAATGTCACTTTTCTGTTGAGGTGCCCATATTTTTGCACCGGTCAAATTTTGGTTTAATGCATATTGCGCATTTTCTGTTAGTACAATAAACCTCATTTCAATCCTGAAATATTACTGTGTCCATCAGTTATTAGATATATCAAACTGAAATGGCTGCTGCAAACACCAAAATATTTAGAACTAAAAATGATTAAGATTAATAGGGGTGCCCAAACTTTTTCATAGGACTGTAATACACATAATACTGATTATACTGTAGCTTTAAGTGTAGACTACACTGGTACACTGCTAATATACTGTATGTGAGTATACTGCTAATGTATGGTAGTACACTGCTAATATATGGGAATGTAATGCTAATATTTGGGGGTGCACTACTAATTAGGGGGTACACTGCTAATATATGGCGTACACTGTTGATATAGGTGGTATACTGCTAATATATGGGAGTACACTGCTGATATATGGGGGTACACTGCTAATTAGAGAATACACTGCTAAATTAAGGAAGTGCACTGCTAATATATGAGGGTACATGGTTAATATTTGGGGTATACTGCTAACATATGGCAGTACACTGCTAATGCCCATTCTGCGACTGTCGCTAGATAGTAATGGAGGAATAGTATTGGCACCATAGTCATACCTGACTCTGGACTCCTAGAATTGGAGAATTGGTAGTGAGTAAGTAAAATTGCAGTCTATAGATACTGTGGCACTACTTTTGGTAGTCCTTTTAGCTATTCATAGTTACAGCTAGATCAGTAAGTAAAACTATAATCTCCATGTAACTCATTGCAGTACATGCACACTCTCTGTATGGTTTATACAGTATGCCTTATACTTTGCCTTGTTACATGCATTACTTACTTCCCATAGAGTTCCTTCTTCTTTTAAGATCGCAACCAGCATGCCAATTGGGATCATCATACATGAGAAAAGTCCCATTAGGATTCCTAACGCCTCTGACCAGTAGGGGAATTGATAGCTTCCATACTGGGATGGCTGGTATTTTATTATGCTATATGCCAGCAGACCCTGCAAAGACATAAAATATGCTGATTAAAAGGTTGCATTTATTTCTATTTCTCCTTTTTTTATTAGAGATTTATCTCTTCTAATGAGAAACAATCATCAGGCGGGCTACTTGCTGACTGATCTGTTTTTGTTAAAACGTATCTCAGTTTATACACATGAAGTAGTAAACAGTATGTACCAAGAATAACAATCTATGGGCTAGTTCACACGTAAAAACCTCCTGGCTTATTTTGGTCCTGAAAAAAACCGCTTCCTAATTAGGAAGCTTTTTTTTGACATTGCCAGGCTTTTTTTTGGAGCTTTTTTTTGTAAAAACCGCTTCCAAAAAAAGCCAGGCTGTTTTCCCCTCCCATAGAAGTGAATGGGCTAAAAAAAAACGCGCTGAAAAAAACCTGCGCTGTTTTTGCCTCCCATTCACTTCTATTGCTTTCTTCAGGCGGAAAACGCCTGAAGAAAGGTCATGTCGCTTCTTTTTTCTGCTAGCTGAAAAATAACTAGCAGAAAAAAAAGCTAGTGGAAAAAAAAGCTAGCGGAAAAAAAAAGCTAGCTGTTCACATAGGGCTCCATTGTAAAGGGGCTGATTTTGAAGCGAAATCCGCTGTCAAAAAACTCCCCTTTGCCCACGTGTGAACTAGCCCTATCAAGACCTAGCCTTCTTGTTGTTTGTTTCCACAGCATAATAGAAGATAGCTTTAAGACATATAATTCTGATAGATCTCTGCGATCTATTCCTATCTTCAATAGGAAAGTCCCCCAACCCCTCCTTGCCTGCAGAGGCAGCTGGTACTGCCAAAATAGCCAGGATTGTCCAAAATTTTCAGCAGTAATTATGGACATATTGGTTTTGTTGGCATAAAAGGGGTGGATTTTTAATAAAACTGGGTATATATATATATATATATATATATATATATATATATATATATATATATATATATATATTAAGCCGATGGCTGGTCAGGTAAAGGAGGGGGTGTACATCTCACCCAGACTACTAAAGTGGGTGAGATGAGAAAACTTCAGAAGGAATGTTTGTTCTCAGTATACAACTTTTGTCGGCTGAGCATTTTAGTAAATGCTCAGTGTTGGGCTGGATTTTTAGGAATGGCTGGTAGGATTGGCAGTGGGACCTGTCATTCCACCCCCCTCCAGTCCACACTTTGGGGATGTTCTGGCAGCAACTCAGCTGCAGAGAGTCTGCTCATCAAGGGAAGCTTAAGAAGCCAGCTGCAGTAGCAGACTGTGGACAGAGCTGGGCTGCAGAGCCAGCTGGAAAGTCACACTGTGGGAGCTGTATCTTGTACCATTCAATTTTGCTATTGAAGCTGCTATTCTAGGTTGCTGCACTGTTTCTTGTTGAGTAAAAATAAAACTCTACCATTTTGAACTTGTGTGTCTATGCTTCCCCACCTAGCAACCTCAGACTCTGACTCTATATATATATATATATATATATATATATATATATATATATACCGTATTTTTCCGACTATAAGACGCACTTTTTTTCCCCAAAATTTTTGGGGAAAAGAAGGGTGCGTCTTATAGTCTGAAGGTGGCACCTGGCATCCGCTGTAAGAGAGGCGGAAGCCGGCAAGTGATAGACGCCATTACAGGTGCCGGGGCCTGAGACATCGCTGCGCTCCTCTGCCTGCATGAAGCCAGCAGCGGCAGGGGCTCCTCCGTGCCCCTGCCGCTGGCTTCATGCAGGGCAGGGCAGCGATGTCTCAGGCCCCGGCGTCTATCCCGTGCCGGCATCCGCCTCTCTAGTACAGCGGATGCCGGGTCAGTATCCGTGGCCCCTTCTCCCCCGGGGCCGGTCCCCACCGGCCCCGTACCTGTAAAGTTGCAGGCCGGCTCCTGCGCGGCGATATCGCAGGAGCCGACCTGTTCGGGTGACAGCCGGGAGCCTAATGAGGCTCCCCGGCCTGTCACGGCTGTATTAGTATTGCGGCTGGTCTCTATGACCAGCCGTAATACTAATAGACAGAATGTCCCATAGACGGCAATACAGTTGTATTGCCGTCTATGGGACTTGCAATCAAGTTGACCGCAGGTTCAAGCCCCCAGGGGGGAATAAAATAGTAAAAAAAAAAAAAAAAAAAAAAAAAAAAAGCTTTAAAAATATGAAATAAATAAAAGTTCTAAATCACCTCCTGTTTTTTTTCAATACAAGGTGATCTAAGCAATAGATATCCCCCAAAATGGTATAACTAAAAAGTACAGCTGGCCCCGCAAAAAAAAAACGCTCTATGCATCCCCGTACAGCTGCAGGGTCACCTGTCAATGTGGCCTTGCAGCTGTTGCAAAACTACAACTCCCATATATTAAATATTTTACCAGTTTTTGCTTCAAAATTTTTTATCCCTATTTTCCTCCTCTAAAACCTAGGTGCGTCTTATAGTCCAGTGCGTCTTATAGTCTGAAAAATACGTATACGTATATATATATATATTTGCAAGATATTTTCTATGTGTCTTTCACAAAGAATTGATAATGAAAGGTGAAACGCCCCTTTAATTTTTCACTGTAATAATATGAATTTCATCAGTTTTTTACAAAAGTCTTTAACCAAAGGTTTCGCTATAGTCAGTGCTGCCCCTGAAATCGATTTAACCTCTCTTCTTGATCTTCGAATCCTCTGATGTCTCTGCCCCCCTCTAGTGATAATATTTCTAATGATAATCTACATTATACAGCAATTCCACATACTGCTCGCACAAACCAATTATAATATGGAAATTCACCAACATTATACATTATACATAAGTGAATATGTCAGATTTGCAAACTCACTCATTCTAGGAAAGCAAGGCATTACATCATAATATTGTGATCCATGACCTCGCCGAGAGCATAAAGCCAATAATTCAGATTAGATCCGTAAATGGATTTTACACTTAATTTTTACCTTGGTCAGGACAAAAAATGCATGGAGTTAGTCAGGAACCTTCACAATGATGGTCAGCAAAACAATTCCCTCTCTATGTACTCCCAATGTACTCAGGGCTTTGCTAAGGGGAGGACTGACAGAAGTGGCATGCCAAAAATATAGCAGGGTATCATAGAAAAAAAGATCTAATGGGTCTTTCATTATGGTACTTGGATTTTTGGTATTTTGTTCCCACAAGTACAAAGTTTCCCTAAAGCTTGAGTCAATAAATTTCCCCATTACTTGGGAACGGAAGCACTGCCACCCCCAATAGAAAATAAATGGGATCAACCAGGGCTGGCCACAGAGATATAGCTTGAATCTGCTGGGCCACAATGCAAAATCTGAAAGAGAACACTCTCAACTATGATGTTTTATGTAAAGTATTTGTCTTCTCATATGAGGGAGAGGGAAAACATGAGCCTCAAAAATTTGCCCTGTAGTTATTTCACCCATTGTAATGACAGACACAAGTATATCAGGCTAAAGTACCATATAAGTAGCCCCCCTCCAATCCACCTTAAACTGCACTGCTCACTTAATACACCTCTCACCCCATTCTCCATCGGCTGCTCCCCTCTGCCAATCCCTTCACTGGCTACCCATTGTTCAGCGATTAGAGTTCAAGCTACTAACGCTAACATACAAAGCCATCCGCAACCTGTCCCCTCCATATATCTCTGAACTAATCTCCCGCTACCTGCCCACACGTAACCTCAGATCCTCCAATGACCTCCTACTCCGCTCTGCTCTCATCCGCTCCTCACACAACCGTCTCCAAGATTTCTCTCGTGCATCCCCCATACTCTGGAACTCCTTACCAAGACACATAAGACTGATCCCCACAATCACAGGATTCAAGAAGGCCCTGAAGACTCACCTATTCAGGAAGGCCTACAACCTCCAATAACACTATCACCTCACTGCCATCTGTACAGTCTCTACTCTCACCTTCTGTCTCTACCCCCCTTCCCTCATAGACTGTAAGCTCTCGCGGGCAGGGCCCTCTACCCCACCGTGCCAGTCGGTCATTAGTATTACATCTGTTTGTATACTTTGTGTACTGTATGTAACCCCCAAATGTAAAGCACCATGGAATTAATGGTGCTATATAAATAAACAATAATAATAATACCAAATAATTTCACACAAAATGGCTAGTTAGAAAAATGAATAATAACCAACAAAATGCAATGTCATATTTACAGGGTGTTTCTGTAAGTTTTACCTAGGGTTACTTTGCTAACATTGTATAGGACTGAGCAGGTGAAATTCTTTCCATCATGGCCGGAGCAGTATAAACACTACAGATCTTACATAGGTAGAAGGAGTTTGATGCTGGAAAATATTGCCTGAAATCACCTTACTAGTCCTATCACTTCTGTCCAGCATATCAAAGCATGAAGCAGATGACACGTTGTATAAGATGTCGCCGTATTCCTGAAAATTATATGGTGTAAATGATGCAATTAATCAATTGTCCATGGCAGGATGTATTTATAGAGAGGCTGCTATGTGTGTCTACAGAGGAGGGGTTTCCACCACCCTAGGGGCACAGCAAGCTGTCACTGACCCTGGCAAAGGGGTTTCCCTTGATATTTATGCTTCATGATTGTCACAGTACGATGCTGTCTTAAAGGGGCTGAAGAAAAACATAATAAGGTCAGGCCAGCCTTAGGGCTCATGCACATGGCTGTTTTAGGGCTTTAATAGGACGTCCATAGACATGAATGTGCTCTTTACTGTAGCCATTGCATGACTTTGAATTCATGAAAATTCCATATGAATCTGCCAAAAAATATGTACAATGTATGTACAGAGGTATCCTCGCCTAGTAGTTACAGAAGTCTGATATAGAGGGACCAATGGAGAGACCAATATTTGGATACAAGCATGTCTGAAACTTTACAAGACTTATCATCTGTCTATACGTTTATCTGTACCAGTTACGCTGGGTTCACACCTGCGTCTGGGGTCTCCGTTCTATGGTTTCCGTCTTCTGCATGCCAGAAGATGGAAACCATAGACCGGGTCCGGCCGTGCGCGGCGGTGAGCGTTTTAGGCTCTCCGCTGCGAAACCGGATTTTTTGATCCGGACACAGAGTACTGCATGTCCGGCCGGACATCTTAAATGAATGGGTGAGAGAGACTCCTGCAGGTTTCCGTATCCTGCCTGTGTTTTAGGCAGGAAACGGAAACCTAAGTACGGAGACCGGGCTGCAGATGTGAACGAGCCCCTTAGTATGTTAACCAAACACTGTCAACACAGTTCCAGACTTTTAAGGAACACACCTCTTTGACAAGAAGAATGGTAACACATACGTTCCCAGGAGGAATAACAAATGGCACAACACAGAGTCATAAGTAGGGTTGAGCGATCGGGATCGGAAAAGATCGGATCCCGATTGGCGATCGAGCAAATTTCACGATCGGGATCAGCTGGAAAATGATCAAAAATCAGATTTTAAAAACGATCCTAAAATCTCAAGATCGGCTCAACCCTACTCCATAAACATAAAGTAACTAGGGTTGAGCGATCGGGATCGCAAAAGATCGGATTCCGATCGGCGATCAAGTAAATTTCACAATCGGGATCGGATGGAAAATGATCAGAAAGCGGATTTTAAAATCGATCCTGAAATCTTACGATCGGCTCAACCCTAGTTATAAGACAAAATGTTACATAATCATTGTTTCATGGGGAATACAAAGATTCACTAAAGGCCCTTGCACACACTGTAGCGGGATGTTCAGTAGCTTACTACATGATAACTAACCATGATGCAGTGAGTTCTATGCACACTGCTGAGTCTGGGTCCTTCCGCCTGCACGGGGATGGGTTCCCAAAGATAGGACTCAATCATGTGCAAGACCCTTAAGGATAAGTTTACGCTGAGTTTTTTGTCAGGCATAAAAAATGAGTTTCGTATTTTGTAGAGGTTTTTGTAGCAGTTTTTGAACGCAGTTGTTTGCTCACCATGTTCTGTTTCCTAAAGAGTTTTTGCAAATACCGATTACTCAATAACTTCATAGTTTTTTTTCCTGCCTTCCATTCATATCTATAGAAATTCTCAGGAGGAATGCACCTGAAGATGAGGGGCCTGATGTTTTTTTTTTTCCTCCAGCTGGAAAAATTTTGCAGTTTTTGAGAGGTGACATTAAAGAGATTCTTAGAAGTGATATATAAATTTCTATGCAGAATATTCTACCGTATGTCCTGTCCATTTACAGAGGACATGCCCTTGAAGAACGTGAATCACAAGTAGTGAATACAACTCCCTTCATCACACTTCAAAATGATTACAGACCCCTTATGTAAATACACAAGCCAGAAGAGATTCCCTAAATTAATAGAGACCCCAGACCAAACCCTCTACTCAAATACCCCATAATAAATACAGACCTCCAATCAGACTGTTAAACAAATACAGATCTCAGATTCCTAAATAAATGCCCCAGACCAGACCGAATGAACAAATACCGAAAACAGACCAGACCCCTAATCAGACCCAAACCTATAAAGCAAAGCAATATCCCCTAAGTAAATACAAACCCTAACATTCCCTTAAACTAATAAAACCCCAGACCAGACTAGTTCCTGCAGTCTACAGTCCTCTTCACTTCCGACAATGCCGCAGACGTGATGGTGGAGGCAATGACAGAAAGTTGTCCATGGCAAGTACCAAGCAGAAAAGAGAACCACAGACATGGGGAGAGGTAAGTATTTTAGTAGGTTGTGACACCCAGGAGATTTGCTTGTACGTTCAGGATTCAAGGCGCTCTCACCTTTTACGATTTTTCTGAGTATTGTATGAGAATAGGAAAGTGATGTCTATCATTACTGTATATTTAGTACTAAAATGAGCAAAATTACTTACTATTAAGGTGACTGGTGACAGAAAGGCCCAGCAGGTTTTAAAATATATTCCTGGCTTAAATCCCAGCATCATTTGGATATCCCTGCAGAAGCTCTTGACTCCTAGACAAGTGAAATATCACATAAACAATGAATGTATTCACAAGAGACATTACTAATTACAGTTATATCTCCGAGCTGATGGCATTGTAACAAGTAATACAACACTCCCGTGGATATTACAGTAATACGGTGGTACGTGGTTAACCCATCTCATGGAACTGGAGAGATTTTATAGGTTTTATTGTCTACTAGCTGTACCCACGACTTCATCCGCGAACCCCCATCCTTGCGCGAACCATGTGCAGCGCGGCCCGTTGGCCCCCACGCCCCTTTTCTTTGGCCGCCGCGGGTCCCTCCCACACCCTCGTGTGGCGGGACCCCACAGCCCCACTGCTGTGGCCCCGGCTCCCCACCTAGCAGCCACCCACGCCCCCGGCTCTCCCCTTACCTCTCACCTGCGCCCCCCCTTTAGAGCCTATAGTGACCTTCCAGATCTCCCCCTTGCCCCCACCACCACCCACCCGTGACCCCAGTCACCCTCCCACCTCCCCCTTCAACCTGTGCAATCGGCCTCCCTCCTACTCACCCTTGGCCCTCTGGTCCTAACCCCCCCACCAAACAACCCCCCCCCAGGCCCCCTCCCTCACCCCCAGCACCAGCACCTCCTCCAAACCACCATTAACATTCATAATATTAATAGGAAAAATCAGGAAATCGATTCGTAACAAGCAATTGTTACACATTATCCAAAAATATTGGGGTTTGCCACCCACAAAACATCCAGGGTCTGGAGGGGAGGGGTAGACAAAATGAAACATACTGATATTGCTGTGGATAGGTCATCAGTGTGAAATGTTCCTTAGAAACTGGAAGATCCCTCTAATTTCCTATTGTTTACATCACATAGCACTGTAAAGATATTGAGCCATTAACATCAGTGCATGATATTTTCATGACCGTAGCCTGTAGAAAGTGTGGTGAAATTGCTGCAAAATTAGTTTCATTTGCAAAAACCTTGTTAAAAAAGCTGATAGGTATTTCCGAATCCCTGCATGAATCCAGAGCATTTATAGCATGGCTTTCCATAACTGTTCCCTAGGGGTTCGATATGGAGTATTCACTTCCCAGCTGAACATTGCAGGGCTTCTATTACAGTATCGTTCCTCATCAGACATTAGCAAGAAGGATGAGACGTGGCCACCAGACACGACATGACTGCGATACATTTCTAATGACTCGGGAGGATGAATGTCTCATTCCTTTCCACCTATTCTTGAAGTGATAGCTGAACCATACAATGATTTGATGCACATAATCTTCATGTATTACTTACAGGGTTACAATAATTATACCAACATGGAAACAAGAGATGTCCTAGATCAGTGATCCACGACAATTACATTACACGGTTACGTGTGTCCTATAATCAGAAATGAATATGGCTACAATACCAGAAAACAGAGCTTTATACCTGTTCTAGATTCTTAAAGGGGTATCCCAGCTTCCCAAGACTGATGCTACCCAATACTACTTTACTACTTTTTTTTTTAAATTTATTATTATTTATTTATTTTTTGAAAAAACATCGTGTCCCCATATAGCCTCCTGTCCATATCTACAGAGCTGATTTGGGTCCTGTAGGACCCAGCAGCTCTAACAATCTCTGATCTCGGCAGATCACAGGACCACCGGGTCAGAGGGGAGCCACAACATGTAATACAGCGATCATTGAGCATTGTAAACTCAGCGAGCAGGAAGGCAGGGATGGTAATAAACCTTCCCTGCCTTCTCTCTGGGAGCTCCAACTGAATTTACAGCCGGCTTCCCATTTCAGGAGCTGCACAATTTCTTGCAGCTGCTGAAATCTGCTTGGACGTACCGGTACATCCTGCAGAACAAAGCAATCACCTTCCAGATGTAAAAACACAATGGGCAGTCCGGAAGTGGTTAACACAACATCTTTTGACTCTGTTTTTGAGGCAGATTCCTCCTCAAAGTCAGCATCCAATTATACACTGAATCTGAAAAAATCTCGATCAAAAATCATCCAAAAATACCCTGAATACTCGATCTTGGCATGGCTTCTGCGTCCTGCAGTCACAGGACACTCCACTCATAGACCCATTGATTTGAGCCTAATCATCGAGTGAAAGCAGCAAAGTTAGAGGAATTAGATGTAGAAGTCCAACGAAAATTCCTTTTCAGTTTCCGCCATGTGAAGGTACCCTAAGTTCCCATTCACACGGGGCAAGAGGGGGCAGATTTCGGCACTGAATCCTCCTCAAAATCCGCCCCTAACAATAGCGCTCTGTGAGTTAGACCACCACTGATTCCTGGGCTAGGCCATCAATATCGTGAAACTAGAAGACACCTTTAACTAGTGAGGTAGAGTAGGTGGTGTTGATAATCTTCATGGTACTATACTTTGATGTAAATTTTTAGTAAGGCATAGGGCATGTTCACATTGAAGAATTTGGAGCTAATTTTGAGGTAGAGTCCCTCTCAAAATCAGATCCAAATTGTACCTCAAATCTACCTCCCATTATTTTCAATCTTACAGTGATTTCCATAGTCGTATCACCATGGAAACTGTGGCATGAGGTCTCGTACTTGATTAGTCAAGGCTCGGCTTCAGCTTTCCGCCAAGGGTCCCACAGGACCACTTTTAGGAGATTATTTTGAGGCAGACCACCTCAAATTCATCTCCAACTTCCTCCATGTGATTATACTTATACTTGACTTAGGAATAATGAGAAACCTTGCTCTTGTGCTGCTACAAAATACCAAAATAATACTCTTATATAATTCCCACATAATACAGCCCTACACAGCCTACATAATAATACATCTAGTCAGTGCCCAAGTGATAACGTATACTATACCAAAATGATATTCCTATACATGATTCTCATAATATATGCAACAAATAATACCATCATATACTTCATAGAATCATAAAGCTTATATCATACAGACATTGTGCAACATAAACGTACACAATAATGCTATTTATATTAATAACTAATAATAATATTAATGATAATGTAATAAACATGTATCAGAATGGGTCAACATAAAGACGCACTGAATTGTAAGCATCTCATATACGTTAGACCCGAAATCACCAATTCAGTTTGGATTGATCAAACGTTTTATGTGTATGGGGGTCCCCATACAAAGAGGATAAGGATCAGGCTGTTGGACTTCAATATGCCTGAAACATTTGTTCTGAGGATGAGAACACGTGCACACATGGTAGAGCATGCATGTGTAAGGGGGACTTGGAGAGATATTATATGTACATGGCCAGCCATAACATCCTGTGTACCAGATAGACATGAACACAGGAAATGAGAAATCTCAAGTCTTACCATAAACTCTTGAAACCACAAGACAGAATGTGATGACAATGACCAGGAGACCAAACCCTGCACTGTAGTCATCGAGGAGGACCAGCCAATACATTCCACCCTAGGACAGAGATAAGGCATGTGGGTACATAATACAACCAATAATAATATTGTGGCATAGTACCTTCTGTACCCAGCATTTCTTGCATCATTTATAGCGGCATGCACACAAACATATTTTTTTATTAATATTCTATTCATCTGCTGATTTTTGTGTCTCAGGAAGTGACCTCATGCCTGTTGTGATGTAACTTCCTGATGTGATATCACTTTTTGAAAAATAGATATCTACCATGTTTTCTAATCCTGCCCAACCCCATTAGTGTATGGCACACTGACTTATTCATTGCTATGGTCGCATGCACATGGCCATGATTTCTATTCTGTTTTCCATACATTTTACACAGCGTTCCAACTTTTTAAAATTGTAGTTGTAGAACTAATAACAAATATCCCTAGAACTAATATTGCCAACATCCATTTATCTATAACTAATAATGCCAGTCCCTTTTTATCCACAAGCATCAATGCAAATTCTCATTTATTTAGAACTAACAATTCCACTTCCATTTTATTTAGGACTATTATAGGGGTTGTCCCATCTCAAGGATCCAAACTATACTGCTAGCTTATGTGGATTTAAGACTTTTCCTAAATACATTGCTTAAGCAAAATTGCTTTGTTGGCCACTATTTGAGATTATTCACTTCATTGTTTACACTGCGTTTTCAAAACCGAAGACCTGGGGATGATCTAATCTCTTCGCCAAGAACAAGTGATATAGCTCCCTGCTCTCGGGAGGGAGGATGAGCTGAGTGCTCGGAGCAGCTTGTATTTCTGAGCTGTTTATCTCCCAGTTATCAGGTCGGCTAATTGAATTTTGCTGATAAGGGCTGAGACAGGGAGTCTGTTACCTCTGTATGTAATCACAGGCCTAAAATTGAGTTTACTGCAAGCTGACTCTTGGTCCTGTTGCATGTGAATTTGGGATTCTCATCACCTATCAAATCCAGCTCTGATACATCAGCTTCATATTGTGCATCTTCTAGTGATACTGTGCTAATTTATTTACAACCGTCCCTCATTACTGACTGAAAACATGTACTGCTACGAAGAGAACTAAGTAGAGTTGGCTTTGTCTAGGAGATAGCAAGTGAAAACCTGCCCACCAATTTACCAAGAAAACCAGGAAGTGAACAGAGCACACAGCCTGCTAGTTGGTGAGCAGGCGAGTTGGGAATACCCCTTTAAGGTCAATCCCAGTTTATCTAAACCTAATAATATTAATCTGTTTATCTAAAAATCATAGTAACAATTCCTACATATCTTGAACTAATAATAACAATCCCCATTTATTTACCTAAAAATAATGGTACCAATTACCATTTACCTAAAACTAATAACTCTATTTTCCATTTATCTGGAACTAATAGACATAGCAATGAGCCATATTGTCATTGGTTCAAGATTTTCTAATCTCATACAAATCCCTTATACAGGAAAAAATATATTTTCCAGCACTTCCCCTCTTCATCTCTTACTTCCCCTCGGTTCTATTGTGTCTGATATTATAATTAAAACTGAGAAGTCATCTCTTGGAGTCTCAGGAGCTTAGCCTTGTCTCCTCCTCCTTCTAACTGTTCTATGAAAGTGTAATGTCTCTGCCTGTTCGGGTCTCTGCGCCACCGTCTGCTCGTATGCTGTGGCACAGGAGGCGTGTTCAGTTTGATTATTTGCTTAGAGTTTTTCATTGCACTGTGTGAACACTGCTCTAATAGCTCTCCTCTGTAATTGAATTTCTACCACACCCATCTCCTGCACCTTGTTTCCCTCTGTCCATCTAATTGTTAATCTTAGCCTTGTCTGTGTGATTGACAGCCTGTCTACCAACCAAGTCTGGAGCAGGTCATAGACTTCCTATATACAGGCTATCAGCCCAGATTTGGTGGCTATTGTGACTTTGTCTTGCGACTTTGTCCCTGCTAAGCCCCTCTTTCTGCTACAATTGTTTTACTGAGTTCTGACTTTTGGTTTCCCTTGTTACTCTTTACGATTTTGTACTGCTTTGTCTGTCTGGCTTTGACCCTTGGCTTGCTGACTTCTCTTCTGTGTTGTTTGTCTTGTCTTGTTCTGTGTGCCACTTATTTCTAGGATGGGTTTTGCCGCCTAGTGTTAGGGTGGGGTCCCACAGGTTTTCCTTCCGGCGCACAGCGCCACCTGCGTGCTAATCCAACTGTCGCCCTCAGCGTTGGACAGTGAGGTGTGTGGAGTCTAAGTCCAACTTTCTCCCTACTGAACATGCCCAGACCTTCTGGAAGCGCTCAGAGGCTAAGTCCCATTCTTCCCCTACTGAGCATGCTCAGACCTTTTGGAACCGCTCGGAGGCTAAGTCCCATTTTGCCCATACTGAGCATGTGCGGTGAAGTTATGGCCACCGCCCCACGGGCGGTGACTTGCCTTTTTAGTGTGAGTTGACGCCCGCCAGATGCTCATACTTTGACTAACATTCCTGTAAGGCAGGAGTTCAGGGCTAGGTTCCAATGTAGGCAGGTTGCCAGATAGGGCATCTAGGATAGGATTCCTTAGCCTACCAGGGCACTGCCATTAGGGACCCTAAAAGCCTATTGAACCATCTAGTTACATGATCGCTCCTAGCTGTGGTGGAGCCCTTTGTGTTAATGGCCAGAGGAGACGTTTAACCCCTGGCAACCTTTACCGTGTAGCAGGGTGAAGCAGTTGTTAGTACCTATCCCTCTGCTGTATTTAGCAGAGGTCTGTTGCAAGGCTTCAGTCAGCTTCACCCAGCGCTATACACAGGTGTATCTACCCAGTGAAGTCAACTGAGGGAAACTGCATTGCAGCCTGTTCACATTTAGTGCTGCACAAGTACATTTGCCCAGTGAAGTCAACTGGGGAAAGCTTCATTGAAGCCTGTTCACATTAGAGCTGCGCAAACACTTTTACCCAATGAAGTAACTGGGGAACTCATATTGCTCTCTGTTCACACTAGTGCCGCACAAACATACGGCTGCTTTGCTCAGGCAGACGGCTGCCCTCTTGGGGCCTGTGGACCTCGACTGCAGTCACTACGGCAGGCAAGAGGTTCTGTCAATTATAATTATATATATATATATATATATATATATATATATATATATACTAGCTGTTACCCGCGACTTCGTCTGCGGTGATTGTAGCAGTGGGTATATACAGGCGTGGGTAGGGTTTTCGTACTGTGTATAAGGGATGGAATATGAAATGTAACTTTGTATCTTGTTGTTGCTGTAATTCAGAGAATACGTGAGACTTTTGTGTTGAAGTTAATTTGTATTTGAGCTGCTATACGGTGTTGTGAGAAACTTTACATAGTGACTTTGGGACAGAAGTATTTGAAGTTAACCCTTTCCCGCCGATGGCATTTTTTGATTTTCATTTTTGACTCCCCTCCTTCTAAACCCCATAACTTTTTTATTTCTCCGCTCCCAGAGCCATATGAGGTCTTAATTTTTCCTGGGACAAATTTTTCTTCATGATGCCACCATTATTTTTTCTATATAATGTACTGGGAAGCAGGGAAAAATTCTGAATGGGGTGGATTTGAAGAAAAAATGCAGTTCTGTGACTTTCTTACGGGCTTTGCTTTTACAGCGTTCACTGTGCAACCAAAATGACATGTCCCCTGTATTCTGTGTTTCATTACGATGCTGGGGATACCAAATTTATATGGTTTTATTTACATTTTGACCCCTTAAAAAAATCCCAAACTGTGTTAAAAAATTATTTTTTGAAAAGTCGCCATATTCTGACAGCCGTAACTTTTTTATACGTGCGTGTACGGGGATGTATAGGGCGTCTTTTTTTGCGGGACGGGGTGGAGTTTGTAGTTCTACCATTTTTGGGAAATGTTATTGCTTTGATCACTTTTTATTCAATTTTTTATCAGAATCAAAACAGTGAAAAAATGGCGGTTTGGCACTTTTGACCATTTTTCTTGCTACGGCGTTTACCGAACAGGAAAAATATTTGTATATCTTTATAGAGCGGGCGATTTCGGACGTGGGGATACCTAACGTGTATGTGTTTCACAGTATTTCACCACTTTTATATGTGTTCTAGGGAAAGGGGGGTGATTTGAATTTTTAATCCTTTTTATTTATTTTTTTAATATTTTTTTACTTTTTGTAATCTTTTTTTTTTTGCATTTATTAGACCGCCTAGGGGTATTGACATGGGTGGGCGGTGTCGCGGATTGTCAGAGCGGTGGGGGTCGGCAAACATGGCTGCTCCGGAGCGTTAAAGAGAGCCTCCTGGAGTATCGTTAAGGTGAGGTGCAAAGTGGTAAAGTATATGTATATGTGATTGTGTGGGGTTAGGGGCGAGGCTGAAGAGGGCAATATGAATTTTGTGGCTTGCTATGGTCCAAAGTGTGTGAGATTGCAGAGATGGTGGTGTGAGTTTGGGTTTTGTGGGGGTCCTGGCACAAATTTATGTGTGCTATTGTGACAAAAAGTAGCCTATTGCGCAATCGGGTGTATTAACTATGTTAGTGGAAAATTTCAGCCAAATCGGTGGAGCGGTTTTTCCGTGATTGAGGAACAAACATCCGAACATCCAAACTCACAAACCCACAAACTTTCACATTTATAATATTAATAGGATATATATATATATATATATATATATATATATATATATATACAGAACCCTAACACGTAGTTGTTTCTTTCATTCGGATAGTGTGGCAAGTAGGTAGGGGTAGGGGCTGAGTTAAGTTTAGGATTCACTGTCTTTTCTTCTTCCTGGTTTTAGCAGCAGCACTAAGGAATTGCATGACTAGCAATTCCCTTACAGACAGGCTGTTAGACAACTGTTTGGAGCAGAAACCTCCTAGATGTGTCTTCTCTGCAATAGGACAAACCGGTTGTTCAAACCTTGTGGCTTAGACCTGCACCTCCAGTCACTCTTCAGATAAACATGGAGCAGATCAGGAGGACATTATCACCTTTGTTCTGTACAGGATTTCTACAACATGTGCAAAAAGTGCCACAGACTATAAAACACTCTGAAAAGATAGGACTTACATCAGTCGTAAGGATCAGTCCCAGTAGGAATAAAGCTATGCAGATAATAAGAGAAAAAAATGCTTTCTTTGGTCTGAGGTAGTACGGGAACTCATCTGTGATGGCCGTCACTATTGTCTCCATAAATGCAAACTGTGGATCAAACGAATTATATATTTATATTTTTATTATACATAAAACCATATATGACTGAGTTCACATTGCAATGGTAGCAAAATATTTGTTAGAAAAATCTGACTAATATTTTCTCTGTGGAAACCATGGCAGAAAACCTGAGGTGGTTTCGGCCATAGTTTCTATCAGGTATGCACATATAGCCCAGCTTCTTATCAATAGTTTTGACCAGCGTGTGGTCATGTACCCCGAAATGATGGGCGGCAGATTGGGGTGTTTTTAGAGCAAATTTTAAGGCATCTCAAAATCAGCTCCAATAAACAGCCTACCCTAAGAGATAACTAAAACCATACACAAGAAACCTACCTGGCTGTCTAATCCAAGCGTCAGAAGCATAAAGAAGAAGAGGAATGACCAAAATGGTGATAGCGGAAGCATTGTCATGGCCTGTGGGTATACTACAAAGGCCAGACCGGGACCTGCAGGAAGAAGGGGAAATACATAAAATGTGTAAGCTTTCACTTATGTTTTTTTTCATAAAGTAGATTCAATATTAGTCACTTTAGATGGGAGCTATTAATGAGTACTTTGGATAAAAACAAGTATGCAAATCTAGTTTTCCCTGCTATAATATTTAATGGCAATGTTTCCTCATAAACTGACATAGTGTACATCAGGTTTTATTATAAAAATTGCTATTCACAAAAAAAAAAAAAGAAATATTCATGCTGGCCTCTAGTTCAGACACAAGTCTGATAGTTCCTATTTTCTGTAAACTACTTCCTAACTTTGCTGTGTAGACTGAGAGCTAATGAGCAGAGTTGTTTCATCACCAATAGAACATGGCAAAATAATGGCAGATTTATTGTACGGCTGAAGATCTGGAGAAGACAGGATAACAACATTATATACTACACACAGAAAAGGCTGTATATATGTAATTCCTCTGCCTTTCCTAAGTCTCTGAGGTAGGGTGTTGTTCACCTAACATAGACTTTATCCTTTTTCCTGTTCTACATCCTCCCAGGGTAGCAATTCTGTAGCCAAGGACGTAGCTACTATGTCCTTACTACTAATGCTGATATCTCAGGACTGGATGCGGCTATAATAACAGTTTAAGATTCATTTTAATGATGAGAATCTCTTCTTTAAAATTAAAAGAACTTCATGATAGCACTTATAGTTATGGAGCGATTCACTGTTGAAAATGCTATTTGGCAATGAGATCCAGTTGAAGATCTCAATTTCTGACAGTGTTTTTAACAGCAATTCGAAGAAGGGGAGGGGGGAGGTGGAGCCCTGCAGACTGCACAGAGGTGAGGAATCATTGTCATCTCTGTGCCTAACCTGTATGTGACCCCAGGAGGGGGGTAGCAGGGACTTCTTTCCCTGCTACCCCCCATCATGTCAATCAGAGCACGTACTATACTTTTGCTCTCTGATTGTCACATAGAGGGATCATGTAATTCCCCCCTGAGCCTTACTAGAGGGGTATTCTGATGTAATACCCTCTAAACGTAACCAGGAAGTTTATTGGCGCTGTGACCCAGACATTTACCATTTTCCAGGTCACAGCACCAAAAAAAGTCACACCAAACACTTACACAACATATACACAAAGTCATTGATAAAGTTTTACATTTCACCCAATCCCTGTCCTGTCCATACCTGAGCTTCCTACAGTAAAATATGTCTCTAGCCATTTCCATTACACACTAAAATAATAGTAATAACAATTATCACTAGTGATGAATGTATAGATTGCTAAAATTTTTATAGGTGGATAGAAAATAATATTTTTATGTAAACTCCTAGTTAATTTGCATGCATGAAATGGGATGGCGCATTTCTGCGATTTTGGCGTTTCTTTAACACCCGCCCCTGTAAATATATATAGATGTGTGGTATGTATGAACTCCTCACATATTGAAGTTTTTTGGAAAGTACATTTTGCTTGCAGAAAGGGATTGCTTGAGCCGCACTTTAGTGGCAAATTTGAATTTTTGTGCAATTTTTGCTTGTAATCTCTGTTTGCTGCCAAGTTGCATGAAGGTGGTTGTATATATGAAACATTAAGTTGTGTTTTTGTATACAGTATGCTGTGCAATGTAAAAAAAAAGTTAGAATTTGGTGTCACAGTTTGCTAGGCGCAGTATAGCTTTTTAACATATTAGTGAATAACAGCAAAATCCTGCTTGTCTTCTGTATCAGTGTTTTTGGGAGTCCGAGCTCTTGTTGTAGTTGATGTTTGTGGTACATATAGTATATTTACACATTGTCTACACCATAAGCTATTATTTTAAATTCATTTTTATATGAATGTGAGATTGGACATGAGTTTAGGTGCAAATATGTGTTTTAGTGCTTTTTGTCAAAAAATTATTTTTGTCACAAAGTTGCATAAAGGTGGATGTGGCTATTAATGACCCATTGAGACATATTTAATCTTCAGGTTGTCTACTTTCAAAAAATATATAGGGTTTAGGGGTTCACTAGCTTTTCACAATACTTTTCTAACATTTCCAGCTTCAAAGCAGATTTTTGTTCCTCCCAGTTCTAGTGATTTTCTGAAGACACATGCAGACTGGTTGTTACTGAACTGTTTGCCCATAGAAGTGAATGGAGAGAGTAGTAAATGCTTGAACACCTCTCCACTCAATTTGAGTCCCAGAGAAGGGATCAATATCGATCAGACAATTATGGCATATCTTGTGGGCCCATATGAAAATACCTTTTTAAATACGCCTACCATTAATTAATAGAAACCATTGTTCTTTGGCCATGCTATCTAATGATGAGTAAATGGTAAACTTTAGATGTAGGTAAAAAAAACCTGCCCATGTCTAGTTAGTTGCACAATCTATCCACACTACCGAGTATGCATCCAATGTGGGGCGGACTTTGCAGTGGAATGCATTCAGATGATACTCGGAGTGACATTTGAGTGTTATCTGAGTGTATTCTGTTATGCACTTACATCTATGGGTTTCCGATCCATTCCGTTCTGGTGACATGGGGCAGGATAGGACCTGGTCAGTTGTCAGTGCAACAGACCAGACCACTGGACTCCCCCTCAAAGGAACATTGGATGACACATTCAGAAGTGTGCATGGAGCCTTAATCATGCTTGCTGCAGTTGAAAACAAGGTTATTAAACAACTGGTCAATGGTGGTTAATGGGTTTGGAGCTTACAATATTGTGTTTTACCCTCATAAAACTAATAATTCCTAGAAATGCAGTAAAGCTGTTTTTGGATTCATCTCTTTCAGAGCCCTGCACAAGTCAGTACATTTCTTGGCTGGGATGTAAATTAGTCAGTTAATTAGTCAGAGGGGTGTTTGCCAAGACTAGCTGTATTTCAATGAAAAAATGAAGGATTAAGTCTGCCACAAATGCAGCCCAGGAATTTATGGAAATAAGCAACTATTTTATTGTAAATCTAAAGTGGTAAATATAAAATATATACAACGTCCTATTATGTGCTGTTAGTAAGTTATTTGGCAGCCTAAGAGCCTTGCATGTGAGCTAGTCCAAAACGGTCCTTGCGTGGGCTGTAGCGCCTGGGCTGATGCCATTTTTATCAGATGTTACGCTGCAGTGAGCTCCTGAACAGCCCGATTTGGAACTGAATTGACAGTGTTATGTCAGTTCATTACTGTAGTGATCGGCTAACTATGAAACTGACTTTTATGCACATGTCTGAGTCCAGTATGGTTTCTACGTCCCCCACTACAACTGTTCTCCATGGAAGGGACTCAGTTTTGTGCAAAGACCCTTAGGTAAGTTCACACAACTAAATTTGGAGCTGGCCAGAATCTGCATCCAATTGTACTGTGGTGGAATGCACAGGGACAGAAAGTGAAGAGTAAGGCCACCTCAGATTCCTCTTCACTTTCTGCCATATGAACCCAGCTAGTCCACTTCTTCAATTCATGCAGATATTGTAATTTCTAGGCTTCCCTTAAAGGTACTATACACTTTATAAAAGGATCTGCTGATGATCGCACAGTGATCTGCTTAGATACGCTGCAGTGCCTCCACAGGTAAATGAAGGAATTTCACGTCTCCTGTTCAAATCAATGAGCTGTCCATATAATGTATGAACATGCAGTGCCTGCTGGAAGGTGAGATGTTTTTTGCATCTGGTCTCTGCTTTGGGCCTTGCCGCTTCAGGCACACATTGGTATGTACAACAACCTGTGCTCTTGGATGAAATTGCACACTTCATTGAGGATCTCAATGACTACAAGCTACATTATTGTATCTATTGCTGGGGAAAGGTTTGTACATAATGGTTTGTTGTCAGGGAATGTCGCTGATGATGAAATACTGTGCTGCAGTCACTGATCATATAGTGCTCTGTACAACCCATAATAATTAGAATACAGGCAGCACAATAAGCTAGATTTATCACAGTAGTCTGCCAACACTTACGGCTCCAATCCCAGGATGGAGAAGAAAGGCACCATCTGTCTGGGAGAATGTGTACGACTATGGGCATCCCATGTGGGCGGTAGACAGTTACAGGATTAAAGTCGATAATGTTAAATCAACGCCTCGGGACTCCTTTATTAAAAAGTATGAATAATTCACATTAAGGATGTATTTACTGTAGGACCACACTTCGAGAAGATATACATCACTCCACTTGGTGAGGGTGCTCAAGTAGGGTTCTACCTTAGGCAATCCCAATAAATTCAGGTATAATCATGAAAATATTTATTGTGGTGTACGATCCAAAATACAAATGTGACGTTCCGGTTGACTCTGTGCAACTGTCATCATACTGTACATGGTTTGTGGTAGATACAGGGTTTAATACCTAAATGCCGTAAGAAAACGAATATAGACTGGAGGAAGGCATTTCCTCCAATCTATTTGCTTCTTTTCACGGATGTAGGCTTCTGCTGGCCTATGGGTGAACAGGTGACTCCCCCAGTGGGGTCCAGAGACAGTTGGGCTCCCAGCTCATCCTCGTATGACACAGTACACTTACAGCACTATATACAGATACTCATCGTACAGCATCTCAGCCAGCCTATATGTCAGTATAATATACCAGATAGATAAAGTAAAGTTTTTAAAAAAAAAAATATCAAAAATTCTATGTTTAACATAAAAACTTTATGTGGTCATTTTCTGGTGGTATGTACCCTTTAAGGAAGTTCTGGGAGTTCTTTATCAGTGCAGTAATCGGTATAGCTGAAGAGCTTGCTGAAGTTCAGCAGAAAATGTTAAATATTCTTTAAATGTCACACAGCGGAGACAAAGACTATAGAGCGGGAACTGTTAGGTCTTCAGGGAAAATGATGTAAGATGTTTTGAATATTATAGGTGAAAAAAAAACAAAAAACGCTCTTTCCGGCTTACCAACTCTGCATTATTACGGTACATGATATGCCCATGACACAACTTGCTCATTCGCATCTGGAATGACAGCTCTAAGTGATATTAATTGAATTATATTCAGCTCTACTGGAGAGTTTTGGGATCTGCTCCCTGCAGCCTCTGCAGTCTAGTCTATATTCACACCTTTTGTTTATCAGTTCCATTTTTTTCTCCTAGAAACAGATGCCAAATAATCAAACAGATGACGGTATATCATTTTAGCCTTGTTGTCAGTTTTCTTATTAAACCTCTTATGGGATTCAAGGAATGAGAAATACATCAGTTTCTCAACAGAAGTTATACAATTTTATGGTTGTTTTACATAAAAATCAATGCATTTAAAGGGGATTGCCAATAAATACAACTTATCCCCTACCTATGAAAAGAGTCAAACCGCTGGGGACCCACTGATCCCTTGTGCAGCTGGTGATACTCATGAGATCCTGAATTCTTGGAATGAACAGCTATGCAGACATTCACTATGAAATCTCTGCTGTATCCTTAACGTTTAAGCATGATTGGATATCATCTCACGGAGTTGTTATACTATATTTCACAATAGAAGTCTATGGAAAGGGGAGGTGAAGGAGTGAGCAGAAACCAAGTGAGAAAGGAGAAACAGATACAAGCAGAGGCTGATGTTGTAAACTTGGAGGTTTCTAATTAACCCCAAGTACCTCTATATGCCCTAAAGGGTGCTGTTGCCCTTTCTGTCCAAGAACGTTAATTGTGTTGATTCTCCTCTACTTTCTGTGTACATGGGAGACTTCATAGCAGCTAGTCTCCACCCACAAGCTCTAAGACAACTCAGGATTAGAAAAAGAGGGGAAAACTGCTAGAAAATGCAAGGTTAGATAAACTTAATTTTTCAGGATATGTTCAATTGTATTGTCACTTTACAGGCCTATAAAATGTTATTGCTTTTTGGTCAAAATATGCTAAGACTGTCTCTGTACTATTCATATTTGCATTTTCACTCCAAACAACATTCATGAAAACCAATGATATCCTAATAGACTTAGCACTGCAGAGAAGAAACAACTTTTATCCCGTATGCAAATGAGATCACAAGTGTCCTGTGGGTGGATCACTAGCTGAAATTTGCACAATGTTTCCCAGGCCTCATGCACACAACCATTCAGTTTATCCACAATTGCTGATAAAAGTACAAACCCATAAATTTCAATGGGCCCATATACACAGCCGTAGTTGCTGCGAAGTGTCCGGGAGAATTGAAGAGCCACAAAATATGGTGCAGCTATAATACCTGTCCATATTTGTGGCTCTGTCAATTCATTTTCAGTGTCAGTGACAACCAAGGATAACACACAAATAGCAATATGAACCATATACTGCACACACAGTGCAGGGAAGCTTGGACTGGGGGCGGTGGGTCACTTCAGACAACTATATCTTGGGTATTTTCTAATACAGTTCTGCTTGTATTATTTCCAGAGATATCACCAGCTGAAGAAATAGTCGAGATGAGAAGCACCTGCAGCCGTATATTAATGTGCCAATGTCAACTCTGTTTTGACTGGTGATATCTTTATAAGGAACACAGGCAGAACTGTTATGATTAGAGATGGGCGAGTACTGTTCGGATCAGCCGATCCGAACAGCATGCTCCATAGAAATGAATGGATACACCTGGTACTTCCGCTTTGACGGCGACCGGCCGCTTAACCCCCCGCGTGCCGGCTACGTCCATTCATTTCTATGCGAGCGTGCTGTTCGGATCGGCTGATCCTAACAGTACTCGCTCATCTCTAGTTATGATGTAATATGAGAGCTGAGATTCTCATCTTTCATATGGTACCAGAATGACTGTTCTATATTATATAATGCCCATAATATAGCTGTTTGAAATGACCCCTCCAGCCTCAGCTTCCCTGTCTTATACAGTACAGTACATGACACTCTCAACCTGCACTACAATGAGAAATGTACAGTTTTCAGCTAGCAAAAAAACAGAGAAAAAAGATTTCACAGAAAGGAGTCAAAATATGTTAATAAAGTATATTTATTAATTTCACAAATTCTGCCAGAAATTGTTTGAAAGTTTCATCACTCTAGGGTGCATTCACACGTTGTAACGCTCCGCTCATTCTGACACGTAAACACGTGTCAGAGTGAGCACAGTAAAACAGAATCGCATTGACTTCAATGGGTTCGGTCTTACGTGCGCTACCCATTGAACTGAATGGGAGGCTTTTTTACCTATTGCTTTCAATGTGATACTGCGTATACCGTATTTTTCGGACTATAAGACGCACTTTTTTCCCCCAAAATTTGGGGGGAAAAGAAGGGTGCGTCTTATAGTCTGAATGTGGCGCCTGGCACCCGCTGTACTAGAGAGGCGGAAGCCGGAAAGGGATAGACGCCGGGGCCTGAGACATCGCTGTGCTCCTCTGCCCTGCATGAAGCCAGCAGCGGGAGGAGTGATGCTATTCTGCTCCTCCGTCCCCCTGCCGCTGCTGGCTTCATTCAGGGCAGGGCAGCGATGTCTCAGGCCCCGGCGTCTATCCCTCCCCGGCATCCGCCTCTCTAGTACAGCGGATGCCGGGTCAGTATCGGTGGCCCCTTCTCCCCCGGGGCCGGTCCCCACCGGCCCCGTACCTGTAGAGTTGCAGGCCGGCTCCTGCGCGGCGATATCGCAGGAGCCGACCTGTCCGGGTGACAGCCGGGAGCCTAATGAGGCTCCGAGGCCTGTCACTGCTGTATTAGTATTGCGGCTGGTCTCTATGACCACCCGTAATACTAATAGACAGAATGTACCATAGACGGCAATACAGTTGTATTGCCGTCTATGGGACTTGCAATCAAGTGACCGCAGGTTCAAGCCCCCGGGGGGAATAAAATAGTAAAAAAAAAAAAAGCTTTAAAAATATAAATAAAAGTTCTAAATCACCTCCTGTCCCTAGAAAAAAAAAATTATATATATATATATATATATATATATATATATATATATATATCATAAACCACCGGGTTTTTTTTCAATAAAAGGTGATCTAAGCAATAGATATTCCCCAAAATGGTATAACTAAAAAGTACAGCTGGCCCCACAAAAAAAAAAACACTCTGTGCATCCCCGTACAGCTGCAGGGTCACCTGTCATACATACAGGTAGCAGCAGAGTACAACAATATAGTGGCAGTAAAATGGTTCATGGGCGCGCCAAACACTACAGAGAGAACAAAGAAAGGGGTTAACCCTATAATCCCCCTCAGTGCCCAATGCTGTGATCACTCAGTGTATTAAATTCCTATCCACATAAATCCCAGGTTCACAGAGATGAAAAGTCATAAATGTTGGATTTCATTCTCACCTGCTTTAGCCACTTGATCCACTGGAACACCTAATTCCTTGGACATATAACCCAAGACGGAGAAGATGGCAAATCCAGCCAGAATGCTGGTGAACGCATTCCCTATTGTGACAATAAAGGTGTCCCTGCAATGTAAAGTGAAAATATGTCACTTAAAGGGATATTCTACTTTTATCAAATAAATTATATTCTGTAATATTTATTTTCCAGATCTCTACTTGCTGTCATTTAGTAGGATTTATTATTGCTTTCAGTGGGTACAAATCTGTCCAGCTCATGTAACCGATGGACACAACCCGTATTTCCAGGCGATGGGTCCGATGAGGGTCGTCAGCAGCAGACATCAGCTGCTTCTAGTTTTCAGGGCAGCCAGTTGTATCATCCTTTGCTCCTTTCTTCTGATGTAGAACCACTGGATCTGGTGACTGCTCTCCTTTTCTCCACAGTTGGTGGCAGTAAGCTTGTAGGTCAACCCTCACCTGCAAATAAGATTAGGCGTGGCAGCCTATGTGAAGGAGAATCAGCCTGGCATACTTTGCCTGCTGATTGTGGTTAATTCCTTTTCTTAGCAGTTATTTGTTGTGCTGCCGAATCTGATTCTTGATTAATCTTGACCTTGGCCTTTTTTTCTGGATATCACTCTTCCCTTACCCTTGGGATGGTTTGCCTGTTGTTCCACTCTTGACTCTGACCCATAGCTCCATTGCCGAAAAGACTGTTGCCTTATCCTTTTGTCTATTCTGACTGCTATCCTAGTGATGACCTTTGGTTCTGTTCCTGACTATGTTATAGTTGCATCAGTGTTGGTGCCAACAGTTGGTGACTATTTTGAGGACCTGGACCCATACCTCCTTGTGGGTTAAGGGTGAAAGTGGGGAAATTCTTTAGACTCCACGCCCCAGTCCAGTCATTGGCAAAATGATTTCGGCTTATACAATCCACATCTCTCTCTATTCAGTGCTTAGTCAGCAGTGGAGGTTCCCACGGAATGACGGCAAGTATTTTAAGAATCAGGAGGAATTAATGCCGAAGGTATTTTAGGAAATTGTAAAACTTTTCATTATACACACAAGAAAATAACAATTATTTGCTACAACCGGAACATCCCCTTAACCGACATTAAACATTGCCAGAAACAATTCAAACATATTTGCAGAGATCTGTAGGCGAAATGAATAATGCAGGGAAATCCAGACCGGCTCATTAGTGGAATATTCAGCGGTCGGCATAATATTGCTCTGTTGAAGTATTTTGGTAGGATCTCATGAGACAGACATTAGTTTTCCTCCTTCCTTCAGTTATATAATTTTTTTTTACTTATTGTGCTTGTTTCTTCCAATTATAGAAATTAACATGATTTGACACTTGAACTAGAAGGAAGTAGATTTACATATTTACCTGTAAATGTTCTGATGAAAAGTATTGTAGGATGCAAATGTGAGAAGTCCTCCAAATCCAACCCCGAGGGAATAAAAGATCTGCAGTGCTGCTTCTATCCACACCTATAATTAGATGGCAGACTAAGAATAAGCGAGAAAGTAGTCCACCTCCATTAGTTTCCAAAATTATAGCAACCAAAACTCATTCTGCTGTTCATCTGACTTTTTAGCCTATAAAGTGTCCCCATTGCATTATACAATGGAGAGACGTTTCTAAGGATTGCATCAGAAAAGAAAAAATTATAGTCATATAGGTGGTCCGGGCTCCTGAGGGGTTCTATAGTCCCACATTACTCCTGACTATGGGTGATCCGATCTTGGGATTTCAGGATCAATTTTATAATCCGATTTCCGATCCCGATCGTGAAATTTGCTCGATCGCCGATCGGGATCCGATTTTTTCCCGATCCTGATCGCTCAACTCTAGTAATGCTTCTCTAGGGGAAAAGTCATTTTTAGAGTTGAGCCGATCTTGAGATTTCAAAATCCGATTTCCGATCATTTTCTAGCCGATCCCAATTGCTCAACCCTACTCCTGATTTGACTGATGTCACAGTAATAAGCTCATAACCACTCAATGGATCTCAGAAAAAATTGAACTAACCCCCTAGTAACACATGACTTACGATACGTCATGGTTTCACTAAGGATGTATGGAGAGGGCACAGCAGCTGATCCCTCTCCGTACCCGGTGAGTAGCAATTATATTATAGGCAGCATGTAATAGATATGAATCAAATTCACAACATACGACAATACAGTTATATTGTAGTATATGGCATCAGCAATCACACCCACGTAGGATTCAAGTACTCTAAGGGGTAAAAAAATAAAAGATAAAAAAATAAATAAAAGTTTCAAAAAGTATACAAAAAAATTTCATTTTTTAAATCCCCAATTTCCCTTGATTACACAAACAAATAAACA
Source organism: Leptodactylus fuscus (assembly GCF_031893055.1). Classification (NCBI taxonomy): domain Eukaryota; kingdom Metazoa; phylum Chordata; class Amphibia; order Anura; family Leptodactylidae; genus Leptodactylus; species Leptodactylus fuscus. The sequence goes on from NC_134269.1 coordinate 192,272,673, forward strand.
CACAACATTTAACATGAACAAATTAGGTGTCCCCATGTCCCAAAATGCCTGAACTATGAAATTATATGATACTTATCTCATACTGTGGACAGTGTAGCAGGTAAAAAAAATCAAAGCACACAAACTGCCATTTTTTCATCCTTTGCCCTCCCACAAAAATTTAATAGGTAGCAATGCCCCACTAAAAAAAAGAGCAGCGGCATACATGGAAATATATAAAGGTACAAGTGTAACAATATGATGATGGAAAGAAACTTTTACAGTTTTCAAAGTTTTGAAATTTTATAAAGGTGTTGAAGTATAACAAAAACTATATAAATATGGTATAGCCTGATCAACCCACAGAATATAGGTAACATGTCAGTTTTACCGCATGCTAAATGTCTGTAGGAAGATTGTGAAATTGTGTGTTTTTATAATTTTGCTTCATTCTGAATTTTTCCGGCTTCATAGTACAGTATATGAAAAATGAAATAGTACCATTATCAAGTACAATTTATCCCACAAAAAAAATAAGCCCTTATATGACCTATATGAACAGAAAAATAAAAAAAAGTTATAGCTTTTGGAAAGTGGAGAAGGGAAAAAATTAAATGAAAATCAGAAAATTGAAGTGGCTTAAGAGGGTAATAATATAACCCTTTTCTGACATCTACCATAATGATATGTCGGGTATTTAAACATAGTACCGATGCTGGATTGAGCGGGCACCACAGAGAGAGACATGTGAGGGGGCATTCACACAGAGTAACACGGCGCTGATTCTGGCACAGTAAGTCGCATAAAAATCAGTGCTGCAAAACAGAATGCCATTGGCTTCAATGGGTTCTATTTAACACGCGTAACACATTGAAATCAAATACGTCAAGGGATGCAGTAGTGCTGGCTGAAGCAAGGGTCCCAACCCGTATTCAAAATCAAAGTAAGAGCTTCACACAAAATGATGTTGGATGAATCACCAGCAGTGCTTTAATAGTAGAGTGCAGTTTACATATAAAACGTTTTTCGGTCTCATCCGACCTTCATCAGACTCTGCACAATGGAAAATGCCAGAGATGAAATAGGGCACAGAAGTGCCTGTATATGAGCAAGGCAGGAGTGGTCTCCACCGATGGCCTGTCCAGGCCCGCAATGACCGTCCGGTCGTGTCACAAAAAAGATGAGAATGCGCCAGGTGAATGGCCTAGTCGGCACAGGGATGAGCGCTCATCCCTGTGCCGACTAGGCCATTCACCTGGCGCATTCTCATCTTTTTTGTGACACGACCGGACGGTCATTGCGGGCCTGGACAGGCCATCGGTGGAGACCACTCCTGCCTTGCTCATATACAGGCACTTCTGTGCCCTATTTCATCTCTGGCATTTTCCATTGTGCAGAGTCTGATGAAGGTCGGATGAGACCGAAAAACGTTTTATATGTAAACTGCACTCTACTATTAAAGCACTGCTGGTGATTCATCCAACATCATTTTGTGTGAAGCTCTTACTTTGACATTGAAATCAAAGAGAGGCTTTTTAACCCATTGATTTCAATGTTTTACGCGCGTTAAATGGAACCCATTGAACTCAATGGGATTCTGTTTTGCAGCGCTGATTTTTACGCGAGTTATTGTGCCAGAATCAGCGCCGCATTACTCCGTGTGAATGCCCCCTAAAAGTGCCTATTATATGCCATGACCAGATTTGATTACAGGAATATAAGATTTTTTGTAGATTCATTTTCGGTTTGGGAGCCATTCTATTCCTATGGCAGCTGGGGATCTTCTAAAGGCTTCCAGGGCTTCCATGGGAATAGCTAAGGTATAAGTGATCTAATGATCACAGGTTGAGGCCCATAAGGTGCTAAGAAAAAGTATTTTATTTTTTAAATCACCACTTTCCCTAGAACACCTATAAAAATAAACAAAATTACACAAACAAAATAGACATACACCCTTCACAAAATGCCTAGACTATTAAGGTTCTGATAAGTCACAAGCCAGCGTTGCAATTGACTGTACAAGTCCTGAATTTAGATGACAATTCAATTCCTATTTTTTACCTTGAACATAGTATACTAACTCTAGTAGTGGCCATTGGTTTTAACCACCTTTAATTTACCTTTGAAGACAACAAGTGGTCAAACTGTGGTGTAAGGTAGAATTTGACTCCAATCCATGCACCATCCAGTGTCACACCGCGAATCAGTAGCATGATCAAAATTAAGTATGGGAATGTTGCTGTGAAATAGACCACCTAAACACAGAGAGAGAAAATACAAATTGCTCCTCAAGAAAAATTTTGAACCATGTAGGAACATCATCCAGCTCTAAAGTAGGATACGTCCATAGTGATCTGTGTGACCTTACATTTTAGGACACCCAAAATTGGTGAAGAGCATTCACACCTAGCTGGTTTTTAGAACAAGCTTTCAAAAACATCAAGGTTTAACTGTTTTTAACACTGTGGGGATCTTCATGGGTTTCGAATACTGTTGAACATTGGAACTTCTTGGGTTTCCAGCACTGGTGAGGAACATTTGGAAGTCTTCTTGGGCTAACTTTGGCTAGTCTTTTTATTTCTTATGTCAAACTTCCCTAGAAATTACATGGACCAGGAGTATAATAATGCATACCTTTCCTGATGACTTCACTCCCTTAAGGATGCAGAGGTACACAATGACCCAGGCCAGAAGAAGACAAAGACACAGGTTCCATCGAATTTGTCCTGGATCACCAATTCCAGAACTCCCTTGTATGTGAAGAACGTAGCGACTTCAGTGGAAGCATTGGCCGTAGAAATCACAATATAAAATGGATAGGTAGATATTATTGATAATGTTTGGTTACTTCAACAATTTTCCTCCACCCAACATTATCAGATATATCTTTCTATTTTTGCAGTCTCTAAGAATGTTAAACAATGAAAACAGTTTTGGGCTCACCCTACTCACCTCCAGTACTCTTCACTGGGGCTGACCGTGCTACTGAGGTTGATTGGTATTGCAGAGTTGCTGGCCCGAAGTACATGGTGGTCCAGACAGAGTTCAGTATTCCACCAGTTGCCACAGTGTTCCCAGGGCAAACTGCTGGTTAGGGAGGCGAAGAGGTAAAATAACACGTAGGCTATTATCATGTTGTAGTAGATGGCTACTAGGGCAACAATTAGCAGCATGCCCATGCCAACGCCTTTGGAGAAGAGACAAAGACATAGCAGAGTCACAACATTTACAGCACTAAAATACCATAGCACTGCCTTAATTCTTTGCATCAGTGTCATAATGGTTATTGGCCTGGCACATGTAACAACAGAGAGGGGAGAAATCATAAGCCCACAAATCTGTAAGATTCTTTGGAGGCCTCACATCATAGAATGAGAGTGAAAATGCTTAGGCCGTACATGTCATCACACTCACCTTTAAATAGTGGACTTATTTTCCAGACAGCCAGGGGTCCTAAGCTGGAAAATTGGCCTAAGGACAGTTCCATGAAGAAGAGGGGGATTCCACAAATGGCCAACATGATGAAGTATGGAATAAGAAAAGCCCCTGAAAAATAACAATTTTTGTTACAGTTCGGCTTGGAAAATCACTACAAAATTTTGGGGATTACTTTGTATATTAGGTCTTTTCTAAGATATTTGAAAAGTTGCCTCTTCCAAGTTGATACGTTGTTCATCTGTGATGACCCAATCTTTGGCCTTCTATCTACCCTTGACACTGGTCGGCATTGCAAGTCTAAATAAACACTTGTCCAAGTTTACGTGCCTTCCATCCTCCCCAGTGGGTCATGATCAAGACTTTGTGCCATGTTTTATTATTACGCTTACAGTGGCTATAGCATCCATGTTTAATGATAGAAACCATGTATAATGAGTTGTGGGTTGGAGATGCTATTTATGTCATCACACTGTATTACTAAATTTAGAAAGACTCCTACAACTGTGAAAGAGGCCGTGCTAATTTTACAGAAAAAAAGTGACAAAAATATTTCACATGGTTCTACTGTGAGCTTCGCCTTTTAACAAAGCTCTGATGTGCTTTGCTCAGTTGATTTTCTTAGTGTCTTGTCTTTTTCCTGCTGCTTTCTAAGGAGAAAGTTGGCTATAGGGAGAGATTACGCACATTGTGAGCTTTCTATATTAAACACTTTATCTCCCCTCGACTATAAAAAGACATTTTTTTTGCTTGCACCTTTTATCATTTGTAGAGTGGGTAAATAAAATAAAAAAGAAAATTACCGTATTTTTCGGACTATAAGACGCACCTAGGTTTTAGAGGAGGAAAATAGGGAAAAAAAATTTTGAAGCAAAAACTGGTAAAATATTTAATATATGGGAGTTGTAGTTTTGCAACAGCTGCAAGGCCACATTGACAGGTGACCCTGCAGCTGTACGGGGATGCATAGAGCGTTTTTTTTGCGGGGCCAGCTGTACTTTTTAGTTATACCATTTTGGGGGATATCTATTGCTTAGATCACCTTGTATTGAAAAAAAAAGAGGAGGTGATTTAGAACTTTTATTTATTTCATATTTTTAAAGCTTTTTTTTTTTTTTACTATTTTATTCCCCCCTGGGGGCTTGAACCTGCGGTCACTTGATGGCAAGTCCCATAGACGGCAATACAACTGTATTGCCGTCTATGGGACATTCTGTGTATTAGTATTACGGCTGGTCATAGACCCAGCCGCAATACTAATATATAGCAGTGACAGGCCCGGGAGCTTCATTAGGCTCCCAGCTGTCACCCGAACAGGTCGACTCCTGCGATATCGCCGCGCAGGAGCCGGCCTGCAACTCTACAGGTACGGGGCCGGTGGGGACCGGCCCTGGGGGAGAAGGGGCCGCTGATACTGACCCGGCATCCGCTGTACTAGAGAGGCGGATGCCGGGGAGGGATAGACGCCGGGGCCTGAGACATTGCTACGATCCTCTCCTCTGCATGAAGCCAGTGGCGGGGGCACGGAGGAGCCCCCGCCGCTGCTGGCTTCTTGCGGGGCAGAGGAGCGCAGCGATGTCTCAGGCCCCGGCACCTGTAATGGCGTCTATCACTTACCGGCTTCCGCCTCTCTATTACAGCGGATGCCAGGCGCCACCTTCAGACTATAAGACGCACCCTTCTTTTCCCCAAAAATTTTGGGGAAAAAAAGTGCGTCTTATAGTCCGAAAAATACGGTACATATAATATTTTTTGATGGGTTCATTATCGGAAAAGATACCAACCCAAGCTGGTGCTAACTTAATGAAAATTACACTCATTTTTAATTCCAAACCCCCCTTTAAATCCCATTGGCAAAGGGACCATTGTTTGTACTATGGAACACACAAATGTCCAGCTTTCCTGGATATACACTATGTGATCGAAAGTATCCGGACACCTGGCTGAAAATGACTAACAAGTTGGTGGTGCCCTCCATCGGTAATGCTGGAATTCAATATGGTGTTGGCCCACCCTTAGCCTTGATGACAGCTTCCACTCTCGCAGGCATACGTTCAACCAGGTGCTGGAAGGTTTCTTGGGGAATGGCAGCCCATTCTTCACGGAGTGCTGCACTGAGGAGAGGTATCGATGTAGGTCGGTAAGGCCTGGCACGAAGTCGGTGTTCCAAAACATCCCAAAGGTGTTCTATAGGATTCAAGTCAGGACTCTGTGCAGGCCCGTCCATTACAGAGATGTTATTGTGGTGTAACCACTCTGCCACAAGCCGTGCAGTATGAACAGGTGCTCGATCGTGTTGAAAGATGCAATCGCAATCCCCGAATTGTTCTTCAACAGTGGGAAGCAAGAAGGTGTTTAAAACATCAATGTAGGCCTGTGCTGTGATAGTGCCACGCAAAACAACAAGGGGTGCAAGCCCCCTCCATGAAAAACACCACAACACCATAACACCACCGCCTCTGAATTTTACTGTTGGCACTACACACGCTGGCAAGATGACGTTCACCGGGCATTCGCCATACCCACACCCTGCCAATGGATCGCCACATTGTGTACTGTGATTCGTCACCCCACACAACATTTTTCCACTTTTCAATCGTCCAATGTTTGGCGTCGTTTGGCATTGACCTGTGTGATGTGTGGCACCCAATCACCTGACCTCGTTCGAAGTCCGTGAGTTCCGCGGAGTGCCCCATTCTGCTCTCTCACAATGTCTATTGTCTACTGAGCTCGCTGATATGGAGTACCTGGCAGTAGGTGGCAGCACAATGCACCTAATATGAAAAACTTATGTCTTTGGGGGTGTCTGGATACTTTTAATCACATAGTGTATTACAAGATGAAATAAATGTCATAAAAATACATTTAGTTTGTGATGACCTCAGGTGGCTGTAATTGATCTGTTTCCAGTATTTACTTTGGTTTGTGCTATATAGCTCTCCTAAGTCACTAATAGGAATTTGATAACATTGTTTGCCATGTTACATGATATATGCAGGGCTGTATGTCCAGTTGCAGATCATAAACATGTTAGGCCTGGTTCACGTCTGCGTTTGGTAATCCGTTCTGGGAGACCGCATGGGGACCCCCCTCCCGAACGAACTACTGAATGCATTGACAAGCAGTGAAAGCACATGGACTCCATAGACTGTCATGGGGTCCGTGTGCTTTCCGCGTGGCGTCCACATGAGTAATGCGGACAGGAAAGTACATCATGAAGTACTTTTCTGTCTGCATGTTCCGTGTGGACACCGCAAGGAAAGCACACGGACCCCATTATAGTCTGTGGGGTCCATGTGCTTTCATAAGCTCACCACTTGCCAATGCGTTCGGTAGTCCGTTCAAAGGGGTCCCCATGTGGACTCCCTGAACGGATTACCGTTTGCAGATGTGAACCACGCCTTAGTTCACATTATTCATGCAATTTTTCTTTTCTCTTATCTTTCATAACAGAAAATGCCTTAACAGTCCAGAGGCTGCAATCACAGAACTTTATTAATAAAAAAGACACAGACACAAAGACACTGCGCAAGTCCCTGTTTGTATAAGATATTCTAATTATTATCTATTTTCTATTTACCTCTCTACAGTCGATAGCTATCTATATAACTTATATATACTGTGAGACAGTGAAGGGTGTGGTGTGCGAGGACAGGTCTGTTCCAGCTAGGCAGTTAAAGGGTGTTTGGTAAAGACCCACACCAGGGAGGTCAGCTGACTAATCAAGGCCTCATATTAGGTTGTGTGTAGTGCTAGGAGATGTGGCACCACACTGAATGAGCTGACCTGTCCAAACAGAGCCTACAAACCAGGTACTGTGCCACCCATTGTTGTTACCAGAGCGAGAGACTGGCAACCAGGCTCCTGTATAGTCAGGGAACAGTTTCTTATGTTTAGTTAGTTCTCAGCCGAGAAGGCTTTTGTTTTGTTTGTTTGTGCCTTTGCAAAGGCAGTTTATGCACCTCAAGTGAAATAAGCGCTGAACCTGAGTATAACCCAGTCTCTGTGTCTCTTTGTCCCTGCACTACTACCAAGCATCTACCTAAGCGATTCCCCACAGTACTCTCAATGACGGCAGGTAGGAAGTAAAGGGCTACAATAATTTAAACCTACTCTGCAATATGATGAAATGATAGAGCTATCATACAGCATCGATCTCACATCTTTTAATTTAGAAACTTAAGTTTACACACCAAGATTAATACCTTAATTTTTTTAGTGGAGGTCAAAAGGAAGACTCCAATGCTGTATTCTTTCCTAAAATGATGATGATAAAAATGATAATGGTAAAAATAATAATAATTACCTCCTCCATTGGTATAAGCTCTATACGGGAACCTCCAGACGTTTCCCAAGCCAACACAGTATCCAATGCAAGACAGCAGAAAATCTAACTTTCCTGACCAATTTCCTCGGTCCTCTGGGTATTCCATCTCCAGCTCTGCATCATCACGATCACTAGGGGTCATCAGAAGATCTGGAGTGATGGGCTTGGGATATTAAAATGAAACAAAAGACACAGGTAATTTGAAAATAGAAAAATTAAGAAAAAGTACTAAATATTCCCAGATATAACCACATTAAGGCCCTTTGGGTTGTATAGAGCGGAAATATGGATGAAAGCAATATGCCATCAATGTCTTAAGGGGGTTTACCCACTAATTGTATTTTTTCAATTATCTTGGGTCCCAAAAGATGTAATTATTTCCTTGACAATACAATAAATTCTTAAGTATTTTTGCTGGTACTACAGGTGAAAATAACAATCACAATAAAAACAGTGATACAAAGGTGGCTAATGGCTATGTAGAATCTCCAGCAGTGAAGACTCCTTTGTACATGAAGCAAACGTAATATGATCGAATTAAAAGAATATGTGGTTAAAAGGCCACTGAATATGATAGCACAGAGGGTGATCTAACTGCAGGAGAAATAGCCTCATATCTAATAATAGCATTAGTCATTTATTTATGTATATGCTTTTTATTCTAGGCTTAGGCGACGTGTAGCTGGGCACTGCAACCATCATTATGCTAGGGTAAACCTAGCCCAGAAAATACACTCATAGTTACTCCATATACGTAGATGTTAAAAAGAATGAATTATACGCAGAATACACAATTTATTAACACTATGCAAAATATAAATAATATATAAACAATAAGACGCTGGGAAGAATGTATGTGATGGTTGTGTTTATGTGGCTATTGAGCTTCACATTCCATCCATATCATAGAGGCTTGACAGTCACAATTCCAGTAGGACAGCAAAAAGGGACAATAGATGTATAACGCTCTTGTAGATTAGTTCAAGCTTTAAAGGGATGGCTTATAGGTTTAGCCATCTACATTAGTCCCAGACATACAGTGAATAGAGCAGTAGCAGTGCACATGCATGACCACCACTCAATTGGGAGACTTGGGCATGATAAAATATATTAATGTGACATCATTGATTACATTATCCATAGGTGCAGGGTTGCAGACATAGCAGGACCCACTTTCTCTGAGACCTAGGGTGCAGTCAGTGATGCAGCTATGAATGATGGAAAGGGATGTGAAAACTGAATGTGCCTCCATTATTATACTGGGACATCATAATGTCTGCAATGAGCAAGTACTGTTTGGATCAGCCGATCCAAACAGCACGCACGCATTGAAATGAATGGATGCACCTGGTACTTCCGCTTTGACGCCGGCCGGCCGCTTAACCCCCCGCGTGCCGGCTACGTCCATTCATTTCAATGCGTGCGTGCTGTTCGGATCGGCTGATCTGAACAGTACTCGCTCATCTCTAGTCTGCATGTGACATCACCATAATTACATCCCTGTGCTTTGATGTCACAGTAGGAATTATCCCTATACTGTGACTGTACTGTGTATATTAATGTGACATCACTGTGTTTATTATTCCTATACTGTGACATCACTGTTTACGTTTCTAACATTGTCACATCATTGTACTGTAACTTCAATGTGTATAATTTGTACTGCAAAACCACTATGTATGTTATTTCTTTGTGTAATGGGGGCCAAAATATTTGTACATTTTTCAAGTTCTGAACTTGTTGCCTAAGGTAATTGTGGTAGAATGGGGTCCCTTTACAAGTTTTGGTATGAGCCTGCATGGTTACTTTTTACGTCTCAGACATTATCCTTGTACTTTGATATGATTATGTGCATTATTCCCCTAGTATGACATCACTGTATATATAACTGATACACTTCAGCTTTAGAGGATTAACCCTGCAGTGTGATATTGCTGTATACATCATCTCCAAGGTGACACCATTGTGTGCATTGCCCAGCACTGTGACCTCATTGTATGTAGAGTGACATCACTATAAAAATTTTCCCTGTAGAGTGACCTCATTGTATAAATTACCCCTGTATGGTGACATCACTGTATAAATTACCCCTCTACGGTGACATCACTGTATAAATTACCACTCTACGGTGACATCACTGTATAAATTACCCCTCTATGGTGACATCACTGTATAAATTACCCCTCTACGGTGACATCACTGTATAAATTACCCCTCTACGGTGACATCACTGTATAAATTACCCCTCTACGGTGACATCACTGTATAAATTACCCCTCTACGGTGACATCACTGTATAAATTACCCCTCTACGGTGACATCACTGTATAAATTACCACTCTACGGTGACATCACTGTATAAATTACCCCTCTATGGTGACATCACTGTATAAATTACCCCTCTACGGTGACATCACTGTATAAATTACCCCTCTACGGTGACATCACTGTATAAATTACCCCTCTACGGTGACATCACTGTATAAATTACCCCTCTACGGTGACATCACTGTATAAATTACCCCTCTATGGTGACATCACTGTATAAATTACCCCTCTACAGTGACATCACTGCATAAATTACCCCTCTATGGTGACATCACTGTATAAATTACCCCTCTATGGTGACATCACTGTATATATTACCCCTCTATGGTGACATCACTGTATAAATTACCCCTCTACGGTGACATCACTGTATAAATTACCCCTCTACGGTGACATCACTGTATAAATTACCCCTCTACGGTGACATCACTGTATAAATTACCCCTCTATGGTGACATCACTGTATAAATTACCCCTCTACAGTGACATCACTGTATAAATTACCCCTCTACGGTGACATCACTGTATAAATTACCCCTCTACGGTGACATCACTGTATAAATTACCCCTCTACGGTGACATCACTGTATAAATTACCCCTCTATGGTGACATCACTGTATAAATTACCCCTCTATGGTGACATCACTGTATATATTACCCCTCTATGGTGACATCACTGTATAAATTACCCCTCTACAGTGACATCACTGCATAAATTACCCCTCTATGGTGACATCACTGTATAAATTACCCCTCTACAGTGACATCACTGTATAAATTACCCCTCTACAGTGACATCACTGTATAAATTACCCCTCTATGGTGACATCACTGTATTGCCAAGACACATGAGAGATTGAAGACCAAAATAATCATCTCCCTTTTTAAAGTTGCTTTTGCTGACAGTCCCAGTGGAGGATGGCTCGGGAGTCGGGCTGCATAAATAGATGGATAGACACAGCCATGTTTCCTATTGCTATTCATGTTTTTTTCCTCAGGTAAAATTGATGTGTAAATTTTCTGTCCTATTTCCTGTGAGCAGAGCTGGTGGTGCTGGTTATTGTAAATGGAAAATATCCGTCACTTATTTCCTCTCACAGATTGCTGGGCTGCCCTTTTACCAGCGACTCCTTCTACAACTGTGCAGTCTGCTGCTTTGTTTCCATGGAAATGTAGACACCGAAACAGCTGATTTAACACGTGTGTATGTGTGAGTGTGTATTTATATATACATTCTGCTGCCATACTGCAATATTGCCGACCGAAGAGATATTGTACACAAGAGGTCTCACTGCTGAAACTGAGATGCATGGTTTCTGCGTCTATCTATTTATTCTATCTAATTATTCTATTTATTCTATCTATCATCTATCTATCTATCTATTTATTGTATCTAATTATTCTATTTATTCTATCCTATCTATGTATCTATTTATTTATTTTGTCTATCTATCTATTCCTCATATCTATCTTTCTTTCTGTCTGTATCTATCTATTGCTATTGTGTGATAGTAGGGGAAGTTACTAAAGAGATAAACCCTTCTTTGTTGTGCTATGGAGTCGGCCCTCCTTATTTTATATTTCCAATGGAAACTGATTCCCTACTAACAAAATGATCTATCTATCTATCTATCTATCTATCTATCTATCTATCTATCTATCTATCATCTATCTATCTATCTATCTATCTATCTATCTATCTATCTATCTATCCTATCTACATATCTATCAGTCTATCTCATATCTATCTATCTATCTATCTATCTATCTATCTATCGATCTAGCTATCTGTCACTACAAGAAAAAAGGCCTGGTTTCATGGGATTGGGATATCACTTGTTGCAACTTAGGGAAAGTGCAGCCCTAAGTTGCAAGGCTGTGATCAAAACATGCACCAAGATTTTGGCACATTTTTCTGGCATTCACTAAGCCATCTAATAGGAGGTGTAAAGTTAAGCGCAATTGTTCAAGATGGTTGCTGGGGAAGCTAGAGATACCTATAAATTTTCAACGCCTCATTGTGTTCCAGCTCCCTATTTGCCACACTTTAGTATGGCAACTTTTAGACTATGAAGGATCCCGGAGATTCGGGGGAGAGCCAGTGATCGATCCGAGACTCACTCATCGCTGAGGGAGCCTCGGATCGATCACTGGCTCTCCGCCGGATCTCCGGGACCCTTTGTGTGAATGGCAGAAGATAAAAAGAAAAATATAAAATGTTGTATCTTGGTCATCTATCAGGAATGAAGCCATGTGTGTCCTTCAAGAAACTCTGCCAAGTCTTTTCTCTCATTTTTGCTATCTTCACCTTGGTTTACATGGTATACAGTACATTATCCTGTTCGTAAATTTTGCTTTGCCTGGGGGTTCTTTAGCCTTTAGCCTCCTCAAATCAACTTTTAGATTATGGTCTAACCCATACCAAAAGGACTAGACAATATGCCGCGTTAGATCAAGAAGGTTCTATCTGCACTTTTTTGACACGCGGTTCTTTATGAATCAATCTACATGCTGTCTGAGCGGTATAGCATTATCTGTAATATACACTGAGACAACGTGAATGCAAAATGGTTCCATCTCCAAACTTCTTATCCGTTCAGAGCAAAAAGGTTCTATCTCCTTCCGCCAATAAAGCGGCTGTCTGAATTGGTGTGGGCATGTGCAGATTCAGACATCTCGTGTTACACTTACAAGTTGTAGGCCTCACCTGATAATTCTCATCTATTTCATTCCAATTATCATTGTAGTTTGTGAAAACAAATAAATATAATTAGAATAAAATGGAAATCACTTTTACCACTCAAATTTTTTTGTTTAAAGGTTATCTGAGCCTAGTTTTCCCATTCGTTATGTTATTACAAAGCAAAAAGGTTTTATCTTCACAGTAAAAGTGACGACATTTGACGTTTTCTGAAACAATAAGATTCTATCTTCAAGTCACTGCTTATATTAAGTATAAACAACTTAGATTAAAGAAAACTCTTCCTATAATTACTAATGATAGACCCCAGTGTAAGGCGACATGTGTCGTGTGCATGCTGCTGGGCCATGATTGAGTGGCATGGACGGCATATGGTTGACATGCCGTGTCCTACGTGCCTCCGTGGTTCCATTTATTCAGGTCAGTGAGCACAGGCCACAAAACAAACAGAAATAGGACTATCCTGAGTTTTTCTCCTGGCCCCATACACTGGACCATGAAAATACACAGTTGTGTGTATGAGACCATAGAAATGAACAGGTCAGTATGGCAGCCATGAAAAACGCGGTTAGCACACTGATTGTGCACATGGTTGTGTGCATGAGGCTTAAGTCAGCAAAATCTACAGGTGGTGTAGTTTCCACTGGTTCCATCCACAAAATACCTCTTTTGGCCCCCTTGCAGAAGACTGTATGAATGGTCAGTGTGTTATTCAGGATTTTCCGGGATAGAACCCTGGCCCGTTCATTCTTATGGGCCTATATACATAATTGTGAAATACATGGTCCCGTGTGTGCATCGAGAGTCCGGGCCGCAAAATATGGAACAGGTCCTATTCCTGTCCAGTTTTGCGCCCTGGTTCCGCGGCTCCTATTCATTGAATGAAAGGGGCCACGGAAGCATGGTCAATGCACGGGCGACACATGGGTGACATCTGTGTGCCGCCTGCACGCCACCCATGCCGTTCATTCACGCCCACTGGTTAGCACACGGTTGTGTGAAGCCATACTTGGGTTGAGATACCACACTGCAGAAATGCAGCTTTTTTTATTGCAGATTTTGCTGCGTATTATGGAGCCAAAGCCAAGAATGGATTGAGCAGAAGGAAGAAGTATAAGAGCTTGCTATATATTTCCCATTACTTTTGTAGCCATTCTTGGCTTAAAGAAAACCACAGCAAAATCTGCAACAAACAAAGCTGCGTTTCTGCAACGTAGGGCCTCAGCCTAACTATATCATGGTTAAGCTATGTCCGGGCTAGCGCATTCATTCAAAGCATCCTAAAACAGATCCAAATGGCGACTAGACTTGTAACGGGATTGAGGTTTCCAATATTTATCAGCTACAATAGCATTGTATAGGGAGTGACAGAAACCCTAAACAACCTCCCCACAGAAGCTGTCAAGGCAGATATGAACCGTCCCTAACATCAGTCTGTATTATGTAACCTAACAGCAAAAATCCACGACAGAATCCACAAAGTGTTGTCATTGTTTTTGTATATGCCCATTGTCATTAATAGTGAAACGCTTGGTTACTATAGCAGCCGGGAGAAATAGTATTTCCTTTCTTTTCAGATCATAGGAAATAATATTACCCAGGGTCAGCAGAAAATATAGACAAGTGACTCAGGAGATTCTTCACCGATGAGATCTCCAGAAATGAATGGTTTGTGATGTAGGACAGATCATTATGACAAATTACAGCTGATTTGTCATTGAGAGCTTTTAGGGGGTTCATTACGTGCGCGCTATCCTATCATGATGAATCATGCTGTGTGATAAACTCGGCTCAGCTAGATCTGATAAGCTTTCAGATGTTGAGATAGCAAAGTATGGGAATTCTCTAAGGCTCCATACACATGACAAGTTAAAAAAAAACGGACGGATAAAATTGTCAGATTTTAGTGTCCGTTTTCCATCCCTGTGTCATTTATTTTTCAGTAGTTTTTTGGCCGTGCACCAGTTTTTAAGTACATTTTTAACTGAACAGTGAGCTTTTTTTTTTGGACCCACTTTTCCGTTTTTACAATTAGTGAAACTAACACATCAGCCGGAAAATGGATGTTATGGGGCCTGACTCCATAGACTTATATTGGTTCCTTTTGGCCAAAAAAAAAAACGGACGGAAATAGGAAATAGGCTATAGGTGCTGCTGTGAAGAAGGACATTCCTGAATGTCTGTCAGGAACGCCCTTCGGAATGTGAAGACCTACGGTACCGGCACTGATAGCTCTTCACTGGGGGCACAGACCAGGAAAGCCGACAGTGCACTGAATTCAGCACACTGTTGGCTTTCCAGCAGTATATAAAACCGCATGTGCCCCAACTCATGAAAGGTCCTCTTTAAGGGGCATTGTGTAGGAGAGGACAATATGGGTCGGGTGCCTGGAGAAGTGAGGTGTCAAAGATGTCTGTGTTGCAAACCTTACAGAGGACAAATCACAGCTGGAAGAAGTGGTCACGGCAGTGCAGAGGAGGGATTAGTCAGGGACGTCTCCAGTAAGTCACCACAAAATGTTACTCACTGTATTCACTGTTAATGTTACCACTAGCAAACACGGACGACAGAAAGGCGCCCCCCCCCCCCAACCGCCGGACTTAATACTGGGGGGGGGGCGCCTTTCTGTCGTCCGCCTCAGGCAGCAGAAAGGCTAGGTTCACCACTGCTAGGTCTATTAACATTTTTATTGACACTGTCAGCAGACATAACAGAAGCAGACTGGTAGGTTACTGACCTAACAGGTTTCCTGTAAGATGAGGCCCCACTTTGTGGAAATGCAGCTGTTTTTATTGCAAATTCTGCTGTGGTCTTAGCCAAAGCCAAGAATGGCTTCAAGTGAGGAACATAATCCACTCCTGGCTTGGCTAAAAAAAAATTACGGCAAAATCTGCAACAAACACTTAGCTTTTCCTCAATGTGTGGCCTTAGTTAAAACAAACATAAAGAGACATTTTTAAGAATGTGTCCTTACTTTAGGCAAGCTAGTGGGGTACTAGGAGGGTGCTGAGTGCTGGGAAAGAGGCACCAACATGACACCCTGCTATGGCTCAGGTATTTAGAAATAAGGTTAGGGTAATGGCTGAAGCAAAGCCTGGTTATTATCCTGTATTTGATGTGCCACGCAGAACAACACAAGATCATTAGAAATGCCCCATGTGGAGTATGTATACTGCAACTCCTGTGTCTCTCACCATGATGCCATCTTGGATAATATGACTTAATTGGATAATATAGACACAAGAGTTAGCCACACTTTCAAAAGCTGTTGGATGGCGACTGTTCTTTCAAGGCCCCCTATACATGTGGTCTCAATAAGATAAGATAATCCTTTAATAGTCCCACAATGGGGAAATTTCAGAGATATGGAGATAGAGAGAGAGAGATATGCCAGACTCCTATTGCAGAGACTTATCTTCCTGAAAAACAAAAGGCTTGGCAGAGGAGTAACTTAAAGGCCCAATGCAAAATCTGTAATGGAGCCCTTACCTACTTTGTGCAAATAGTGGTATATTTTATGTGGTAGAAGGACCTTTGTGGCCCCCACAGGGTCTAAGGCCTGGTAGTGGCTGCTACTGTCTCACCTCCTATGGCTAGGTCCCTGGGCTAAGGCAAGGTGAAATCCAAAAGCCTGACACTAAGCAATAATGGCTTACGATTATCCATGTAAGTAAAAGAAAAAAAAAGTTAGAAATGTAAAGAAAAAGAAATATTGTATTTGTGTGAAACCACTAGAATTATTATATGGGAGAATGAAACCATAAGGATTAACCATACTCACAAGGTGTAAATAAACCTTATCTTCACAAATGTCCAAAATAATAATGGTATACCTACAAGTGAAAATACTAATCTGCCAGCGACATTGTAGAGCAAAAGAAGCTGAACAAATTGATGTATAATTTTGTAGGATTCAATATAATTTATACTGTATTAATCTAAATTCTTGCTACTTCTGGTCTTAGGAGTCCAATGGGTGGATCTGCTTAGTGACTGACAGCTATCTCTGTATACAGAATTAACTCTCAATCTTTAAGTGATACTGCCATATCTGAGGTAAAATGGATTAGAGAGAGGCTGAGCTCTGTGATATATAGGGTTATATGATAGAGGGAGAGAAGCTGAGCTCTGTGATATATATATAGGGTTATATGATAGAGGGAGAGAAGCTGAGCTCTGTGATATATATATAGGGTTATATGATAGAGGGAGAGAAGCTGAGCTCTGTGATATATAGAGTTATGTGATAGAGGAGAGAAGCTGAGCTCTGTGATATATAGGGTTATATGATAGAGGAGAGAAGCTGAGCTCTGTGATATATAGGGTTATATGATAGAGAGAGAGAAGCTGAACACTGTGTTATATGATAGAGGAGAGAAGCTGAGCTCTGTGATATATAGGGTTATATGATAGAGAGAGAGAAGCTGAACACTGTGTTATATGATAGAGGAGAGAAGCTGAGCTCTGTGGTATATAGGGTTATATGATAGAGGAGAGAAGGTGAGCTCTGTGGTATATAGGGTTATATGATAGAGGAGAGAAGCTGAGCTCTGTGATATATAGGGTTATATGATAGAGAGAGAGAAGCTGAACACTGTGTTATATGATAGAGGAGAGAAGCTGAGCTTCTCTCCCTCTATCATATAACCCTATATATCACATGGCTCAGCTTCTCTCCTTTATCATATAACCCTATATATCACAGAGCTCAGCTTCTTTCCTGTATCATATAACCCTATATATCACAGAGCTCAGCTTCTCTCCCACTATCTTATAACCCTATATATCACATGGCTCAGCTTCTCTCCTCTATCATATAACCCTATATATCACAGAGCTCAGCTTCTCTCCCTCTATCATATAACCCTATATATCACAGAGCTCAGCTTCTCTCCTCTATCATATAACCCTATATCAAATCAAATCAAAAAAGCTTTATTGGCACGTCCGAATAGATATTTGGCATTGCCAAAGCTAGTAAAATGGGGGGGGGGGGGGAGTTGGACTCGGGTGGGTGAGTGGTGGGGGTGGGGCGGTTGGTTTGGGGTATAACAGTCCGTGGAGTCTCATCTTCCTCTTCGTTGGTGACTGCTTTATGGGGAGGTGGGGGTGGGGTGGGGCGGGTGTTTTGGGATAAATATAACAGTCCGTGGAGTCTCATCTTCCTCTTGTTTGGTGACATCTGGACACGTATTGGGCAGCGATCTCCACAGTGGCCTCTTCTTCTCCCAGTAGGATGTAGAGTTTCCTCTTCTCGTCTGCAGATATGAAGTCTGGGATGTGGGCAGAGAGTCTTTGGTAGTAGACGGCCCTCACAGCTGAGTATTTGTTGCAGTGTAGCAGGAAGTGGGTCTCGTCTACTAGGGCCCCCTGGTCACAGTGCTGGCACAGTCTATTCTCCCGTGGTTTGTACGTCTGCCTGTATTGCCCCGTCTCTATCTCTAGGTTGTGGGCGCTCAGTCTGTACCGGCTCAGGGTCTGTCTGTGCTTGGGGTGGCGTATTCTCTCCAGGTAGGTGGCCAAGGTGTAGTCCCTTTGTAGGGATTGGTACACAGTGAGTTTCTTGGAGTTATTTATTTCGTTTCTCCATTCTTCAATGTACCGCTCTCTGTTTGCCTCTGTGGTCGCCTTTATTTCGGCCTTGGTTATCGTCTGTTGGTGTTTTTGGTTTGGTGGTTGGCTGTTGTTTGGTTGGTGAGTGTCTGGTTTGCTCAGGTGGCTTAGCCATGCTTGGTGGTGCATGCCTGGAAAGCTAGCGCCCTCTTCTGTATGGTGAGCCATAGGGGGAGTCTAGTATATATCACAGAGCTCAGCTTCTCTCCTCTATCATATAACTCTATATATCACAGAGCTCGGCTTCTCTCCCTCTATCATATAACCCTATATATCACAGAGCTCAGCTTCTCTCCCTCTATCATATAACCCTATATATCACAGAGCTCAGCTTCTCTCCCTCTATCATATAACCCTATATATCACAGAGTTCAGCTTCTCTCCTCTGTCCTATAAACCTATATATCACAGAGATCAGTTTCTCTCCTCTATCATATAACCCTATATATCACAGAGCTCAGCTTCTCTCCCTCTATCATATAACCCTATATATCACAGAGCTCAGCTTCTCTCCCTCTATCATATAATCCTATATATCACAGAGCTCAGCTTCTCTCCTCTATTATATAACCCTATATATCACAGAGCTCAGCTTCTCTCCTCTATCATATAACCCTATATATCACAGAGCTCAGCTTCTCTCCTCTATCTTATAACCCTATATATTACAGAGCTCAGCTTCTCTCTTTCATCTACTGTTCTCAGGGCAGCAAAAATCACTTGTCAGGTTATATTTAAGGCTACGACATGTGTACAGTAAATAAATTGATAGATAGATGATGGATGGATAGATAGGAGATGATAGATAGATAGATAGATAGATAGATAGATAGATAGATAGATAGATAGATAATATAAACAATGTATACATTGTATACATGTATACATTTTGTATACATTGTTATATAGAAATTCCACACTGCCATATTCAAGACAATGAAATGGTTAACTAAAGAGAGCCCATCTCTCTACTCACAATGTACAGACAGCCGACATCATCTTCACTCCACATAAAATATCACAACCTAACAACAAACAGCCCTGACAGCTACTACGTCCATGAACACAAAATATGTACATTTTTATTGTTTTCCCCTGGAACGCTGAGTGCTGAACAGATCAACTTCCCAATTCTACAAATCCTATTTCACGGTCTGTTTTCTCTGGGCTGTAATTCAGTTCATTGTGCTCATTTCTTCCTTTTTACCACCACTACATTGCTATGTGTCTTTGGTGGAAATCCTACAGGTGCCTGCTCGGTGTATACATAGTACAATTATAGTGTATGAAATGGCTTGTGTGACATAGGGTCGGTATATTTATTACTAAATGATGATGTGAAGAGTTGATTCTCTTCGAAGGGTTCTCTAGGAACATATTTGTATAGAAAAATACTAGATATGCTCCTGTATTCTTTTCATCATGTTACAATATGGATAATATTATGAGACGACTGAGGTTCAGGACCCCTAGCATGATGTCTCCAGTCACAAGAAGCCTGTTGCCTACCTGCTGCAGATGATGTTCTTGGTACCTCTTCATCCTGTTGCTCCGGGCTTTCCCAGTCTCTGTTTCGCTCCGTCAGATTCTGTGCCCACAGCTGGGAGATGCGAGGCCAGCTTGCTGAAGAGATGTTCTTCCTCGCCTGCTCTCCCTCGCTCTCGCTCTGTATCTCTCACATTCAGGTGATTGGCACAGAATGGGATGAGCTTGTTCTGCTGTTAACCCCTCTAGTAAGTTGCTAAGAAAAGAATGGCAAAGGCCTGTGCAAAGAGTTTGTACTAGGAAGGCGCGCAGAAAATAAATTATATTCCTATGAAATAGATCTTACACATTACAGTGTGCCCCTCTAAAGAGGAATGCCTTTTGGGACCCATCGGGCAAAGGGACTAACGGGAATGATGACAATCTGTATGTAAGAATATGAAGATGTCTCCTCCATTTTAATTGTGTTGTATTGCAATGTTTTGGTTTGCAAAGCCTCACACAGAGGGGTTAAATTTGTAATGGATTGGGTGTAACCATGCTGTGCAAAAGTAATGGTGTGTGCAAAGTGGCATCATCTTGTGGGCTGGACTAGATAGAATATATAGCTGTGGTTTTACCCACTAGAAGGGTTCTGGTATACCATAAGGTAGGTGGTGGAGGCTCTCGAAAAGTCGGCTGCAGAAGAGGTCTGATCAGAGGCCCATGTACTCAACATGGACTGTGTGCGGCAAAAAGTCCCTCAGTAGCTGAGCTAAGCATCTAGGAGCCTGTTACCTTCCATGCCAGTGTCTACAACCGCCCTCAAACAAAACTGCAGGAACTGTAGTTTGGAGTTGGCGCAGTCAGGAGTAAGTCCAAGATGGCAGCCTCGCTCTAGACGGCATAGAGATGAGGGGTTCACACTGAGATGATGAAGTCTACTAGGGCACTCTCTGATACTTGTCTCTTGTGTGGTGACTTTTCAGGGTGCCCATAGTGTTAGGTGCAAATTAAGGCACGGGAGACAGGATGGAAGTTAAAACAGACAATGCTTATAGTTAAGTTTCCTTGACAAGGAATAATCCAGTTAAAAAACAACTTGGGAGCACAAGTCACATAGAACAGTAGTTTAAACAAGTAGGACACTATACACATAAACAGAAGTGGCTGTGACTCTTCATCCCTTACACAGCTCTCTGACCCTATCCCCCATGGCGATCTTGAGTGGACGGTCCTAGCACATGACATGGGTGTGGCTGTCAAGGGTTAACTCATTCAATCTTGCTCTTTACTCAGGATGCAAATTGAGCATAAATCACACCCCAGATACACACTGCCACCACCTACTACATTCAGGATCAATAGGAATCCAATGCACTACTCCCAGAAGTCAGACGACAAAAATGGCAATGATTCTGTACAGTATACCTTGACCATCATTAAAGTGAATGCTTTAATACCAAAAGGTTCAGTGCTTATTAAAAAAAAGACAAACATGGATGACATAGACAAGGAAACAGTTTGTAAAATAAAGGAGAGAAAACAAAAAAACCTTACAGTATGTCTTAGTCCATGGAGATTGGTAGAATCTCAGATGACCATCACCCAGCTGGGCTGGCTCCAAAGATGTGACAAAGTTGCTTCTGGTATCAACAGTTTTAGGCCTCGACTTGTGTTTCAGAAGTTTAGTTGTTTGGACACTCCCCCTTTTTGACATGGGGGTGGATTTGTTTCTACAGGGAAAGATGGATTCCCCCCGATACCCCCCAGCTTCTCTGATGGCAGTTTATAACCTTCATAAACATCAGATATATACACACATCAACAATATAATTGACTGTAGGTGTGTGCAAGTAAGGGGTTTCATTATATGGAGGTGACCCCTGGGAACTAGTCCTCCTTTTCAACCGCTAATGGGGAAATGCAGGGCACGTTTTGGCTTTGGATGATTAAGTTTATGCCCCGGAGATGGCCAATATTCATCAAGGTTATGAAGTCTTGGGTCTGCAAGTCTGAGACCTGGTGACATGAAATTACCTGTTAAGTGATCATCTTTCAGTACAGGGTGCCAGCAGTAAACAGATTAGTGATTAGTTCCTGCATTAAAGGGGTATTTCCATCTCAAGGATCCTATCTATACTGCTAGCTTATGTAAATGCAAGAGTTTTGCTCAATATATTGCATTAGCAATGCTGCTTTTTCTGTGATGTGTCAATAAAAAGGAAAACCTGGCGCCCGTGGATGGGTTCTGATGTGGACCCAATGGTGACAGCTGCAGCTCCTACCCGGACACCAGTCAAAAAGGGTGGTGGAAACGGACAGTTTTATTGTATTTTATTTTCTGTTTTCTGTGATGTGAAATTATTCCCTCCATTGTTTACTCATTGTTTCACTGCTTCTGTTGTCTTTATGTTGGGTGCCTCTGGTTATGTCATGTCATACAGTATGTTTCATGTATTTTATCGTCTTGCAGCTTCCCCTTTGTGTATTGCCTGTGCGGGCCTCTGCACCATCCTCTGGTTTGCACGCTTCGGCGTGTTAAGTTGTGATCTTTTTCACTTGTTGTAGCACAGCAGAGGATTCGTTGCTGTGTGTTAGTCCAGCCAGTACTTTACTTTCTTTGGTTACTATGGGGTTAAGTTAGTACTTTTCCATCCCATTCCTTTGTGCTTGCTATTGCCTTGTGCATGCTGGCTCCAATTTGGTTCATCCGTGGCAAAGCAGGACCGTTAGAGCCTCAGTGAGTGGTTTACCGTAAGTATTGGCTCTGTCACTCTGTGCCCTGCTGTTTCTATTCAGTCCCTAAGGGAGAAGATTATAGCCCAAGGCCTTGTTAAAGACATCCCTAAGACAGGAAGAACAGTCTTTGTTCTACCAGACACAGTGCCAGGAGGAGAGAAGGAATCCTGCCTGCCAGGAGTTATCTAGGACCCACCTCATAAGGTAACTGGGCGTAAAAAGGACTTTTTTATTATCAGCCCCCAGAACCATCTACTGTCTGAGCCTAAGATACTGAGAGAGTTGTTAGAGTGGAATACAAGGCACTTAAGAAACCATCATCACTGGGTATACCTTACAGTTGTGAGACTACTACCCCCATCGGGAAGCTGCACGAGTTTATGGTTTACAGCCACAGTAAAGTTTATCCTGTTTCACTGCACCACTGCCTCCTGAGTTGTTCCTGTATTCACCATCAGGGCCCTTCCAAACACCATCACACCGGCTCAGGGTAAGAGAGGACCCCTGTCCAACTGGAAGTGCCCCAAACTATTATCAGTAATATTCTCACTAACCTCCCAACCACCCTGTGTAAAAACGTAAATGAATTAATAAAAAAAAAAAAAGTATCAATAATAAAAATTAATATTATATGCACTAACAGATTTGGAAATTCTCCTTTGGTGGATGACCTTATATTGCTCAGGGGTCCAAAAATTTCTCAGCCCCCATTTGTGAAATATGGCAACAGTGTATCCACTTTCTGAACATCCTGCACTACTAGCTTCTCCATGATAAGTCACAGCACATATCCTACTAATATTATAAAGATGAAAGTTTGTGTGTTTGGATGTTTGGAAGTTTGTTCCTCAATCACAGCCAAACAGCTGAATGGATTTTGTTGAAATTTCACACACACCGACATATTGCCCAGGAAGGAACGATGGGCTACTCTAAATGTGGGTCACTCACCCAAATCGCCACCGCAATCCTCAAAAGTTCACTCCGACTCTGCTGTAGGAACTGGCATTACGCCAGCCCAAGTCTTTCCACGCACCTCCTATTGGTGCATGGCAGGGTATGGGCGGGCTATGGAGCCAGCGCTGTGGCACCATACGTTGCCGGCGAAGTGGGGGCGGGGCGATTGACCGGGGAGACGGTAGTCACTTTCCCTAGAACACATTAAAAACTCATTACATAATGTGAAACACATACATCTTAGGTAGGGACTAAGGGCGGCACTGACGAAGTCACGGGTAATGCTAGTAATATAATAGTCCCTGCGGCTCAGAGAACAAGAAATTTTAATTAGCAGTAAATATTGGGGGCTGAGAAGGTCTCTAAGTCTCAGCTCTTGGAGTCTTTCATTACCTTTCCGGATAAGAGCCAGAATAATCTCATAATTTATCATGCGTTGGTTACACATGTATATGTGATATCTCATATCTTTATATCATATCATTATAAACTAATTCATTGCCTTCTTTTCCATCTACACTTGGAAATTTGCATAAAATATCTAATTAAAGAAGTTGTGAATAAAGTCTCTAACACCTTCCAGCAGCAGCAGTCACTGACAGATGGAGTTCTGCTACACGACGCCATCTGCTGGTCAAGGCTGAATATTACATGTACACATGGAGCACTGCAAACATTGTGGACTTGCTGTTTGCTCATGGAAAATAGTCGATCACTGGACAATTTATTAATATATAAATCTATCTTGGCTAAGGCATTTATGTAATACTCTTAATTTATGATCCCCTTGCCCTCCCCTACAATAAGGGGAGTTTAGTATTTCCAACCCCCATCTAATATTCTCAGATTTAGAGGTTTACAATGAGGGTTCCCAGGAACGCAGTGTACAGCACTATAATGTATATGGGATCTGAGCTGCAGTAACCGCCACATGGCCACTACACAGTATATAGAGAGGTGGACTTCCAGCACCATACTGTAGGTGGGATCAGTACTGGATTAAAGGCGCACACCCTCTGTCCGACACCAAACTGCAGGTTTAGGCGGAAGCCCCATGTGGCATAAAAGCAAGATGCCTGCAAAGTCCCTCCAGAGTATAGAGATTCTAGTGAATCCCATTCACACATTGCAGAAAAATACCTGTAGTGGAAATGCTACATTTTCTAAAACCGCTGCGCTTTTGTAAATGGCAGTATGTCAGTTATACTCATGGAAATGCTGACTGTTTCCGTACAGGTATATTTGAAGCAGAAAGTCTGCAGAGGAAAATTGCAGTGGGTGAAAACCGTGATGTATTCCCCTTGTGCTTTTTGGCGGCGGCCTGCTACGTGGGGCCTAATCCTACTGCTCGTGCTGAATCCGCAGTCCTCAGACCTCTGGTGGCACATATATGGTTAAAAACAATGGCAGATGTCTTTGGTGGTCTTGATAACCCTGCACTTTTATGTAGATCTTTTCGTGACCAGCACTGAACTCCTATCAGTTCTTTGCAGTTTTCTAGGTGATATGCAATGGAAGGACGCGGCAGACATGTAAACAGATAGTAGCACTTGATTTTATTATGTCAGTGTACACACATATATTTCTATCTTGGACATTCCTTACATTGTGTATGTTCGATATGTCAACATTGTAATTTCTCTTAAAGAATGTTTGAACTGTTCACTATGTGATTCCTGACGTTTAGTTTATGATTCTCGGGATTCTTTCATTTTTCTTGATTTAAGTAATTTTTTAATCAAATTATTTTTAAGTAAATTTTTCCAATTTTTTTTTATTTCTATTAGAACTATTAGTGATCAGGAAAATGGGGGCCCATGTGAATGAAGCACCAGTGTGATTGCCTATATGGAGCTTACAGGAGAGGCCCAGAAACCCCATGTATGTGAATGTTTAGCTGATCAAGTAAGTGCACTGCCACTTCATTGACTTGGAGGTTTTTAGGGGGACTTTTTGGTACCCATTTTCCTGATCGCTTGGGGGGAAGGGTCTCAGCAGTCGGTCCCCCAGTGATCTGACACTTATCCTTAATCCTTTTAAGACTTAACCCCTTCCCGCCGATGGCATTTTTTGATTTTCGTTTTTCGTTTTTGACTCCCCTCCTTCTAAACCCCATAACTTTTTTATTTCTCCGCTCCCAGAGTGATATGAGGTCTTAATTTTTGCGGGACAATTTTTTCTTCATGATGCCACCATTAATTATTCTATATAATGTACTGGGAAGCAGGAAAAAAATTCAGAATGGGGTGGATTTGAAGAAAAAATGCATTTCTGCGACTTTCTTACGGGCTTTGGTTTTACGGCGTTCACTGTGCAGCCAAAATAACATGTCCCCTATATTCTGTGTTTCGGTACGGTTCCAGGGATACCAAATTTATATGGTTTTATTTACATTTTGACCCCTAAAAAAAATTCCAAAACGGTGTTAAAAAATTTTTTTTCTAAAAGTCGCCATATTCCGACGGCCGTAA
Organism: Leptodactylus fuscus; assembly: GCF_031893055.1. Classification (NCBI taxonomy): domain Eukaryota; kingdom Metazoa; phylum Chordata; class Amphibia; order Anura; family Leptodactylidae; genus Leptodactylus; species Leptodactylus fuscus. The sequence goes on from NC_134269.1 coordinate 192,298,691, forward strand.
CTTTTTTATACATAGGTGTACGGGGATGCATAGGGCGTCTTTTTTTGCGGGGTCGGGTGTACTTTTTAGTTCTACCATTTTCGGGAAATGTTATTGCTTTGATCACTTTTTATTCAAATTTTTATCAGAATTAAAACAGTGAAAAAATGGCGGTTTGGCACTTTTGACTATTTTTCCTGCTACGGCGTTTACCGAACAGGAAAAATATTTGTATAGATTTGTAGAGCGGGCGATTTCGGACGCGGGGATACCTAACATGTATATGTTTCACAGTTTTTAACTACTTTTATATCTGTTCTAGGGAAAGGGGGGTGATTTGAACTTTTAATACTTTTTATATTTTTTTATATTTTTTTTTACTTTTTTTTTATTTTTTTTTGCATTTATTAGACCCCCTAGGGGTGTTGAACCCCAGGGGGTCTGATCACTAATGCAATGCATTACAATGCTAATGCATTGCAATGCATTGCAAAAAATCATCATCTCTTTTGCAGGCTGTATACACCAGCCTGCAAAAGAGAGAATTTGCAGACTGGCTGGGAGCCCTTAACAAGGCTCCCGGCTGTCATGGCAACGGGGGGTCGGCCCTGGAGCATGCTCCAGGAGCCGACGATCCTTGCCAAAATGGCGGCGCCCAAGCGCCGCCGGGAAGATGGCGCCTCCGGCGCCTTTGACAGCAGCGCCGGAGGGGTTAATGCCTCCGATCGGTCCAGGGACCGATCGGAGGCATTAGAGCCGGTTGTCTACTGCTTAAAGCAGTAGACACCCGGCGGCTATGACGGCCGCCCGGCTCCCGGGCGGTCGCCATAGTTACAGACCCGACACGCGCCGTACGCGCATGTCGGGAAGGGGTTAAAGGGGCTCTATCAGCAAAATCATGCTAATAGAGCCCCACATATGCGTGAATAGCCTTTAAAAAGGCTATTCAGGCACCGTAAATCTTATATTAACCCCCGGTCCCGTTTTTAAATCATATTTGCAAAACTTACTTGAACGTGCACCCTGGGCGGGGGTGCACGGTACGACGTCATCTTCGGGCACACCTGCCTCTTCTTTCTTCTTGGAGTAACGCCCTCTTCTCCGTGTCTTCTTCCGGCTGCTTCTTCTCGTGAAATCCCGCGCCTGTGTAGTAGCGCTTCCCTCCGAATTGCTACTGCGCAGGCTCACTTGCCATTTCACTTAATGGCAGTTCGCGATTGTACTGCGCATGCGCAGTACTGTTGCGTACGTCTACGGGGACTGAGCCTGCGCAGTAGCGATTTGGAGGGAAGCGCTACTACGCAGGCGCGGGATTTCACGAGAAGAAGCCGGAAGAAGACACGGAGAAGAGGGCGTTACTCCAAGAAGACAGAAGAGGCAGGCGTGCACAAAGCTGACGTCGCATCGTTTATCCCCGCCCAGGGTGCACGTTCGGTAAGTTTTGCATATATGTTTTTATCCTTTTATTTAAAAACCGGGGGTTAATATAACATTTACGGTGCCTGAATAGCTTTTTTAAAGGCTATTCACGCATATGTGGGGCTCTATTAGCATGATTTTGCTGATAGAGCCCCTTTAAATGTTCCTTCATTCTCAGTCATTGAAATGGTGCCCCCTGTACCCAGCACCCTGAACACATGCTCATCATGTCCCTTATTGTATAAAACTGTTTGCTTTGTGAATATGGGACTAGGTTTGTATAGATTTTCTGATTCTGAATGTCAAGAAGAATAGTTCAATTCAGCAAGATTTCTTCTTATTCTTTTGGGTGTCTGAGCAGTATTTGACACTGTTGACCATCATCTCCTCCTCACTCTGCTTCGCTTAGCCAGCATCAAGGACACTGCGCTCTCCTGGTTCTCCTCTTATCTCTCAGACTGCACTTACAGTGTATCATTTGCGGGCTCTGTTTCTTTCCCTCTTTCCCTTGCAGTTGGGTTTCCTCAGGGCTCGGTCCTAGGCCCCCTGCTCCTCTCTCTCTACATAACCCCCATTGGACAAACCATCACCAGATTTGGCTTCAGGTACCATCTTTATGCACATCTTCCCGTGACATCACCCCTGCACTCATACAGAACACCAGCGAGTGTCTTTCTGCTGTCTCTAATATGTCTTCGCTCTATCTGAAACTAAATCTCTCCAAGACTGAACTACTACTGTTTCCACCATCTAATAGATCTGTCCCTGATATATCCATTGTAGACTCAGGCCTTACTATAACTCCTAGGCAGCATGGTCGCTGCCCTGGGGTTGTGTTTGACTCATACTTTTCCTTCATCCCCCATATCCAATCACTCGCACATTCATGTCACCTCCACCTCTAAAACATCTCCAGAATACACCCTTTCCTTACCAGAGATACATTAAAGACACTTATTGTCTCTCTGATTCACTCTCGCCTTGACTACTGTAACTCCTTACTAATCGGTCTTCCCCTCACTAAACTCTCCCCTCTACAATCTATTCTGAATGCAGCGGCCAGGCTCATCTATCAGGCTAGATGCTACAGCGATGCCTCTGGTCTGTGCCAGTCACTACGTTGGCTGCCCATTCATTATAGAATAAAATATAAACTTATCACCCTCATCCACAAGGCTCTCCATAATGCCGCACCTCCCTACATTTCCTCCCTCATCTCTGTCTACCGCCCAACCCGTGTTCTCCGTTCACTCAATGACCTAATACTTACATCCTCTATTATCAGAACCTCCCACGCTTGTATACAAGACTTCTCCTGAGTTGCACCACTTCTCTGGAATGCTCTACCCCGGACAATCAGATTAACTCCCAATTTCTACAGCTTCAAGCGCAAACTAAAGACACACCTTTTCAGACAGGCATATCACAATTCCTAATGTTAACCCTTCTGTACTGTCATTAGAATCCCTAAAATGAACCCTCCTCTGTCCCCGCTCCCACATTTCCCCACATGATATGATGCCATTTCAGGCTAACTTTATATGTCCAAACACCATCCACATGTTAAGGGTCACGACTGGTGACGGCTCATACAGTTTTATGTTTGTGTAATGACAGTAACCTCTACTACATGGCACTGACGGCACTACTACAGAACTGTCTGACCACTGTATAAGTAATACTACCTCCGATGCCGCCTTTGCTACCTCTTGTGTCACCCCCTCTACCTCATGGATTGTAAGCTCTTGCTAGCTGGGCCCTCAGTCCCATTATGTGAAATGATTATTTCTTTGTAATGTTTCTTTTTGTCTGTATTTGAACCCTACAAATTGTACAGCGCTGCAGAATATGTTGGTGCTATATAAATAAAATTTATTATTATTATTATAGAAACATATCTAGTTCTGTATATTTCTACATCGTGATTCTGTCTCATTTACATCAGACTAGATGTCCCCTGAATTACTAGTAGCATATGAAGTCCAAACAAATGCTATTGACAGTGCACAATGTTGTCTTCTCCAATGACACTGATATATATATGTAGCAAAGTCAGGGACACACCATGCATGAGGCATTCTTAGGCAATGGCCTCAAGTAGTGATTCATGGAATACACTGGGGAGAGGAGGGGGCATTTTTTTAAACAGCAGCTTCATATTGTGTTGTTTCAATAAGCAGCTGTCAGTACTTTTTTCTCACCTGCCTAGGCGGCACTACAATTACGTCAGCATTGACTACAGTGCCACCCTGGAGGCGGCCGCGGAGGGTGGCCAAGACAGGAGTGGGGACATGTCAGTAAAAATTAGCAGCTTCTACTCTGTGTAGGGGTGGGGGGAACAAAAGGGGTCCTAAACTTGGTGGGGTGTGTAAAAAAAAGGTGGGTCAAACACTGCATGTGGGCTTTAAAAAAGAGGTCATATATTGTGTGGGTGCCATAAAAAGAGCTCAGATACTGTGGGGGCTATAAAAAGTGGGGTCAAATAATGAGGCAAAAAAGGGGTCATATACCATGTGGTGGGTTGAAAAATAGGAAGTCATATACTGTGTGTGGGACAAATAAAGGTAGTCATATACCATGTGGAGGGCCAGAAAAAGGCAGTTATATACCGTGTGGAGAGCCTGAAAAGGGGAGTCTTTTACTGGGAGGGGGGGAGTCAAGAAAAATGGGGTCAAATACTATGTAAGGAGGGTGGGGAAGACAAAGGGGGTCATTTACTTTGTGGGGGAGACAGACAAAGTAGGTCATTATATTATGTTGTGGTCCAAAAAAGGGAGTTGTACACTGTGCGAGGGGCCAAAAAAAAAATGGGTGGGCCAAATAAGAGGATTTTTTGATCTGCCAATGGGGGGGCATTTAGCCAGTGGGCATCTTTTTTGGGGTGGGGGGGCATCTTTCTATAATTGCCTATGGCAGCAGGGCTAGGTTCACCCCCGAGCAGAGTTAACTCGGATTTCTGCAGCAGGGTAATATCTTATCACAGAATACTACTAAAACCAATGAAAAGTCATTGAAAAAAACATTCTTCTAAACTGCTGAAACTTTCCTCCGGCGGTAAAGAATTTCCCCTGGTCCTTTGGTCTCTTCTTTACTGCAAAATATTACACTTAGTGACCAAAAACAATAACCCCCTCAGATAGAGATGTTGGATTGGGCATGCAGTTATGTCAATTATTAGGCACTCAGTCTTGCCACAAGAAGGTATCAGGGTAAGGTCCCCACTGTCTTTGCTTCCCCACTTTCTGCAAAATGAGGCCTTAGATTAAAAGTGCTATCCTCGCTGTCTTATAAAAAGGCTCTCAAAGACTACTTTTGGATAGTGTACCTCCTGGGGGGAGACCGTTGACTTCTAGACATACCTCTACAATGCACTCAAAGATGTTTTGTTCAGTTGACAGACTTTTACAGGGGTGCATCATTGGACTGACAAGCAGGATGGTGCTTTTGATACATTTCCCACCATCTGACCTGGCTGTTTGAGCAGTGGTTACATGAGGTCATCACACCATCACCAGGCTCTGACCAGCCCAGATGTACCAACAATGGAGGGGAACGTTAGGTTCTCCAACATGCATGAGCAACTGACACTCTTTCCTTATCCATCATCCAGACGTAGGTGGCACCTTCATTAACCAGCTCTCGGACTTCAGATTTCCAGGTGTATAGAAGAAGGAAATTTAACCCATTAACCTACGAGTGCGCAGGACCTGACATCCCACTTCATAATCTGTTTATCCACCTTTGAACTCTCCCTAGCTCTCCTTTATCTGTTTTAGAATGTGGAGACCAAAACCGAATCCCTCATTGGCAATGTGGTCTTACTAGAGATTTATAGAGGCTAATACATTGGGATGTGAGGTTTTTATCTTTTTATATACCCTAAAGTCTTATTTACTTTTATAGAAGCTGAGTATTGTTGCATAGCTTACTTTTTGCCAGTATTTCTTTTGTCTGTTGGTTATTCGTAGGATTTTTTTCACGACACTAAATAACCTTGGCTCTGTTTTCACACTTTTATCTCTGACGCTTTTACTCCAATCTGACTAATACAATATAGGTTTAGAGATTCAATCATTAAGCGCGCCTATGGCATTCAGTATGACGCAATAAACGGAGTCGATTTTGAGCCTACATTTCCTCCTAACGTTGAATGCTCTGATGTTCGGCTTTCGTAACTCTTTACGTGGACACATCTACCTACGCTAGTGATTATATAGCACAGAAGTGTTGATACAGTGTCACATGTGTCCCTTATGAGAAGAGTGGAGTCAGCAGCACCCTTCCCCCAGACAACATCATCTGTTTATGTATGAGATGGAAGGTGAAGAGTAGAGGGCTCATATTTATTGCACCTGCTGTGGTACACACCTTGCGAGGATCACACATAGGGGAGGACCTTTGCCCTCTTGTTTAAACAACCAAGATATTGTATCAGCCACAACTTCTCTTTTTTTCTTACCTCCTTTATCAAAGCTTTGTCCTCTCTAGTCAGAGGATTACAACAATTGTGGTACAGACAACCAACAATGTAATATAGATTGTCTATCAGAACTATCAGGGTCCAACTGGCCCACTAGCATGCAGCACTCAGGCTGGGTAGGAGGGGCTAGGGGTCCTCTAGCCTCACTGGATCAGGGGCCCATCGGGGTTTCACCTGTGCCCCTGTAGGCTAGTCCAAGCTTGCCCTTCTATAGATTTCATAAAGGGTATTAGTTTTACCCAAACTGTTTTACAGTGTACTACAATAAAGTTTATTAAAGGGAGTCTGTCGACAAGAACCAACATACAGTCCTATGAAAAAGTTTGGGCACCCCTATTAATCTTAATCATTTTTAGTTCTAAATATTTTGGTGTTTGCAGCAGCCATTTCAGTTTGATATATCTAATAACTGATGGACACAGTAATATTTCAGGATTGAAATGAGGTTTATTGTACTAACAGAAAATGTGCAATATGCATTAAACCAAAATTTGACCGGTGCAAAAGTATGGGCACCTCAACAGAAAAGTGACATTAATATTTAGTAGATCCTCCTTTTGCAAAGATAACAGCCTCTAGTCGCTTCCTGTAGCTTTTAATCAGTTCCTGGATCCTGGATAAAGGTATTTTGGACAAACAATTCAAGTTCAGTTAAGTTAGATGGTCGCCGAGCATGGACAGCCCGCTTCAAATCATCCCACAGATGTTCAATGATATTCAGGTCTGGGGACTGGGATGGCCATTCCAGAACATTGTAATTGTTCCTCTGCATGAATGCCTGAGGATTTGGAGCGGTGTTTTGGATCATTGTCTTGCTGAAATATCCATCCCCGGCGTAACTTCAACTTCGTCACTGATTCTTGAACATTATTCTCAAGAATCTGCTGATACTGAGTGGAATCCATGCGACTCTCAACTTTAACAAGATTCCCGATGCCGGCATTGGCCACACAGCCCCAAAGCATGATGGAACCTCCACCAAATTTTACAGTGGGTAGCATGTGTTTTTTTTGGAATGCTGTTTCTTTTTGGACGCCATGCATAACGCCTTTTTTTATAACCAAACAATTCAATTTTTGTTTCCAAAATGAAGCTGCCTTGTCCAAATGTGCTTTTTCATACCTCAGGCAACTCTATTTGTGGCGTACGTGCAGAAACGGCTTCTTTCTCATCACTCTCCCATACAGCTTCTATTTGTGCAAAGTGCGCTGTATAGTTGACCGATGCACAGTGACACCATCTGCAGCAAGATGATGCTGCAGCTCTTTGGAGGTGGTCTGTGGATTGTCCTTGACTGTTCTCACCATTCTTCTTCTCTGCCTTTCTGATATTTTTCTTGGCCTGCCACTTCTGGGCTTAACAAGAACTGTCCCTGTGGTCTTCCATTTCCTTACTATGTTCCTCACAGTGGAAACTGACAGGTTAAATCTCTGAGACAACGTTTTGTATCCTTCCCCTGAACAACTATGTTGAACAATCTTTGTTTTCAGATCATTTGAGAGCGGGCTGTCCATGTTCGGCGACCATCAAACTTAACTGAACTTGAATTGTTTTGTAGAAAGAAATGGTCCAAAATACCTTCATCCAGGATCCAGGAACTGATTAAAAGCTACAGGAAGTGACTAGAGGCTGTTATCTTTGCAAAAGGAGGATCTACTAAATATTAATGTCACTTTTCTGTTGAGGTGCCCATACTTTTGCACCGGTCAAATTTTGGTTTAATGCATATTGCGCATTTTCTGTTAGTACAATAAACCTCATTTCAATCCTGAAATATTACTGTGTCCATCAGTTATTAGATATATCAAACTGAAACTTCTGTTGCAAACACCAAAATATTTAGAACTAAAAATGATTAAGATTAATAGGGGTGCCCAAACTTTTTCATAGGACTGTATTAACCTAGCCCTGTAGATTGTTAGTTTAGGGTCACCTGTTCCAAATGGTGTTTTCCTCTTGTGAATTTCTTCCTCTGTTACCAAAATATCACTGTTTTTCCCAATATGAGGTCTTTGGAGCAATAAAGGTAAGTTCAGACAGGGTTTTTTGGACGGAACCTGAGGTGGATGCTGTCTCAGGTTCCGGACCAAAAATCAGCTGTGACTGAAAGCTGGTGCACTGCGCTCTGAATTAGGCCCAACGAATGGGCCTAGTCCGAAGGAGGGAATGTCTTCAGGCCAAATCGCGAGGCAACTCGGCCTGAAGAATGAGCACCTCGATTCTTTTTTTCCAGGAACCGGAAGAAACGGCTCATGGAAAAAACTCCTGAGCGGCTCCCATTGATTTAAATGGGAGCCATCTTTTTGGTCAGGATTTTGAGGTGGATACGGCCTCAAAATCCTGACCAAAAATCTCCGTCTGAACTTATCCTAAGGGCTTTGCTGCTTTCCTCTTTAGAGCAATGGAAACACCCTCGTTGCTCCAAAGAGGTGAGCAGTAATGCCCTTGTTGCTTCAAAGAACTAATTTATTATTAACAAAAACAGAAACACAAAAATTAGTTGAATAACCCACGTGATGAAAATGTTATAGCCCTCAAAACCACATATATGAAGAAAAAAACTGAGAAATTGGCCTGGTACTGAAGTGGTTAAAAAAAAATGTAAAAGTGGGTAAAAAAAATTAAAAAAAAAAAAGATTGCTGTTAGAAAAAACGGCAGTGCCCATCCATAAGAGGATAACGTTTTGGTTTGTTGTAGCCCTGACTAGTATATCGGGTGTCATACACTGTGAGTTGCACGCTTGGTAGTGTAGAACAAGCCCAGATGTACAATGATAACCCAGCTCTGCCAAGAGCTTTATATCCTTCACATAAATAATTTCACATGAATGAGTTTCTTGTTTTACGCACTTCCAACACGTGAATAATTAATTTCAGTTTTTTTTCTTCACTAGGGCATTGACCTTTTCAACTTTAGTCCCTCACTGCTTACCTGTTGTCTGCTCTGCCCTCTGCCAGCTGCTCCCACCGATATCTCGGAATTTTTCAAGTTTATGGTGGTGGGATATTCAGTCTGTTGTAAGTCATAAACACTGATTAGAACAGATTCTAGGACGCTGGGCAGAATCCAAAGATTTTATAAGGGCTTGGCCTTGTTCTTTGACCTCCTGCTGTATGTATTCTACTTAGTCTCATCACACCTGTCCTGTGCATTATACACCTTTCACTACTTAATAATCCAATTAACCTTTTACGCACCCAATAGAATAGTATTGTTTGGCATATTAGAGTCTGTATACATGTATTCATGTGATCATTGTCCATGCTGTCATATATTCTATCTACACACACTGCGACTGATGAAGGCAAGAGTTTTTGGGATTCATTTTGTATTACATATTGTGGGGAAGGTAGCTTGGTAGTAGCAATGGTGCAGAGCCAACAAGTCAGAGACAGGAACACAATATCCGGTACAAACAGGTTTATTTGAAAAAAAAAAAAAAGGCAAAGTAAATAAACCTTCACTTCAGATTCAAAAACATAAAAACAAAAACCTACTTGTCCAAGCACTAACTAAACACGATAAGGCTAACCATATGTGTGCTTTACTACCAACTACACAAACAAACAAAATAGCACAGTTTGGTCTCAGTGTCAAGACAGACCCAAACACTTCCTCTCACCCCCAGGATCTGCCCTGAAGTGCAGGTTCTGCAGTCTCTTATGGCCCAGTAATGATCCTGGGACCTACACCTGGCTGAGGCCTACTCAAAACCAGCACTGGACCAGCACTCTGTCATCTCCTCAATATATATATATATATATATATATATATATATATATATATATATATATATATAAAACAAATGCTTTCAAAATGATAAGAGTTAAGGGATTTTCTGGCCCCCAAAAATCTTTTTTATTTATTATTTTTTTAAAAAAGGTCTGTTAGTGTTTATTAATGGGTTAAAAGTGTACCCATATACTGTTAGCAGTGTTTTGAGTGATTTCTAGGTGTCTGTGGTATGTTCTGCATTTGCTTACATGTGTGCCTTCCTACTATGTAACTTCCTGTGTACTTGTCACGCCACCTCCCAGTCACTGCTCACCACCCCCTCCTCTCTTACTGTGTTACATCCCTCTCCCTGTCTCCCTAAACTACACTAAGCTATCCCGCCGTAGCTATGCTAAGCTAGGCTATCTTGCTCACTGATAGCTCCTTTCCGTTCCATAGGATCATACTTACCTAGTTTGCTATGTGGGAGCCGCCTCCTCTTCACTGTGCGCAGCCTGGAGAATCTGCGCACAGACCGAACGTAACTGTGAGGTATGCGCAGTAGAGATGGGTTGCCATTTCTCCTGCGTATTTCTTGAACTCATTCTCCAGACTGCGCAGCCGCTTCAAGAGTAGAGAGAGGAGGACCCATTCCGGACACAGGAAGACACATAAGTACTGATGGGGGTGGGGGGAAGGGAGGAGTACTGGTGACGTTCTGTTTCGGAAACGGTGAAATGGAACATCACTGGATTATTAGAAAGTGTCCCTGGGGCGGTCATGTGATGTGCGGTAATTATTAGAGATGAGCGAACACTAAAATGTTCGAGGTTCGAAATTCGATTCGAACAGCCGCTCACTGTTCGAGTGTTCGAATGGGTTTCGAACCCCATTATAGTCTATGGGGAACATAAACTCGTTAAGGGGGAAACCCAAATTCGTGTCTGGAGGGTCACCAAGTCCACTATGACACCCCAGGAAATGATACCAACACCCTGGAATGACACTGGGACAGCAGGGGAAGCATGTCTGGGGGCATAAAAGTCACTTTATTTCATGGAAATCCCTGTCAGTTTGCGATTTTCGCAAGCTAACTTTTCCCCATAGAAATGCATTGGCCAGTGCTGATTGGCCAGAGTACGGAACTCGACCAATCAGCGCTGGCTCTGCTGGAGGAGGCGGAGTCTAAGATCGCTCCACACCAGTCTCCATTCAGGTCCGACCTTAGACTCCGCCTCCTCCGGCAGAGCCAGCGCTGATTGGCCGAAGGCTGGCCAATGCATTCCTATGCGAATGCAGACTTAGCAGTGCTGAGTCAGTTTTGCTCAACTACACATCTGATGCACCCTCGGCACTGCTACATCAGATGTAGCAATCTGATGTAGCAGAGCCGAGGGTGCACTAGAACCCCTGTGCAAACTCAGTTCACGCTAATAGAATGCATTGGCCAGCGCTGATTGGCCAATGCATTCTATTAGCCCGATGAAGTAGAGCTGAATGTGTGTGCTAAGCACACACATTCAGCACTGCTTCATCAAGCCAATACAATGCATTAGCCAGTGCTGATTGGCCAGAGTACGGAATTCGGCCAATCAGCGCTGGCCAATGCATTCTATTAGCCCGATGAAGTAGAGCTGAATGTGTGTGCTAAGCACACACATTCAGCACTGCTTCATCAAGCCAATACAATGCATTAGCCAGTGCTGATTGGCCAGAGTACGGAATTCGGCCAATCAGCGCTGGCTCTGCTGGAGGAGGCGGAGTCTAAGATCGCTCCACACCAGTCTCCATTCAGGTCCGACCTTAGACTCCGCCTCCTCCGGCAGAGCCAGCGCTGATTGGCCGAAGGCTGGCCAATGCATTCCTATGCGAATGCAGACTTAGCAGTGCTGAGTCAGTTTTGCTCAACTACACATCTGATGCACACTCGGCACTGCTACATCAGATGTAGCAATCTGATGTAGCAGAGCCGAGGGTGCACTAGAACCCCTGTGCAAACTCAGTTCACGCTAATAGAATGCATTGGCCAGCGCTGATTGGCCAATGCATTCTATTAGCCCGATGAAGTAGAGCTGAATGTGTGTGCTAAGCACACACATTCAGCACTGCTTCATCAAGCCAATACAATGCATTAGCCAGTGCTGATTGGCCAGAGTACGGAATTCGGCCAATCAGCGCTGGCCAATGCATTCTATTAGCCCGATGAAGTAGATATGAATGTGTGTGCTAAGCACACACATTCAGCACTGCTTCATCAAGCCAATACAATGCATTAGCCAGTGCTGATTGGCCAGAGTACGGAATTCGGCCAATCAGCGCTGGCTCTGCTGGAGGAGGCGGAGTCTAAGGTCGGACCTGAATGGAGACTGGTGTGGAGCTATCTTAGACTCCGCCTCCTCCAGCAGAGCCAGCGCTGATTGGCCGAATTCCGTACTCTGGCCAATCAGCACTGGCTAATGCATTGTATTGGCGTGATGAAGCAGTGCTGAATGTGTGTGCTTAGCACACACATTCAGCTCTACTTCATCGGGCTAATAGAATGCATTGGCCAGCGCTGATTGGCCGAATTCCGTACTCTGGCCAATCAGTGCTGGCCAATGCATTCTATTAGCTTGATGAAGCAGAGTGTGCACAAGGGTTCAAGCGCACCCTCGGCTCTGATGTAGCAGAGCCGAGGCTGCACAAGGGTTCAAGCGCACCCTCGGCTCTGATGTAGGAGAGCCGAGGGTGCACTTGAACCCTTGTGCAGCCTCGGCTCTGCTACATCAGAGCCGAGGGTGCGCTTGAACCCTTGTGCACACTCTGCTTCATCAAGCTAATAGAATGCATTGGCCAGCGCTGATTGGCCAATGTATTCTATTAGCCTGATGAAGTAGAGCTGAATGTGTGTGCTAAGCACACACATTCAGCTCTACTTCATCGGGCTAATAGAATGCATTGGCCAGCGCTGATTGGCCAGAGTACGGAACTCGACCAATCAGCGCTGGCTCTGCTGGAGGAGGCGGAGTCTAAGATCGCTCCACACCAGTCTCCATTCAGGTCCGACCTTAGACTCCGCCTCCTCCAGCAGAGCCAGCGCTGATTGGCCGAATTCCGTACTCTGGCCAATCAGCACTGGCTAATGCATTGTATTGGCGTGATGAAGCAGTGCTGAATGTGTGTGCTTAGCACACACATTCAGCTCTACTTCATCGGGCTAATAGAATGCATTGGCCAATCAGCGCTGGCCAATGCATTCTATTAGCGTGAACTGAGTTTGCACAGGGGTTCTAGTGCACCCTCGGCTCTGCTACATCAGATTGCTACATCTGATGTAGCAGTGTCGAGTGTGCATCAGATGTGTAGTTGAGCAAAACTGACTCAGCACTGCTGTCTCTGCATTCGCATAGGAATGCATTGGCCAGCCTTCGGCCAATCAGCGCTGGCTCTGCCGGAGGAGGCGGAGTCTAAGGTCGGACCTGAATGGAGACTGGTGTGGAGCGATCTTAGACTCCGCCTCCTCCAGCAGAGCCAGCGCTGATTGGTCGAGTTCCGTACTCTGGCCAATCAGCGCTGGCCAATGCATTCTATTAGCCCGATGAAGTAGAGCTGAATGTGTGTGCTTAGCACACACATTCAGCTCTACTTCATCAGGCTAATAGAATACATTGGCCAATCAGCGCTGGCCAATGCATTCTATTAGCTTGATGAAGCAGAGTGTGCACAAGGGTTCAAGCGCACCCTCGGCTCTGATGTAGCAGAGCTGAGGGTGCACAAGGGTTCAAGTGCACCCTCGGCTCTCCTACATCAGAGCCGAGGGTGCGCTTGAACCCTTGTGCAGCCTCGGCTCTGCTACATCAGAGCCGAGGGTGCGCTTGAACCCTTGTGCACACTCTGCTTCATCAAGCTAATAGAATGCATTGG